>NW_028133171.1:0-405234 GCF_964374135.1 Grampus griseus | reverse complement strand
ACACGTTTCCCGATCACACGGTGGATCATACTCTGGGTTCCACATGCATGTTTTAGCTGAAGGAAGAATCCCTTAAACCTGGAGAGTTGAGAACCATGGAATGGGTACCATGCAATATGAATTCAAAGGGTCTGCATTTGCTCACCGAACCTCACCAATCCTATCACTGCTGCGTTTATGCCACTGTACACACGCTTGATTCTCTTTCGGAGACATATAAATCCATAGGTTTTAAGATTCTTACTATTCAGTTATATTCTTAGGCGTTTAATATGGGGTGTTGAGTCCACTTCGTTGAGCAAGGAGTAGCTCTTGTCTATTACATATTTGGCTTATGGAACGGTATCTGTGCTATTTTCAATCTCTGGTTTTATGCAGCACCCCAACTCACCTTTCCCCTTAAGCAAGCATAAGTTGGTTTTCTACATTTGAGACCCTGTTCTGTTTTGTAATTCAGTTCCTGGGTAGCCAAGTTTACATTCCATGTAGTAGTGATATCTTATGATGTTTCTTTTTCTGTGTGACTTGTTTCACTTAGAATCATCGTACCTGAATCTACTCATTATGCTGCTACGGGCCTGATGACATAGATTTCATTGCTGAGTGATATTGCATTGTATGTAAGTACTACAACTTCTTTATCCATTTTTCGCTTTCTGCAATATTGAACTTGTACCGTAAACGAGGTTCATGTAAACAGAGCCGTCCCAAACTTTGGGGTGGCTGTGTCTTATGATTTTAATTTCCCTAAGCTATAGGACCATAAGTGGAAGTGCCCTAGGCTCTGTTGCTTTGTTTTGTAGATGTTTCAGGCCATCCTGAAACATGTAAAAAACAAAGCAACAGAGCCTAGGGCACTTCCACTTATGGTCCTATAGCTTAGGGAAATTAAAATCAAAAAGACACAGCCACCCCAAAGTTTGGGACGACTCTGTTTACAAGAACATCGTTTACCGTACAAGTTCAGTATCACAGAAAGTGAAAAATGGATAAAGAAATTGTGGTACTTACGTGCAATGCAGTATCACTCAGCAATGAAATCTATGTCATCAGGCCCGTAGCAGCACAATGAGTGGATTCAGGTATGATGATTCTAACTGAAATAAGTCACACAGAAAAAGAAACATCATAAGGTATCAGTAATACACGGAATGTAAACTTGGCTACACAGGAACTGAATTACAGAACAGAACAGGGTCTCAAATTTAGAAATCCAACTTATGCTTGCTTAAGAGTAAAGGTGAGTTGGGGTGCTGCATAAAACCAGAGATTGAAATGAGCACAGATAAAGTTCCTTAAGCCAAATATGGAATAGACAAGAGCTACTCCTTGCTCAACGAAATGGACTCAACACCCCATATTAAACGCCTAAGAATGTACCTGACTAGTAAGTATCTTAAAACCTATGGATTGCTATGTCTCCGAAAGAGAATCAAGCATGTGTACAGGGGCATAAACGCAGCAGTGATAGGATTGGAGAGGTTCGGTGAGCAAATGAAGACCCTTTGAAGTCATATTGCATGGTACCCATTCCACGGGTCTCAACTACCCAGGTTTAAGGTATTCTTCCTTCAGCTAAAACATGCATGTGGAACCCAGAGTATGTTCAACCGTGTGAATGGGAGACGTGTTCAAATATGTCTCAGTTTTCCTCCCCTGGTACTCGGGTGCAACATTCCAGACGCTTTACTAACACTCTCCCCACTTGGAGAGTCAGCGCCTTTAACCTCCTGTTTGGCCCAGTTTGCAATTTCTGCGGAAGATGAACAGGAATAGGGAGAACCAATGAGAGACTAGCTGGAGGTGTCTGGACGGGCAAATTTAACTGTCATTTCCCAACAGGAAGAGGAAATAACCAAAGGCTCTGCGTGCCGTTCCGGAATCAGATTAGGGCCTGAAGCCATCCTGCGGTGTTGCGGCCAGCTCACAAGAAAGCGAGTTGAAGAAAGGAGCTCAGGGGCACTGTAATTCACAAAGCTGCAGAGTTATAAATGACAGCTATCCTCCAAAAATATAGTGAAGTAAGGCTGCCAAGGGGACTTGAAAGCGGGGCAGAATTGCAGGAAACTGATTTCAGGAGGTAGACTGGAATTGCATTGAAAGCATAGGAAAAGAGGCAGAACGTCCACAATGATGCACTTGGCCAAAAAGGGCGTATGCGTTTTTTCCTGAATATATTCAGGAAAAAACGCATACGCACTTTTTGGCCAACGAAGCAAGCTTGCAAAGGAAATCTGCACTACAATGAAGTCTCACTTCCCCCCGGTCAAAAGGGCCATCTGAAAAAAGTGTAAAATCCAGAAAGGCAGGACAGGCCATGGAGAACTGGGAGCCTTGTTATGCTGATGGGCGGGATGTAAATTGCCAACAGACACTCGGGAGAAGTGTATGGTGTTTCCTGAAACATCTAAAAAACAAAGCAACAGAGCCTAGGGCACTTCCACTTATGGTCCTATAGCTTAGGGAAATTAAAATCAAAAAGACACAGCCACCCCAAAGTTTGGGACGCCTCTGTTTACAAGAACCTCGTTTACCGTACATTTCAGTATCACAGAAAGTGAAAAATGGATAAAGAAGTTGTGGTATTTACTTACAAAGCAATATCACTCAGCAATGAAATCTATGTCATCAGGCCCTTAGCAGCACAATGAGTGGATTCAGGTATGATGATTCTAACTGAAATAAGTCACACAGAAAAAGAAACATCATAAGATATCAGTAATACACGGAATGTAAACTTGGCTACACAGGAACTGAATTACAGAACAGAACAGGGTCTCAAATTTAGAAAACCAACTTATGCTTGCTTAAGGGTAAAGGTGAGTTGTGGTGCTGCATAAAACCAGAGATTGAAATGAGCACAGATAAAGTTCCTTAAGCCAAATATGGAATAGACAAGAGCTACTCCTTGCTCAATGAAATGGACTCAACACCCCATATTAAACGCCTAAGAATGTACCTGACTAGTAAGTATCTTAAAACCTATGGATTGCTATGTCTCCAAAAGAGAATCAAGCTTGTGTACAGGGGCATAAACGCAGCAGTGATAGGATTGGAGAGGTTCGGTGAGCAAATGAAGACCCTTTGAAGTCATATTGCATAGTACCCATTCCACGGGTCTCAACTACCCAGGTTTAAGGTATTCTTCCTTCAGCTAAAACATGCATGTGGAACCCAGAGTATGATCAACCGTGTGAATGGGAGACGTGTTCAAATATGTCTCAGTTTTCGTACCCTGGTACTCGGGTGCAACATTCCAGACGCTTTACTAACACTCTGCCAACTTGGAGAGTCATTCCGTTTAACCTCCTGTTTGGCCCAGTTTGCAATTTCTGCGGAAGATGAACAGGAATAGGGAGAACCAATGAGAGACTAGCTGGAGGTGTCTGGTCGGGCAAATTTAACTCTCATTTCCCACCAGGAAGAGGAATTAACCAAAGGCTCAGCATGCCTTGCCGGAACCAGATTAGGGCCTGAAGCCATCCTGCGGTGTTGCGGCCAGGTCACAAGAAAGCGAGTTGAAGAAAGGAGCTCAGGGGCACTGTAATTCACAAACCTGCAGAGTTATAAATGACAGCTATCGTCCAAAAATATACTGAAGTAAGGCTGCCAAGAGGACTTGAAAGCGGGGCAGAATTGCAGGAATCCGATTTCAGGAGGTAGACTGGAATTGCATTGAAAGCATAGGAAAAGAGGCAGAGCGTCCACAATGATGCACTTGGCCAGAAAGTGCGTATACATATTTTCCTGAATATATTCAGGAAAAAACGCATACGCCCTTTTTGGCCAACCAAGCAAGCTTGCAAAGGAAATCTGCACTACAATGAAGTCTCACTTCCCCCCGGTCAAAAGGGCCATCTGAAAAAAGTGTAAAATCCAGAAAGTCAGGACAGGCCATGGAGAACTGGGAGCCTTGTTATGCTGATGGGCGGGATGTAAATTGCCAACAGACACTCGGGAGAAGTGTATGGTGTTTCCTGAAACATCTAAAAAACAAAGCAACAGAGCCTAGGGCACTTCCACTTATGGTCCTATAGCTTAGGGAAATTAAAATCAAAAAGACACAGCCACCCCAAAGTTTGGGACGACTCTCTTTACAAGAACATCGTTTACCGTACAAGTTCAGTATCACAGAAAGTGAAAAATGGATAAAGAAATTGTGGTACTTACGTGCAATGCAGTATCACTCAGCAATGAAATCTATGTCATCAGGCCCGTAGCAGCACAATGAGTGGATTCAGGTATGATGATTCTAACTGAAATAAGTCACACAGATAAAGAAACATCATAAGGTATCAGTAATACATGGAATGTAAACTTGGCTACACAGGAACTGAATTACAGAACAGAACAGGGTCTCAAATTTAGAAATCCAACTTATGCTTGCTTAAGAGTAAAGGTGAGTTGGGGTGCTGCATAAAACCAGAGATTGAAATGAGCACAGATAAAGTTCCTTAAGCCAAATATGGAATAGACAAGAGCTACTCCTTGCTCAACGAAATGGACTCAACACCCCATATTAAACGCCTAAGAATGTACCTGACTAGTAAGTATCTTAAAACCTATGGATTGCTATGTCTCCGAAAGAGAATCAAGCATGTGTACAGGGGCATAAACGCAGCAGTGATAGGATTGGAGAGGTTCGGTGAGCAAATGAAGACCCTTTGAAGTCATATTGCATGGTACCCATTCCACGGGTCTCAACTACCCAGGTTTAAGGTATTCTTCCTTCAGCTAAAACATGCATGTGGAACCCAGAGTATGTTCAACCGTGTGAATGGGAGACGTGTTCAAATATGTCTCAGTTTTCCTCCCCTGGTACTCGGGTGCAACATTCCAGACGCTTTACTAACACTCTCCCCACTTGGAGAGTCAGCGCCTTTAACCTCCTGTTTGGCCCAGTTTGCAATTTCTGCGGAAGATGAACAGGAATAGGGAGAACCAATGAGAGACTAGCTGGAGGTGTCTGGACGGGCAAATTTAACTGTCATTTCCCAACAGGAAGAGGAAATAACCAAAGGCTCTGCGTGCCGTTCCGGAATCAGATTAGGGCCTGAAGCCATCCTGCGGTGTTGCGGCCAGCTCACAAGAAAGCGAGTTGAAGAAAGGAGCTCAGGGGCACTGTAATTCACAAAGCTGCAGAGTTATAAATGACAGCTATCCTCCAAAAATATAGTGAAGTAAGGCTGCCAAGGGGACTTGAAAGCGGGGCAGAATTGCAGGAAACTGATTTCAGGAGGTAGACTGGAATTGCATTGAAAGCATAGGAAAAGAGGCAGAACGTCCACAATGATGCACTTGGCCAAAAAGGGCGTATGCGTTTTTTCCTGAATATATTCAGGAAAAAACGCATACGCACTTTTTGGCCAACGAAGCAAGCTTGCAAAGGAAATCTGCACTACAATGAAGTCTCACTTCCCCCCGGTCAAAAGGGCCATCTGAAAAAAGTGTAAAATCCAGAAAGGCAGGACAGGCCATGGAGAACTGGGAGCCTTGTTATGCTGATGGGCGGGATGTAAATTGCCAACAGACACTCGGGAGAAGTGTATGGTGTTTCCTGAAACATCTAAAAAACAAAGCAACAGAGCCTAGGGCACTTCCACTTATGGTCCTATAGCTTAGGGAAATTAAAATCAAAAAGACACAGCCACCCCAAAGTTTGGGACGCCTCTGTTTACAAGAACCTCGTTTACCGTACATTTCAGTATCACAGAAAGTGAAAAATGGATAAAGAAGTTGTGGTATTTACTTACAAAGCAATATCACTCAGCAATGAAATCTATGTCATCAGGCCCTTAGCAGCACAATGAGTGGATTCAGGTATGATGATTCTAACTGAAATAAGTCACACAGAAAAAGAAACATCATAAGATATCAGTAATACACGGAATGTAAACTTGGCTACACAGGAACTGAATTACAGAACAGAACAGGGTCTCAAATTTAGAAAACCAACTTATGCTTGCTTAAGGGTAAAGGTGAGTTGTGGTGCTGCATAAAACCAGAGATTGAAATGAGCACAGATAAAGTTCCTTAAGCCAAATATGGAATAGACAAGAGCTACTCCTTGCTCAATGAAATGGACTCAACACCCCATATTAAACGCCTAAGAATGTACCTGACTAGTAAGTATCTTAAAACCTATGGATTGCTATGTCTCCAAAAGAGAATCAAGCTTGTGTACAGGGGCATAAACGCAGCAGTGATAGGATTGGAGAGGTTCGGTGAGCAAATGAAGACCCTTTGAAGTCATATTGCATAGTACCCATTCCACGGGTCTCAACTACCCAGGTTTAAGGTATTCTTCCTTCAGCTAAAACATGCATGTGGAACCCAGAGTATGATCAACCGTGTGAATGGGAGACGTGTTCAAATATGTCTCAGTTTTCGTACCCTGGTACTCGGGTGCAACATTCCAGACGCTTTACTAACACTCTGCCAACTTGGAGAGTCATTCCGTTTAACCTCCTGTTTGGCCCAGTTTGCAATTTCTGCGGAAGATGAACAGGAATAGGGAGAACCAATGAGAGACTAGCTGGAGGTGTCTGGTCGGGCAAATTTAACTCTCATTTCCCACCAGGAAGAGGAATTAACCAAAGGCTCAGCATGCCTTGCCGGAACCAGATTAGGGCCTGAAGCCATCCTGCGGTGTTGCGGCCAGGTCACAAGAAAGCGAGTTGAAGAAAGGAGCTCAGGGGCACTGTAATTCACAAACCTGCAGAGTTATAAATGACAGCTATCGTCCAAAAATATACTGAAGTAAGGCTGCCAAGAGGACTTGAAAGCGGGGCAGAATTGCAGGAATCCGATTTCAGGAGGTAGACTGGAATTGCATTGAAAGCATAGGAAAAGAGGCAGAGCGTCCACAATGATGCACTTGGCCAGAAAGTGCGTATACATATTTTCCTGAATATATTCAGGAAAAAACGCATACGCCCTTTTTGGCCAACCAAGCAAGCTTGCAAAGGAAATCTGCACTACAATGAAGTCTCACTTCCCCCCGGTCAAAAGGGCCATCTGAAAAAAGTGTAAAATCCAGAAAGTCAGGACAGGCCATGGAGAACTGGGAGCCTTGTTATGCTGATGGGCGGGATGTAAATTGCCAACAGACACTCGGGAGAAGTGTATGGTGTTTCCTGAAACATCTAAAAAACAAAGCAACAGAGCCTAGGGCACTTCCACTTATGGTCCTATAGCTTAGGGAAATTAAAATCAAAAAGACACAGCCACCCCAAAGTTTGGGACGACTCTCTTTACAAGAACATCGTTTACCGTACAAGTTCAGTATCACAGAAAGTGAAAAATGGATAAAGAAATTGTGGTACTTACGTGCAATGCAGTATCACTCAGCAATGAAATCTATGTCATCAGGCCCGTAGCAGCACAATGAGTGGATTCAGGTATGATGATTCTAACTGAAATAAGTCACACAGATAAAGAAACATCATAAGGTATCAGTAATACACGGAATGTAAACTTGGCTACACAGGAACTGAATTACAGAACAGAACAGGGTCTCAAATTTAGAAATCCAACTTATGCTTGCTTAAGAGTAAAGGTGAGTTGGGGTGCTGCATAAAACCAGAGATTGAAATGAGCACAGATAAAGTTCCTTAAGCCAAATATGGAATAGACAAGAGCTACTCCTTGCTCAACGAAATGGACTCAACACCCCATATTAAACGCCTAAGAATGTACCTGACTAGTAAGTATCTTAAAACCTATGGATTGCTATGTCTCCGAAAGAGAATCAAGCATGTGTACAGGGGCATAAACGCAGCAGTGATAGGATTGGAGAGGTTCGGTGAGCAAATGAAGACCCTTTGAAGTCATATTGCATGGTACCCATTCCACGGGTCTCAACTACCCAGGTTTAAGGTATTCTTCCTTCAGCTAAAACATGCATGTGGAACCCAGAGTATGTTCAACCGTGTGAATGGGAGACGTGTTCAAATATGTCTCAGTTTTCCTCCCCTGGTACTCGGGTGCAACATTCCAGACGCTTTACTAACACTCTCCCCACTTGGAGAGTCAGCGCCTTTAACCTCCTGTTTGGCCCAGTTTGCAATTTCTGCGGAAGATGAACAGGAATAGGGAGAACCAATGAGAGACTAGCTGGAGGTGTCTGGACGGGCAAATTTAACTGTCATTTCCCAACAGGAAGAGGAAATAACCAAAGGCTCTGCGTGCCGTTCCGGAATCAGATTAGGGCCTGAAGCCATCCTGCGGTGTTGCGGCCAGCTCACAAGAAAGCGAGTTGAAGAAAGGAGCTCAGGGGCACTGTAATTCACAAAGCTGCAGAGTTATAAATGACAGCTATCCTCCAAAAATATAGTGAAGTAAGGCTGCCAAGGGGACTTGAAAGCGGGGCAGAATTGCAGGAAACTGATTTCAGGAGGTAGACTGGAATTGCATTGAAAGCATAGGAAAAGAGGCAGAACGTCCACAATGATGCACTTGGCCAAAAAGGGCGTATGCGTTTTTTCCTGAATATATTCAGGAAAAAACGCATACGCACTTTTTGGCCAACGAAGCAAGCTTGCAAAGGAAATCTGCACTACAATGAAGTCTCACTTCCCCCCGGTCAAAAGGGCCATCTGAAAAAAGTGTAAAATCCAGAAAGGCAGGACAGGCCATGGAGAACTGGGAGCCTTGTTATGCTGATGGGCGGGATGTAAATTGCCAACAGACACTCGGGAGAAGTGTATGGTGTTTCCTGAAACATCTAAAAAACAAAGCAACAGAGCCTAGGGCACTTCCACTTATGGTCCTATAGCTTAGGGAAATTAAAATCAAAAAGACACAGCCACCCCAAAGTTTGGGACGCCTCTGTTTACAAGAACCTCGTTTACCGTACATTTCAGTATCACAGAAAGTGAAAAATGGATAAAGAAGTTGTGGTATTTACTTACAAAGCAATATCACTCAGCAATGAAATCTATGTCATCAGGCCCTTAGCAGCACAATGAGTGGATTCAGGTATGATGATTCTAACTGAAATAAGTCACACAGAAAAAGAAACATCATAAGATATCAGTAATACACGGAATGTAAACTTGGCTACACAGGAACTGAATTACAGAACAGAACAGGGTCTCAAATTTAGAAAACCAACTTATGCTTGCTTAAGGGTAAAGGTGAGTTGTGGTGCTGCATAAAACCAGAGATTGAAATGAGCACAGATAAAGTTCCTTAAGCCAAATATGGAATAGACAAGAGCTACTCCTTGCTCAATGAAATGGACTCAACACCCCATATTAAACGCCTAAGAATGTACCTGACTAGTAAGTATCTTAAAACCTATGGATTGCTATGTCTCCAAAAGAGAATCAAGCTTGTGTACAGGGGCATAAACGCAGCAGTGATAGGATTGGAGAGGTTCGGTGAGCAAATGAAGACCCTTTGAAGTCATATTGCATAGTACCCATTCCACGGGTCTCAACTACCCAGGTTTAAGGTATTCTTCCTTCAGCTAAAACATGCATGTGGAACCCAGAGTATGATCAACCGTGTGAATGGGAGACGTGTTCAAATATGTCTCAGTTTTCGTACCCTGGTACTCGGGTGCAACATTCCAGACGCTTTACTAACACTCTGCCAACTTGGAGAGTCATTCCGTTTAACCTCCTGTTTGGCCCAGTTTGCAATTTCTGCGGAAGATGAACAGGAATAGGGAGAACCAATGAGAGACTAGCTGGAGGTGTCTGGTCGGGCAAATTTAACTCTCATTTCCCACCAGGAAGAGGAATTAACCAAAGGCTCAGCATGCCTTGCCGGAACCAGATTAGGGCCTGAAGCCATCCTGCGGTGTTGCGGCCAGGTCACAAGAAAGCGAGTTGAAGAAAGGAGCTCAGGGGCACTGTAATTCACAAACCTGCAGAGTTATAAATGACAGCTATCGTCCAAAAATATACTGAAGTAAGGCTGCCAAGAGGACTTGAAAGCGGGGCAGAATTGCAGGAATCCGATTTCAGGAGGTAGACTGGAATTGCATTGAAAGCATAGGAAAAGAGGCAGAGCGTCCACAATGATGCACTTGGCCAGAAAGTGCGTATACATATTTTCCTGAATATATTCAGGAAAAAACGCATACGCCCTTTTTGGCCAACCAAGCAAGCTTGCAAAGGAAATCTGCACTACAATGAAGTCTCACTTCCCCCCGGTCAAAAGGGCCATCTGAAAAAAGTGTAAAATCCAGAAAGTCAGGACAGGCCATGGAGAACTGGGAGCCTTGTTATGCTGATGGGCGGGATGTAAATTGCCAACAGACACTCGGGAGAAGTGTATGGTGTTTCCTGAAACATCTAAAAAACAAAGCAACAGAGCCTAGGGCACTTCCACTTATGGTCCTATAGCTTAGGGAAATTAAAATCAAAAAGACACAGCCACCCCAAAGTTTGGGACGACTCTCTTTACAAGAACATCGTTTACCGTACAAGTTCAGTATCACAGAAAGTGAAAAATGGATAAAGAAATTGTGGTACTTACGTGCAATGCAGTATCACTCAGCAATGAAATCTATGTCATCAGGCCCGTAGCAGCACAATGAGTGGATTCAGGTATGATGATTCTAACTGAAATAAGTCACACAGATAAAGAAACATCATAAGGTATCAGTAATACACGGAATGTAAACTTGGCTACACAGGAACTGAATTACAGAACAGAACAGGGTCTCAAATTTAGAAATCCAACTTATGCTTGCTTAAGAGTAAAGGTGAGTTGGGGTGCTGCATAAAACCAGAGATTGAAATGAGCACAGATAAAGTTCCTTAAGCCAAATATGGAATAGACAAGAGCTACTCCTTGCTCAACGAAATGGACTCAACACCCCATATTAAACGCCTAAGAATGTACCTGACTAGTAAGTATCTTAAAACCTATGGATTGCTATGTCTCCGAAAGAGAATCAAGCATGTGTACAGGGGCATAAACGCAGCAGTGATAGGATTGGAGAGGTTCGGTGAGCAAATGAAGACCCTTTGAAGTCATATTGCATGGTACCCATTCCACGGGTCTCAACTACCCAGGTTTAAGGTATTCTTCCTTCAGCTAAAACATGCATGTGGAACCCAGAGTATGTTCAACCGTGTGAATGGGAGACGTGTTCAAATATGTCTCAGTTTTCCTCCCCTGGTACTCGGGTGCAACATTCCAGACGCTTTACTAACACTCTCCCCACTTGGAGAGTCAGCGCCTTTAACCTCCTGTTTGGCCCAGTTTGCAATTTCTGCGGAAGATGAACAGGAATAGGGAGAACCAATGAGAGACTAGCTGGAGGTGTCTGGACGGGCAAATTTAACTGTCATTTCCCAACAGGAAGAGGAAATAACCAAAGGCTCTGCGTGCCGTTCCGGAATCAGATTAGGGCCTGAAGCCATCCTGCGGTGTTGCGGCCAGCTCACAAGAAAGCGAGTTGAAGAAAGGAGCTCAGGGGCACTGTAATTCACAAAGCTGCAGAGTTATAAATGACAGCTATCCTCCAAAAATATAGTGAAGTAAGGCTGCCAAGGGGACTTGAAAGCGGGGCAGAATTGCAGGAAACTGATTTCAGGAGGTAGACTGGAATTGCATTGAAAGCATAGGAAAAGAGGCAGAACGTCCACAATGATGCACTTGGCCAAAAAGGGCGTATGCGTTTTTTCCTGAATATATTCAGGAAAAAACGCATACGCACTTTTTGGCCAACGAAGCAAGCTTGCAAAGGAAATCTGCACTACAATGAAGTCTCACTTCCCCCCGGTCAAAAGGGCCATCTGAAAAAAGTGTAAAATCCAGAAAGGCAGGACAGGCCATGGAGAACTGGGAGCCTTGTTATGCTGATGGGCGGGATGTAAATTGCCAACAGACACTCGGGAGAAGTGTATGGTGTTTCCTGAAACATCTAAAAAACAAAGCAACAGAGCCTAGGGCACTTCCACTTATGGTCCTATAGCTTAGGGAAATTAAAATCAAAAAGACACAGCCACCCCAAAGTTTGGGACGCCTCTGTTTACAAGAACCTCGTTTACCGTACATTTCAGTATCACAGAAAGTGAAAAATGGATAAAGAAGTTGTGGTATTTACTTACAAAGCAATATCACTCAGCAATGAAATCTATGTCATCAGGCCCTTAGCAGCACAATGAGTGGATTCAGGTATGATGATTCTAACTGAAATAAGTCACACAGAAAAAGAAACATCATAAGATATCAGTAATACACGGAATGTAAACTTGGCTACACAGGAACTGAATTACAGAACAGAACAGGGTCTCAAATTTAGAAAACCAACTTATGCTTGCTTAAGGGTAAAGGTGAGTTGTGGTGCTGCATAAAACCAGAGATTGAAATGAGCACAGATAAAGTTCCTTAAGCCAAATATGGAATAGACAAGAGCTACTCCTTGCTCAATGAAATGGACTCAACACCCCATATTAAACGCCTAAGAATGTACCTGACTAGTAAGTATCTTAAAACCTATGGATTGCTATGTCTCCAAAAGAGAATCAAGCTTGTGTACAGGGGCATAAACGCAGCAGTGATAGGATTGGAGAGGTTCGGTGAGCAAATGAAGACCCTTTGAAGTCATATTGCATAGTACCCATTCCACGGGTCTCAACTACCCAGGTTTAAGGTATTCTTCCTTCAGCTAAAACATGCATGTGGAACCCAGAGTATGATCAACCGTGTGAATGGGAGACGTGTTCAAATATGTCTCAGTTTTCGTACCCTGGTACTCGGGTGCAACATTCCAGACGCTTTACTAACACTCTGCCAACTTGGAGAGTCATTCCGTTTAACCTCCTGTTTGGCCCAGTTTGCAATTTCTGCGGAAGATGAACAGGAATAGGGAGAACCAATGAGAGACTAGCTGGAGGTGTCTGGTCGGGCAAATTTAACTCTCATTTCCCACCAGGAAGAGGAATTAACCAAAGGCTCAGCATGCCTTGCCGGAACCAGATTAGGGCCTGAAGCCATCCTGCGGTGTTGCGGCCAGGTCACAAGAAAGCGAGTTGAAGAAAGGAGCTCAGGGGCACTGTAATTCACAAACCTGCAGAGTTATAAATGACAGCTATCGTCCAAAAATATACTGAAGTAAGGCTGCCAAGAGGACTTGAAAGCGGGGCAGAATTGCAGGAATCCGATTTCAGGAGGTAGACTGGAATTGCATTGAAAGCATAGGAAAAGAGGCAGAGCGTCCACAATGATGCACTTGGCCAGAAAGTGCGTATACATATTTTCCTGAATATATTCAGGAAAAAACGCATACGCCCTTTTTGGCCAACCAAGCAAGCTTGCAAAGGAAATCTGCACTACAATGAAGTCTCACTTCCCCCCGGTCAAAAGGGCCATCTGAAAAAAGTGTAAAATCCAGAAAGTCAGGACAGGCCATGGAGAACTGGGAGCCTTGTTATGCTGATGGGCGGGATGTAAATTGCCAACAGACACTCGGGAGAAGTGTATGGTGTTTCCTGAAACATCTAAAAAACAAAGCAACAGAGCCTAGGGCACTTCCACTTATGGTCCTATAGCTTAGGGAAATTAAAATCAAAAAGACACAGCCACCCCAAAGTTTGGGACGACTCTCTTTACAAGAACATCGTTTACCGTACAAGTTCAGTATCACAGAAAGTGAAAAATGGATAAAGAAATTGTGGTACTTACGTGCAATGCAGTATCACTCAGCAATGAAATCTATGTCATCAGGCCCGTAGCAGCACAATGAGTGGATTCAGGTATGATGATTCTAACTGAAATAAGTCACACAGATAAAGAAACATCATAAGGTATCAGTAATACACGGAATGTAAACTTGGCTACACAGGAACTGAATTACAGAACAGAACAGGGTCTCAAATTTAGAAATCCAACTTATGCTTGCTTAAGAGTAAAGGTGAGTTGGGGTGCTGCATAAAACCAGAGATTGAAATGAGCACAGATAAAGTTCCTTAAGCCAAATATGGAATAGACAAGAGCTACTCCTTGCTCAACGAAATGGACTCAACACCCCATATTAAACGCCTAAGAATGTACCTGACTAGTAAGTATCTTAAAACCTATGGATTGCTATGTCTCCGAAAGAGAATCAAGCATGTGTACAGGGGCATAAACGCAGCAGTGATAGGATTGGAGAGGTTCGGTGAGCAAATGAAGACCCTTTGAAGTCATATTGCATGGTACCCATTCCACGGGTCTCAACTACCCAGGTTTAAGGTATTCTTCCTTCAGCTAAAACATGCATGTGGAACCCAGAGTATGTTCAACCGTGTGAATGGGAGACGTGTTCAAATATGTCTCAGTTTTCCTCCCCTGGTACTCGGGTGCAACATTCCAGACGCTTTACTAACACTCTCCCCACTTGGAGAGTCAGCGCCTTTAACCTCCTGTTTGGCCCAGTTTGCAATTTCTGCGGAAGATGAACAGGAATAGGGAGAACCAATGAGAGACTAGCTGGAGGTGTCTGGACGGGCAAATTTAACTGTCATTTCCCAACAGGAAGAGGAAATAACCAAAGGCTCTGCGTGCCGTTCCGGAATCAGATTAGGGCCTGAAGCCATCCTGCGGTGTTGCGGCCAGCTCACAAGAAAGCGAGTTGAAGAAAGGAGCTCAGGGGCACTGTAATTCACAAAGCTGCAGAGTTATAAATGACAGCTATCCTCCAAAAATATAGTGAAGTAAGGCTGCCAAGGGGACTTGAAAGCGGGGCAGAATTGCAGGAAACTGATTTCAGGAGGTAGACTGGAATTGCATTGAAAGCATAGGAAAAGAGGCAGAACGTCCACAATGATGCACTTGGCCAAAAAGGGCGTATGCGTTTTTTCCTGAATATATTCAGGAAAAAACGCATACGCACTTTTTGGCCAACGAAGCAAGCTTGCAAAGGAAATCTGCACTACAATGAAGTCTCACTTCCCCCCGGTCAAAAGGGCCATCTGAAAAAAGTGTAAAATCCAGAAAGGCAGGACAGGCCATGGAGAACTGGGAGCCTTGTTATGCTGATGGGCGGGATGTAAATTGCCAACAGACACTCGGGAGAAGTGTATGGTGTTTCCTGAAACATCTAAAAAACAAAGCAACAGAGCCTAGGGCACTTCCACTTATGGTCCTATAGCTTAGGGAAATTAAAATCAAAAAGACACAGCCACCCCAAAGTTTGGGACGCCTCTGTTTACAAGAACCTCGTTTACCGTACATTTCAGTATCACAGAAAGTGAAAAATGGATAAAGAAGTTGTGGTATTTACTTACAAAGCAATATCACTCAGCAATGAAATCTATGTCATCAGGCCCTTAGCAGCACAATGAGTGGATTCAGGTATGATGATTCTAACTGAAATAAGTCACACAGAAAAAGAAACATCATAAGATATCAGTAATACACGGAATGTAAACTTGGCTACACAGGAACTGAATTACAGAACAGAACAGGGTCTCAAATTTAGAAAACCAACTTATGCTTGCTTAAGGGTAAAGGTGAGTTGTGGTGCTGCATAAAACCAGAGATTGAAATGAGCACAGATAAAGTTCCTTAAGCCAAATATGGAATAGACAAGAGCTACTCCTTGCTCAATGAAATGGACTCAACACCCCATATTAAACGCCTAAGAATGTACCTGACTAGTAAGTATCTTAAAACCTATGGATTGCTATGTCTCCAAAAGAGAATCAAGCTTGTGTACAGGGGCATAAACGCAGCAGTGATAGGATTGGAGAGGTTCGGTGAGCAAATGAAGACCCTTTGAAGTCATATTGCATAGTACCCATTCCACGGGTCTCAACTACCCAGGTTTAAGGTATTCTTCCTTCAGCTAAAACATGCATGTGGAACCCAGAGTATGATCAACCGTGTGAATGGGAGACGTGTTCAAATATGTCTCAGTTTTCGTACCCTGGTACTCGGGTGCAACATTCCAGACGCTTTACTAACACTCTGCCAACTTGGAGAGTCATTCCGTTTAACCTCCTGTTTGGCCCAGTTTGCAATTTCTGCGGAAGATGAACAGGAATAGGGAGAACCAATGAGAGACTAGCTGGAGGTGTCTGGTCGGGCAAATTTAACTCTCATTTCCCACCAGGAAGAGGAATTAACCAAAGGCTCAGCATGCCTTGCCGGAACCAGATTAGGGCCTGAAGCCATCCTGCGGTGTTGCGGCCAGGTCACAAGAAAGCGAGTTGAAGAAAGGAGCTCAGGGGCACTGTAATTCACAAACCTGCAGAGTTATAAATGACAGCTATCGTCCAAAAATATACTGAAGTAAGGCTGCCAAGAGGACTTGAAAGCGGGGCAGAATTGCAGGAATCCGATTTCAGGAGGTAGACTGGAATTGCATTGAAAGCATAGGAAAAGAGGCAGAGCGTCCACAATGATGCACTTGGCCAGAAAGTGCGTATACATATTTTCCTGAATATATTCAGGAAAAAACGCATACGCCCTTTTTGGCCAACCAAGCAAGCTTGCAAAGGAAATCTGCACTACAATGAAGTCTCACTTCCCCCCGGTCAAAAGGGCCATCTGAAAAAAGTGTAAAATCCAGAAAGTCAGGACAGGCCATGGAGAACTGGGAGCCTTGTTATGCTGATGGGCGGGATGTAAATTGCCAACAGACACTCGGGAGAAGTGTATGGTGTTTCCTGAAACATCTAAAAAACAAAGCAACAGAGCCTAGGGCACTTCCACTTATGGTCCTATAGCTTAGGGAAATTAAAATCAAAAAGACACAGCCACCCCAAAGTTTGGGACGACTCTCTTTACAAGAACATCGTTTACCGTACAAGTTCAGTATCACAGAAAGTGAAAAATGGATAAAGAAATTGTGGTACTTACGTGCAATGCAGTATCACTCAGCAATGAAATCTATGTCATCAGGCCCGTAGCAGCACAATGAGTGGATTCAGGTATGATGATTCTAACTGAAATAAGTCACACAGATAAAGAAACATCATAAGGTATCAGTAATACACGGAATGTAAACTTGGCTACACAGGAACTGAATTACAGAACAGAACAGGGTCTCAAATTTAGAAATCCAACTTATGCTTGCTTAAGAGTAAAGGTGAGTTGGGGTGCTGCATAAAACCAGAGATTGAAATGAGCACAGATAAAGTTCCTTAAGCCAAATATGGAATAGACAAGAGCTACTCCTTGCTCAACAAAATGGACTCAACACCCCATATTAAATGCCTAAGAATGTACCTGACTAGTAAGTATCTTAAAACCTATGGATTGCTATGTCTCCAAAAGAGAATCAAGCGTGTGTACAGGGGCATAAATGCAGCAGTGATAGGATTGGAGAGGTTCGGTGAGCAAATGAAGACCCTTTGAAGTCATACTGCATGGTACCCATTACACGGGTCTCAACTCTCCAGGTTTAAGGTATTCTTCCTTCAGCTAAAACATGCATGTGGAACCCAGAGTATGATCAACTGTGTGAACGGGAGACGTGTTCAAATATGTCTCAGTTTTCCTCCCCTGGTACTCGGGTGCAACATTCCAGACGCTTTACTAACACTCTCACCACTTGGAGAGTCAGCACCTTTAACCTCCTGTTTGGCCCAGTTTGCAATTTCTGCGGAAGATGAACAGGAATAGGGAGAACCAATGAGAGACTAGCTGGAGGTGTCTGGACGGGCAAATTTAACTCTCATTTCCCACCAGGAAGTGGAATTAACCAAAGGCTCAGCGTGCCGTGCGGGAACCAGATTAGGGCCTGAAGCCATCCTGCAGTGTTGCGGCCAGCTCACAAGAAAGCGTGTTGAAGAAAGGAGCTCAGGGGCACTGTAATTCACAAACCTGCAGAGTTATAAATGACAGCTATCGTCCAAAAATATACTGAAGTAAGGCTGCCAGGAGGACTTGAAAGCGGGGCAGAATTGCAGGAAACCAATTTCAGGAGGTAGACTGGAATTGCATTGAAAGCATAGGAAAAGAGGCAGAACGTCCACAATGATGCACTTGGCCAGAAAGTGCGTATACATATTTTCCTGAATATATTCAGGAAAAAACGCATACGCCCTTTTTGGCCAACCAAGCAAGCTTGCAAAGGAAATCTGCACTACAATGAAGTCTCACTTCCCCCCGGTCAAAAGGGCCATCTGAAAAAAGTGTAAAATCCAGAAAGTCAGGACAGGCCATGGAGAACTGGGAGCCTTGTTATGCTGATGGGCGGGATGTAAATTGCCAACAGACACTCGGGAGAAGTGTATGGTGTTTCCTGAAACATCTAAAAAACAAAGCAACAGAGCCTAGGGCACTTCCACTTATGGTCCTATAGCTTAGGGAAATTAAAATCAAAAAGACACAGCCACCCCAAAGTTTGGGACGACTCTCTTTACAAGAACATCGTTTACCGTACAAGTTCAGTATCACAGAAAGTGAAAAATGGATAAAGAAATTGTGGTACTTACGTGCAATGCAGTATCACTCAGCAATGAAATCTATGTCATCAGGCCCGTAGCAGCACAATGAGTGGATTCAGGTATGATGATTCTAACTGAAATAAGTCACACAGATAAAGAAACATCATAAGGTATCAGTAATACACGGAATGTAAACTTGGCTACACAGGAACTGAATTACAGAACAGAACAGGGTCTCAAATTTAGAAATCCAACTTATGCTTGCTTAAGAGTAAAGGTGAGTTGGGGTGCTGCATAAAACCAGAGATTGAAATGAGCACAGATAAAGTTCCTTAAGCCAAATATGGAATAGACAAGAGCTACTCCTTGCTCAACGAAATGGACTCAACACCCCATATTAAACGCCTAAGAATGTACCTGACTAGTAAGTATCTTAAAACCTATGGATTGCTATGTCTCCGAAAGAGAATCAAGCATGTGTACAGGGGCATAAACGCAGCAGTGATAGGATTGGAGAGGTTCGGTGAGCAAATGAAGACCCTTTGAAGTCATATTGCATGGTACCCATTCCACGGGTCTCAACTACCCAGGTTTAAGGTATTCTTCCTTCAGCTAAAACATGCATGTGGAACCCAGAGTATGTTCAACCGTGTGAATGGGAGACGTGTTCAAATATGTCTCAGTTTTCCTCCCCTGGTACTCGGGTGCAACATTCCAGACGCTTTACTAACACTCTCCCCACTTGGAGAGTCAGCGCCTTTAACCTCCTGTTTGGCCCAGTTTGCAATTTCTGCGGAAGATGAACAGGAATAGGGAGAACCAATGAGAGACTAGCTGGAGGTGTCTGGACGGGCAAATTTAACTGTCATTTCCCAACAGGAAGAGGAAATAACCAAAGGCTCTGCGTGCCGTTCCGGAATCAGATTAGGGCCTGAAGCCATCCTGCGGTGTTGCGGCCAGCTCACAAGAAAGCGAGTTGAAGAAAGGAGCTCAGGGGCACTGTAATTCACAAAGCTGCAGAGTTATAAATGACAGCTATCCTCCAAAAATATAGTGAAGTAAGGCTGCCAAGGGGACTTGAAAGCGGGGCAGAATTGCAGGAAACTGATTTCAGGAGGTAGACTGGAATTGCATTGAAAGCATAGGAAAAGAGGCAGAACGTCCACAATGATGCACTTGGCCAAAAAGGGCGTATGCGTTTTTTCCTGAATATATTCAGGAAAAAACGCATACGCACTTTTTGGCCAACGAAGCAAGCTTGCAAAGGAAATCTGCACTACAATGAAGTCTCACTTCCCCCCGGTCAAAAGGGCCATCTGAAAAAAGTGTAAAATCCAGAAAGGCAGGACAGGCCATGGAGAACTGGGAGCCTTGTTATGCTGATGGGCGGGATGTAAATTGCCAACAGACACTCGGGAGAAGTGTATGGTGTTTCCTGAAACATCTAAAAAACAAAGCAACAGAGCCTAGGGCACTTCCACTTATGGTCCTATAGCTTAGGGAAATTAAAATCAAAAAGACACAGCCACCCCAAAGTTTGGGACGCCTCTGTTTACAAGAACCTCGTTTACCGTACATTTCAGTATCACAGAAAGTGAAAAATGGATAAAGAAGTTGTGGTATTTACTTACAAAGCAATATCACTCAGCAATGAAATCTATGTCATCAGGCCCTTAGCAGCACAATGAGTGGATTCAGGTATGATGATTCTAACTGAAATAAGTCACACAGAAAAAGAAACATCATAAGATATCAGTAATACACGGAATGTAAACTTGGCTACACAGGAACTGAATTACAGAACAGAACAGGGTCTCAAATTTAGAAAACCAACTTATGCTTGCTTAAGGGTAAAGGTGAGTTGTGGTGCTGCATAAAACCAGAGATTGAAATGAGCACAGATAAAGTTCCTTAAGCCAAATATGGAATAGACAAGAGCTACTCCTTGCTCAATGAAATGGACTCAACACCCCATATTAAACGCCTAAGAATGTACCTGACTAGTAAGTATCTTAAAACCTATGGATTGCTATGTCTCCAAAAGAGAATCAAGCTTGTGTACAGGGGCATAAACGCAGCAGTGATAGGATTGGAGAGGTTCGGTGAGCAAATGAAGACCCTTTGAAGTCATATTGCATAGTACCCATTCCACGGGTCTCAACTACCCAGGTTTAAGGTATTCTTCCTTCAGCTAAAACATGCATGTGGAACCCAGAGTATGATCAACCGTGTGAATGGGAGACGTGTTCAAATATGTCTCAGTTTTCGTACCCTGGTACTCGGGTGCAACATTCCAGACGCTTTACTAACACTCTGCCAACTTGGAGAGTCATTCCGTTTAACCTCCTGTTTGGCCCAGTTTGCAATTTCTGCGGAAGATGAACAGGAATAGGGAGAACCAATGAGAGACTAGCTGGAGGTGTCTGGTCGGGCAAATTTAACTCTCATTTCCCACCAGGAAGAGGAATTAACCAAAGGCTCAGCATGCCTTGCCGGAACCAGATTAGGGCCTGAAGCCATCCTGCGGTGTTGCGGCCAGGTCACAAGAAAGCGAGTTGAAGAAAGGAGCTCAGGGGCACTGTAATTCACAAACCTGCAGAGTTATAAATGACAGCTATCGTCCAAAAATATACTGAAGTAAGGCTGCCAAGAGGACTTGAAAGCGGGGCAGAATTGCAGGAATCCGATTTCAGGAGGTAGACTGGAATTGCATTGAAAGCATAGGAAAAGAGGCAGAGCGTCCACAATGATGCACTTGGCCAGAAAGTGCGTATACATATTTTCCTGAATATATTCAGGAAAAAACGCATACGCCCTTTTTGGCCAACCAAGCAAGCTTGCAAAGGAAATCTGCACTACAATGAAGTCTCACTTCCCCCCGGTCAAAAGGGCCATCTGAAAAAAGTGTAAAATCCAGAAAGTCAGGACAGGCCATGGAGAACTGGGAGCCTTGTTATGCTGATGGGCGGGATGTAAATTGCCAACAGACACTCGGGAGAAGTGTATGGTGTTTCCTGAAACATCTAAAAAACAAAGCAACAGAGCCTAGGGCACTTCCACTTATGGTCCTATAGCTTAGGGAAATTAAAATCAAAAAGACACAGCCACCCCAAAGTTTGGGACGACTCTCTTTACAAGAACATCGTTTACCGTACAAGTTCAGTATCACAGAAAGTGAAAAATGGATAAAGAAATTGTGGTACTTACGTGCAATGCAGTATCACTCAGCAATGAAATCTATGTCATCAGGCCCGTAGCAGCACAATGAGTGGATTCAGGTATGATGATTCTAACTGAAATAAGTCACACAGATAAAGAAACATCATAAGGTATCAGTAATACACGGAATGTAAACTTGGCTACACAGGAACTGAATTACAGAACAGAACAGGGTCTCAAATTTAGAAATCCAACTTATGCTTGCTTAAGAGTAAAGGTGAGTTGGGGTGCTGCATAAAACCAGAGATTGAAATGAGCACAGATAAAGTTCCTTAAGCCAAATATGGAATAGACAAGAGCTACTCCTTGCTCAACGAAATGGACTCAACACCCCATATTAAACGCCTAAGAATGTACCTGACTAGTAAGTATCTTAAAACCTATGGATTGCTATGTCTCCGAAAGAGAATCAAGCATGTGTACAGGGGCATAAACGCAGCAGTGATAGGATTGGAGAGGTTCGGTGAGCAAATGAAGACCCTTTGAAGTCATATTGCATGGTACCCATTCCACGGGTCTCAACTACCCAGGTTTAAGGTATTCTTCCTTCAGCTAAAACATGCATGTGGAACCCAGAGTATGTTCAACCGTGTGAATGGGAGACGTGTTCAAATATGTCTCAGTTTTCCTCCCCTGGTACTCGGGTGCAACATTCCAGACGCTTTACTAACACTCTCCCCACTTGGAGAGTCAGCGCCTTTAACCTCCTGTTTGGCCCAGTTTGCAATTTCTGCGGAAGATGAACAGGAATAGGGAGAACCAATGAGAGACTAGCTGGAGGTGTCTGGACGGGCAAATTTAACTGTCATTTCCCAACAGGAAGAGGAAATAACCAAAGGCTCTGCGTGCCGTTCCGGAATCAGATTAGGGCCTGAAGCCATCCTGCGGTGTTGCGGCCAGCTCACAAGAAAGCGAGTTGAAGAAAGGAGCTCAGGGGCACTGTAATTCACAAAGCTGCAGAGTTATAAATGACAGCTATCCTCCAAAAATATAGTGAAGTAAGGCTGCCAAGGGGACTTGAAAGCGGGGCAGAATTGCAGGAAACTGATTTCAGGAGGTAGACTGGAATTGCATTGAAAGCATAGGAAAAGAGGCAGAACGTCCACAATGATGCACTTGGCCAAAAAGGGCGTATGCGTTTTTTCCTGAATATATTCAGGAAAAAACGCATACGCACTTTTTGGCCAACGAAGCAAGCTTGCAAAGGAAATCTGCACTACAATGAAGTCTCACTTCCCCCCGGTCAAAAGGGCCATCTGAAAAAAGTGTAAAATCCAGAAAGGCAGGACAGGCCATGGAGAACTGGGAGCCTTGTTATGCTGATGGGCGGGATGTAAATTGCCAACAGACACTCGGGAGAAGTGTATGGTGTTTCCTGAAACATCTAAAAAACAAAGCAACAGAGCCTAGGGCACTTCCACTTATGGTCCTATAGCTTAGGGAAATTAAAATCAAAAAGACACAGCCACCCCAAAGTTTGGGACGCCTCTGTTTACAAGAACCTCGTTTACCGTACATTTCAGTATCACAGAAAGTGAAAAATGGATAAAGAAGTTGTGGTATTTACTTACAAAGCAATATCACTCAGCAATGAAATCTATGTCATCAGGCCCTTAGCAGCACAATGAGTGGATTCAGGTATGATGATTCTAACTGAAATAAGTCACACAGAAAAAGAAACATCATAAGATATCAGTAATACACGGAATGTAAACTTGGCTACACAGGAACTGAATTACAGAACAGAACAGGGTCTCAAATTTAGAAAACCAACTTATGCTTGCTTAAGGGTAAAGGTGAGTTGTGGTGCTGCATAAAACCAGAGATTGAAATGAGCACAGATAAAGTTCCTTAAGCCAAATATGGAATAGACAAGAGCTACTCCTTGCTCAATGAAATGGACTCAACACCCCATATTAAACGCCTAAGAATGTACCTGACTAGTAAGTATCTTAAAACCTATGGATTGCTATGTCTCCAAAAGAGAATCAAGCTTGTGTACAGGGGCATAAACGCAGCAGTGATAGGATTGGAGAGGTTCGGTGAGCAAATGAAGACCCTTTGAAGTCATATTGCATAGTACCCATTCCACGGGTCTCAACTACCCAGGTTTAAGGTATTCTTCCTTCAGCTAAAACATGCATGTGGAACCCAGAGTATGATCAACCGTGTGAATGGGAGACGTGTTCAAATATGTCTCAGTTTTCGTACCCTGGTACTCGGGTGCAACATTCCAGACGCTTTACTAACACTCTGCCAACTTGGAGAGTCATTCCGTTTAACCTCCTGTTTGGCCCAGTTTGCAATTTCTGCGGAAGATGAACAGGAATAGGGAGAACCAATGAGAGACTAGCTGGAGGTGTCTGGTCGGGCAAATTTAACTCTCATTTCCCACCAGGAAGAGGAATTAACCAAAGGCTCAGCATGCCTTGCCGGAACCAGATTAGGGCCTGAAGCCATCCTGCGGTGTTGCGGCCAGGTCACAAGAAAGCGAGTTGAAGAAAGGAGCTCAGGGGCACTGTAATTCACAAACCTGCAGAGTTATAAATGACAGCTATCGTCCAAAAATATACTGAAGTAAGGCTGCCAAGAGGACTTGAAAGCGGGGCAGAATTGCAGGAATCCGATTTCAGGAGGTAGACTGGAATTGCATTGAAAGCATAGGAAAAGAGGCAGAGCGTCCACAATGATGCACTTGGCCAGAAAGTGCGTATACATATTTTCCTGAATATATTCAGGAAAAAACGCATACGCACTTTTTGGCCAACCAAGCAAGCTTGCAAAGGAAATCTGCACTACAATGAAGTCTCACTTCCCCCCGGTCAAAAGGGCCATCTGAAAAAAGTGTAAAATCCAGAAAGTCAGGACAGGCCATGGAGAACTGGGAGCCTTGTTATGCTGATGGGCGGGATGTAAATTGCCAACAGACACTCGGGAGAAGTGTATGGTGTTTCCTGAAACATCTAAAAAACAAAGCAACAGAGCCTAGGGCACTTCCACTTATGGTCCTATAGCTTAGGGAAATTAAAATCAAAAAGACACAGCCACCCCAAAGTTTGGGACGACTCTCTTTACAAGAACATCGTTTACCGTACAAGTTCAGTATCACAGAAAGTGAAAAATGGATAAAGAAATTGTGGTACTTACGTGCAATGCAGTATCACTCAGCAATGAAATCTATGTCATCAGGCCCGTAGCAGCACAATGAGTGGATTCAGGTATGATGATTCTAACTGAAATAAGTCACACAGATAAAGAAACATCATAAGGTATCAGTAATACACGGAATGTAAACTTGGCTACACAGGAACTGAATTACAGAACAGAACAGGGTCTCAAATTTAGAAATCCAACTTATGCTTGCTTAAGAGTAAAGGTGAGTTGGGGTGCTGCATAAAACCAGAGATTGAAATGAGCACAGATAAAGTTCCTTAAGCCAAATATGGAATAGACAAGAGCTACTCCTTGCTCAACGAAATGGACTCAACACCCCATATTAAACGCCTAAGAATGTACCTGACTAGTAAGTATCTTAAAACCTATGGATTGCTATGTCTCCGAAAGAGAATCAAGCATGTGTACAGGGGCATAAACGCAGCAGTGATAGGATTGGAGAGGTTCGGTGAGCAAATGAAGACCCTTTGAAGTCATATTGCATGGTACCCATTCCACGGGTCTCAACTACCCAGGTTTAAGGTATTCTTCCTTCAGCTAAAACATGCATGTGGAACCCAGAGTATGTTCAACCGTGTGAATGGGAGACGTGTTCAAATATGTCTCAGTTTTCCTCCCCTGGTACTCGGGTGCAACATTCCAGACGCTTTACTAACACTCTCCCCACTTGGAGAGTCAGCGCCTTTAACCTCCTGTTTGGCCCAGTTTGCAATTTCTGCGGAAGATGAACAGGAATAGGGAGAACCAATGAGAGACTAGCTGGAGGTGTCTGGACGGGCAAATTTAACTGTCATTTCCCAACAGGAAGAGGAAATAACCAAAGGCTCTGCGTGCCGTTCCGGAATCAGATTAGGGCCTGAAGCCATCCTGCGGTGTTGCGGCCAGCTCACAAGAAAGCGAGTTGAAGAAAGGAGCTCAGGGGCACTGTAATTCACAAAGCTGCAGAGTTATAAATGACAGCTATCCTCCAAAAATATAGTGAAGTAAGGCTGCCAAGGGGACTTGAAAGCGGGGCAGAATTGCAGGAAACTGATTTCAGGAGGTAGACTGGAATTGCATTGAAAGCATAGGAAAAGAGGCAGAACGTCCACAATGATGCACTTGGCCAAAAAGGGCGTATGCGTTTTTTCCTGAATATATTCAGGAAAAAACGCATACGCACTTTTTGGCCAACGAAGCAAGCTTGCAAAGGAAATCTGCACTACAATGAAGTCTCACTTCCCCCCGGTCAAAAGGGCCATCTGAAAAAAGTGTAAAATCCAGAAAGGCAGGACAGGCCATGGAGAACTGGGAGCCTTGTTATGCTGATGGGCGGGATGTAAATTGCCAACAGACACTCGGGAGAAGTGTATGGTGTTTCCTGAAACATCTAAAAAACAAAGCAACAGAGCCTAGGGCACTTCCACTTATGGTCCTATAGCTTAGGGAAATTAAAATCAAAAAGACACAGCCACCCCAAAGTTTGGGACGCCTCTGTTTACAAGAACCTCGTTTACCGTACATTTCAGTATCACAGAAAGTGAAAAATGGATAAAGAAGTTGTGGTATTTACTTACAAAGCAATATCACTCAGCAATGAAATCTATGTCATCAGGCCCTTAGCAGCACAATGAGTGGATTCAGGTATGATGATTCTAACTGAAATAAGTCACACAGAAAAAGAAACATCATAAGATATCAGTAATACACGGAATGTAAACTTGGCTACACAGGAACTGAATTACAGAACAGAACAGGGTCTCAAATTTAGAAAACCAACTTATGCTTGCTTAAGGGTAAAGGTGAGTTGTGGTGCTGCATAAAACCAGAGATTGAAATGAGCACAGATAAAGTTCCTTAAGCCAAATATGGAATAGACAAGAGCTACTCCTTGCTCAATGAAATGGACTCAACACCCCATATTAAACGCCTAAGAATGTACCTGACTAGTAAGTATCTTAAAACCTATGGATTGCTATGTCTCCAAAAGAGAATCAAGCTTGTGTACAGGGGCATAAACGCAGCAGTGATAGGATTGGAGAGGTTCGGTGAGCAAATGAAGACCCTTTGAAGTCATATTGCATAGTACCCATTCCACGGGTCTCAACTACCCAGGTTTAAGGTATTCTTCCTTCAGCTAAAACATGCATGTGGAACCCAGAGTATGATCAACCGTGTGAATGGGAGACGTGTTCAAA
The DNA here is from genome assembly GCF_964374135.1 of Grampus griseus. Lineage (NCBI taxonomy): Eukaryota > Metazoa > Chordata > Mammalia > Artiodactyla > Delphinidae > Grampus > Grampus griseus. Next base: position 378,326 of record NW_028133171.1, on the reverse strand, counting down.
TATGTCTCAGTTTTCGTACCCTGGTACTCGGGTGCAACATTCCAGACGCTTTACTAACACTCTGCCAACTTGGAGAGTCATTCCGTTTAACCTCCTGTTTGGCCCAGTTTGCAATTTCTGCGGAAGATGAACAGGAATAGGGAGAACCAATGAGAGACTAGCTGGAGGTGTCTGGTCGGGCAAATTTAACTCTCATTTCCCACCAGGAAGAGGAATTAACCAAAGGCTCAGCATGCCTTGCCGGAACCAGATTAGGGCCTGAAGCCATCCTGCGGTGTTGCGGCCAGGTCACAAGAAAGCGAGTTGAAGAAAGGAGCTCAGGGGCACTGTAATTCACAAACCTGCAGAGTTATAAATGACAGCTATCGTCCAAAAATATACTGAAGTAAGGCTGCCAAGAGGACTTGAAAGCGGGGCAGAATTGCAGGAATCCGATTTCAGGAGGTAGACTGGAATTGCATTGAAAGCATAGGAAAAGAGGCAGAGCGTCCACAATGATGCACTTGGCCAGAAAGTGCGTATACATATTTTCCTGAATATATTCAGGAAAAAACGCATACGCCCTTTTTGGCCAACCAAGCAAGCTTGCAAAGGAAATCTGCACTACAATGAAGTCTCACTTCCCCCCGGTCAAAAGGGCCATCTGAAAAAAGTGTAAAATCCAGAAAGTCAGGACAGGCCATGGAGAACTGGGAGCCTTGTTATGCTGATGGGCGGGATGTAAATTGCCAACAGACACTCGGGAGAAGTGTATGGTGTTTCCTGAAACATCTAAAAAACAAAGCAACAGAGCCTAGGGCACTTCCACTTATGGTCCTATAGCTTAGGGAAATTAAAATCAAAAAGACACAGCCACCCCAAAGTTTGGGACGACTCTCTTTACAAGAACATCGTTTACCGTACAAGTTCAGTATCACAGAAAGTGAAAAATGGATAAAGAAATTGTGGTACTTACGTGCAATGCAGTATCACTCAGCAATGAAATCTATGTCATCAGGCCCGTAGCAGCACAATGAGTGGATTCAGGTATGATGATTCTAACTGAAATAAGTCACACAGATAAAGAAACATCATAAGGTATCAGTAATACACGGAATGTAAACTTGGCTACACAGGAACTGAATTACAGAACAGAACAGGGTCTCAAATTTAGAAATCCAACTTATGCTTGCTTAAGAGTAAAGGTGAGTTGGGGTGCTGCATAAAACCAGAGATTGAAATGAGCACAGATAAAGTTCCTTAAGCCAAATATGGAATAGACAAGAGCTACTCCTTGCTCAACGAAATGGACTCAACACCCCATATTAAACGCCTAAGAATGTACCTGACTAGTAAGTATCTTAAAACCTATGGATTGCTATGTCTCCGAAAGAGAATCAAGCATGTGTACAGGGGCATAAACGCAGCAGTGATAGGATTGGAGAGGTTCGGTGAGCAAATGAAGACCCTTTGAAGTCATATTGCATGGTACCCATTCCACGGGTCTCAACTACCCAGGTTTAAGGTATTCTTCCTTCAGCTAAAACATGCATGTGGAACCCAGAGTATGTTCAACCGTGTGAATGGGAGACGTGTTCAAATATGTCTCAGTTTTCCTCCCCTGGTACTCGGGTGCAACATTCCAGACGCTTTACTAACACTCTCCCCACTTGGAGAGTCAGCGCCTTTAACCTCCTGTTTGGCCCAGTTTGCAATTTCTGCGGAAGATGAACAGGAATAGGGAGAACCAATGAGAGACTAGCTGGAGGTGTCTGGACGGGCAAATTTAACTGTCATTTCCCAACAGGAAGAGGAAATAACCAAAGGCTCTGCGTGCCGTTCCGGAATCAGATTAGGGCCTGAAGCCATCCTGCGGTGTTGCGGCCAGCTCACAAGAAAGCGAGTTGAAGAAAGGAGCTCAGGGGCACTGTAATTCACAAAGCTGCAGAGTTATAAATGACAGCTATCCTCCAAAAATATAGTGAAGTAAGGCTGCCAAGGGGACTTGAAAGCGGGGCAGAATTGCAGGAAACTGATTTCAGGAGGTAGACTGGAATTGCATTGAAAGCATAGGAAAAGAGGCAGAACGTCCACAATGATGCACTTGGCCAAAAAGGGCGTATGCGTTTTTTCCTGAATATATTCAGGAAAAAACGCATACGCACTTTTTGGCCAACGAAGCAAGCTTGCAAAGGAAATCTGCACTACAATGAAGTCTCACTTCCCCCCGGTCAAAAGGGCCATCTGAAAAAAGTGTAAAATCCAGAAAGGCAGGACAGGCCATGGAGAACTGGGAGCCTTGTTATGCTGATGGGCGGGATGTAAATTGCCAACAGACACTCGGGAGAAGTGTATGGTGTTTCCTGAAACATCTAAAAAACAAAGCAACAGAGCCTAGGGCACTTCCACTTATGGTCCTATAGCTTAGGGAAATTAAAATCAAAAAGACACAGCCACCCCAAAGTTTGGGACGCCTCTGTTTACAAGAACCTCGTTTACCGTACATTTCAGTATCACAGAAAGTGAAAAATGGATAAAGAAGTTGTGGTATTTACTTACAAAGCAATATCACTCAGCAATGAAATCTATGTCATCAGGCCCTTAGCAGCACAATGAGTGGATTCAGGTATGATGATTCTAACTGAAATAAGTCACACAGAAAAAGAAACATCATAAGATATCAGTAATACACGGAATGTAAACTTGGCTACACAGGAACTGAATTACAGAACAGAACAGGGTCTCAAATTTAGAAAACCAACTTATGCTTGCTTAAGGGTAAAGGTGAGTTGTGGTGCTGCATAAAACCAGAGATTGAAATGAGCACAGATAAAGTTCCTTAAGCCAAATATGGAATAGACAAGAGCTACTCCTTGCTCAATGAAATGGACTCAACACCCCATATTAAACGCCTAAGAATGTACCTGACTAGTAAGTATCTTAAAACCTATGGATTGCTATGTCTCCAAAAGAGAATCAAGCTTGTGTACAGGGGCATAAACGCAGCAGTGATAGGATTGGAGAGGTTCGGTGAGCAAATGAAGACCCTTTGAAGTCATATTGCATAGTACCCATTCCACGGGTCTCAACTACCCAGGTTTAAGGTATTCTTCCTTCAGCTAAAACATGCATGTGGAACCCAGAGTATGATCAACCGTGTGAATGGGAGACGTGTTCAAATATGTCTCAGTTTTCGTACCCTGGTACTCGGGTGCAACATTCCAGACGCTTTACTAACACTCTGCCAACTTGGAGAGTCATTCCGTTTAACCTCCTGTTTGGCCCAGTTTGCAATTTCTGCGGAAGATGAACAGGAATAGGGAGAACCAATGAGAGACTAGCTGGAGGTGTCTGGTCGGGCAAATTTAACTCTCATTTCCCACCAGGAAGAGGAATTAACCAAAGGCTCAGCATGCCTTGCCGGAACCAGATTAGGGCCTGAAGCCATCCTGCGGTGTTGCGGCCAGGTCACAAGAAAGCGAGTTGAAGAAAGGAGCTCAGGGGCACTGTAATTCACAAACCTGCAGAGTTATAAATGACAGCTATCGTCCAAAAATATACTGAAGTAAGGCTGCCAAGAGGACTTGAAAGCGGGGCAGAATTGCAGGAATCCGATTTCAGGAGGTAGACTGGAATTGCATTGAAAGCATAGGAAAAGAGGCAGAGCGTCCACAATGATGCACTTGGCCAGAAAGTGCGTATACATATTTTCCTGAATATATTCAGGAAAAAACGCATACGCCCTTTTTGGCCAACCAAGCAAGCTTGCAAAGGAAATCTGCACTACAATGAAGTCTCACTTCCCCCCGGTCAAAAGGGCCATCTGAAAAAAGTGTAAAATCCAGAAAGTCAGGACAGGCCATGGAGAACTGGGAGCCTTGTTATGCTGATGGGCGGGATGTAAATTGCCAACAGACACTCGGGAGAAGTGTATGGTGTTTCCTGAAACATCTAAAAAACAAAGCAACAGAGCCTAGGGCACTTCCACTTATGGTCCTATAGCTTAGGGAAATTAAAATCAAAAAGACACAGCCACCCCAAAGTTTGGGACGACTCTCTTTACAAGAACATCGTTTACCGTACAAGTTCAGTATCACAGAAAGTGAAAAATGGATAAAGAAATTGTGGTACTTACGTGCAATGCAGTATCACTCAGCAATGAAATCTATGTCATCAGGCCCGTAGCAGCACAATGAGTGGATTCAGGTATGATGATTCTAACTGAAATAAGTCACACAGATAAAGAAACATCATAAGGTATCAGTAATACACGGAATGTAAACTTGGCTACACAGGAACTGAATTACAGAACAGAACAGGGTCTCAAATTTAGAAATCCAACTTATGCTTGCTTAAGAGTAAAGGTGAGTTGGGGTGCTGCATAAAACCAGAGATTGAAATGAGCACAGATAAAGTTCCTTAAGCCAAATATGGAATAGACAAGAGCTACTCCTTGCTCAACAAAATGGACTCAACACCCCATATTAAATGCCTAAGAATGTACCTGACTAGTAAGTATCTTAAAACCTATGGATTGCTATGTCTCCAAAAGAGAATCAAGCGTGTGTACAGGGGCATAAATGCAGCAGTGATAGGATTGGAGAGGTTCGGTGAGCAAATGAAGACCCTTTGAAGTCATACTGCATGGTACCCATTACACGGGTCTCAACTCTCCAGGTTTAAGGTATTCTTCCTTCAGCTAAAACATGCATGTGGAACCCAGAGTATGATCAACTGTGTGAACGGGAGACGTGTTCAAATATGTCTCAGTTTTCCTCCCCTGGTACTCGGGTGCAACATTCCAGACGCTTTACTAACACTCTCACCACTTGGAGAGTCAGCACCTTTAACCTCCTGTTTGGCCCAGTTTGCAATTTCTGCGGAAGATGAACAGGAATAGGGAGAACCAATGAGAGACTAGCTGGAGGTGTCTGGACGGGCAAATTTAACTCTCATTTCCCACCAGGAAGTGGAATTAACCAAAGGCTCAGCGTGCCGTGCGGGAACCAGATTAGGGCCTGAAGCCATCCTGCAGTGTTGCGGCCAGCTCACAAGAAAGCGTGTTGAAGAAAGGAGCTCAGGGGCACTGTAATTCACAAACCTGCAGAGTTATAAATGACAGCTATCGTCCAAAAATATACTGAAGTAAGGCTGCCAGGAGGACTTGAAAGCGGGGCAGAATTGCAGGAAACCAATTTCAGGAGGTAGACTGGAATTGCATTGAAAGCATAGGAAAAGAGGCAGAACGTCCACAATGATGCACTTGGCCAGAAAGTGCGTATACATTTTTTCCTGAATATATTCAGGAAAAAACGCATACGCCCTTTTTGGCCAACCAAGCAAGCTTGCAAAGGAAATCTGCACTACAATGAAGTCTCACTTCCCCCCGGTCAAAAGGGCCATCTGAAAAAAGTGTAAAATCCAGAAAGGCAGGACAGGCCATGGAGAACTGGGAGCCTTGTTATCCTGATGGGCAGGATGTAAATTGCCAACAGACACTCGGGAGAAGTGTATGGTGTTTCCTGAAACATCTAAAAAACAAAGCAACAAAGCCTAGGGCACTTCCACTTATGGTCCTATAGCTTAGGGAAATTCAAATCAAAAAGACACAGCCACTCCAAAGTTTGGGACGCCTCTGTTTACAAGAACCTCGTTTACAGTACAAGTTCAACATCGCAGAAAGTGAAAAATGGATAAAGAAATTGTGGTATATACTTACAAAGCAATATCACTCAGCAATGAAATCTATGTCATCAGGCCCTTAGCAGCACAATGAGTGGATTCAGGTATGATGATTCTAACTGAAATAAGTCACACAGAAAAAGAAACATCATAAGGTATCAGTAATACACGGAATGTAAACTTGGCTACACAGGAACTGAATTACAGAACAGAACAGGGTCTCAAATTTAGAAATCCAACTTATGCTTGCTTAAGAGTAAAGGTGAGTTGGGGTGCTGCATAAAACCAGAGATTGAAATGAGCACAGATAAAGTTCCTTAAGCCAAATATGGAATAGACAAGAGCTACTCCTTGCTCAACGAAATGGACTCAACACCCCATATTAAACGCCTAAGAATGTACCTGACTAGTAAGTATCTTAAAACCTATGGATTGCTATGTCTCCGAAAGAGAATCAAGCGTGTGTACAGGGGCATAAACGCAGCAGTGATAGGATTGGAGAGGTTCGGTGAGCAAATGAAGACCCTTTGAAGTCATATTGCATGGTACCCATTCCACGGGTTTCAACTACCCAGGTTTAAGGTATTCTTCCTTCAGCTAAAACATGCATGTGGAACCTAGAGTATGATCAACCATGTGATCGGGAGACGTTTTCAAATATGTCTCAGTTTTCATACCCTGGGACTCGGGTGTAACATTCCAGATGCTTTACTAACACTCTCCCGACTTGGAGAGTCAGTCCCTTTAACCTCCTGTTTGGCCCAGTTTGTAATTTCTGCAGAAGATGAACAGGAATAGCGAGAACCAATGAGAGACTAGCTGGAGGTGTCTGGACGGGCAAATTTAACTCTCATTTCCCACCAGGAAGAGGAATTAACCAAAGGCTCAGTGTGCCGTGCCGAAACCAGATTAGGGCCTGAAGCCATCTTGCGGTGTTGCCGCCAGGTCACAAGAAAGCGAGTTGAAGAAAGGAGCTCAGGGGCACTGTAATGCAAAAACCTGCAGAGTTATAAATGACAGCTATCGTCCAAAAATATACTAAAGTAAGGCTGCCAAGAGGACTTGAAAGCGGGGCAGAATTGCAGGAAACCGATTTCAGGAGGTAGACTGGAATTGCATTGAAAGCATAGGAAAAGAGGCAGAACGTCCACAATGATGCACTTGGCCAGAAAGTGCGTATACATTTTTTCCTGAATATATTCAGGAAAAAACGCATACGCCCTTTTTGGCCAACCAAGCAAGCTTGCAAAGGAAATCTGCACTACAATGAAGTCTCACTTCCCCCCGGTCAAAAGGGCCATCTGAAAAAAGTGTAAAATCCAGAAAGTCAGGACAGGCCATGGAGAACTGGGAGCCTTGTTATCCTGATGGGCGGGATGTAAATTGCCAACAGACAATCGGGACAAGTGTATGGTGTTTCCTGAAACATCTAAAAAACAAAGCAACAGAGCCTAGGGCACTTCCACTTATGGTCCTATAGCTTAGGGAAATTAAAATCAAAAAGACACAGCCACCCCAAAGTTTGGGACGCCTCTCTTTACAAGAACCTCATTTACCGTACAAGTTCAGTATCACAGAAAATGAAAAATGGATAAAGAACTTGTGGTACTTACATACAATGCAGTATCACTCAGCAATGAAATCTATGTCATCAGGCCCGTAGCAGCACAATGAGTGGATTCAGGTATGATGATTCTAACTGAAATAAGTCACACAGAAAAAGAAACATCATAAGATATCAGTAATACATGGAATGTAAACTTGGCTACACAGGAACTGAATTACAGAACAGAACAGGGTCTCAAATTTAGAAAACCAACTTATGCTTGCTTAAGGGGAAAGGTGAGTTGGGGTGCTGCATAAAACCAGAGATTGAAATGAGCACAGATAAAGTTCCTTAAGCCAAATATGGAATAGACAAGAGCTACTCCTTGCTCAACGAAATGGACTCAACACCGCATATTAAACGCCTAAGAATGTACCTGACTAGTAAGTATCTTAAAACCTATGGATTGCTATGTCTCCGAAAGAGAATCAAGCATGTGTACAGGGGCATAAACGCAGCAGTGATAGGATTGGAGAGGTTCGGTGAGCAAATGAAGACCGTTTGAAGTCATATTGCATGGTACCCATTCCACGGGTTTCAACTACCCAGGTTTAAGGTATTCTTCCTTCCGCAAAAACATGCATGTGGAACCTAGAGTATGATCAACCATGTGATCGGGAGACGTGTTCAAATATGTCTCAGTTTTCGTAACCTGGTACTCGGGTGCAACATTCCAGACGCTTTACTAACACTCTCCCGACTTGGAGAGTCAGTCCCTTTAACCTCCTGTTTGGCCCAGTTTGCAATTTCTGCGGAAGATGAACAGGAATAGCGAGAACCAATGAGAGAGTAGCTGGAGGTGTCTGGACGGGCAAATTTAACTCTCATTTCCCACCAGGAAGAGGAATTAACCAAAGGCTCAGCGTGCCGTGCCAGAATCAAATTAGGGCCTGAAGCCATCCTGCGGTGTTGCGGCCAGGTCACAAGAAAGCGAGTTGAAGAAAGGAGCTCAGGGGCACTGTAATTCACAAACTTGCAGAGTTATAAATGACAGCTATCGTCCAAAAATATACTGAAGTAAGGTTGCCAAGAGGACTTGAAAACGGGGCAGAATTGCAGGAAACCGATTTCAGGAGGTAGACTGGAATTGCATTGAAAGCATAGGAAAAGAGGCAGAACGTCCACAATGATGCACCTGGCCAAAAAGGGCGTATGCGTTTTTTCCTGAATATATTCAGGAAAAAACGCATACGCCCTTTTTGGCCAACCAAGCAAACTTGCAAAGGAAATCTGCACTACAGTGAAGTCTCACTTCCACCCGGTCAAAAGGACCATCTGAAAAAAGTGTAAAATCCAGAAAGGCAGGACAGGCCATGGAGAACTGGGAGCCTTGTTATGCTGATGGGTGGGATGTAAATTGCCAACAGACACTCGGGAGAAGTGTATGGTGTTTCCTGAAACATCTAAAAAACAAAGCAACAGAGCCTAGGGCACTTCCACTTATGGTCCTATAGCTTAGGGAAATTAAAATCAAAAAGACACAGCCACCCCAGAGTTTGGGACGCCTCTGTTTACAAGAACCTCGTTTACCGTACAAGTTCAGTATCACAGAAAGTGAAAAATGGATAAAGAAATTGTGGTATTTACTTACAAAGCAATATCACTCAGCAATGAAATCTATGTCATCAGGCCCTTAGCAGCACAATGAGTGGATTCAGGTATGATGATTCTAACTGAAATAAGTCACACAGAAAAAGAAACACCATAAGATATCAGTAATACACGGAATGTAAACTTGGCTACACACTAACTGAATTACAGAACAGAACAGGGTCTCAAATTTAGAAAACCAACTTATGCTTGCTTAAGGGGAAAGGTGAGTTGGGGTGCTGCATAAAACCAGAGATTGAAATTAGCACAGATAAAGTTCCTTAAGCCAAATATGGAATAGACAAGAGCTACTTCTTGCTCAACGAAATGGACTCAACACCCCATATTAAACGCCTAAGAATGTACCTGACTAGTAAGTATCTTAAAACCTATGGATTGCTATGTCTCCAAAAGAGAATCAAGCGTGTGTACAGGGGCATAAACGCAGCAGTGATAGGATTAGAGAGGTTCGGTGAGCAAAGGAAGACCCTTTGAAGTCATATTGCATGGTACCCATTCCACGGGTCTCAACTCTCCAGGTTTAAGGTATTCTTCCTTCAGCTAAAACATGCATGTGGAACCCAGAGTATGATCAACTGTGTGAACGGGAGACGTGTTCAAATATGTCTCAGTTTTCCTCCCCTGGTACTCGGGTACAACATTCCAGACGCTTTACTAACACTCTCCCCATTTGGAGTCAGCGCCTTTAACCTCCTGTTTGGCCCAGTTTGCAATTTCTGCGGAAGATGAACAGGAAAAGCGAGAACCAATGAGAGACTAGCTGGAGGTGTCTGGACGGGCAAATTTAACTCTCATTTCCCACCAGGAAGAGGAAATAACCAAAGGCTCAGCGTGCCGTGCCGGAACCAGATTAGGGCCTGAAGCCATCCAGCGATGTTGCGTCCAGATCAAAAGAAAGCGAGTTGAAGAAAGGAGCTCAGGGGCACTGTAATTCACAAACCTGCAGAGTTATAAATGACAGCTATCGTCCAAAAATATACTGAAGTAAGGCTGCCAAGAGGACTTGAAAGCGGGGCAGAATTGCAGGAAACCGATTTCAGGAGGTAGACTGGAATTGCATTGAAAGCATAGGAAAAGAGGCAGAACGTCCACAATGATGCACTTGGACATAAAGGGCATATGCGTTTTTTCCTGAATATATTCAGGAAAAAACGCATACGCCCTTTTTGGCCAACCAAGCAAGCTTGCAAAGGAAATCTGCACTACAATGCAGTCTCACGTCCCCCCGGTCAAAAGGGCCATCTGAATAAAGTGGAAAATCCAGAAAGGCAGGACAGGCCATGGAGAACTGGGAGCCTTGTTATGCTGATGGGTGGGATGTAAATTGCCAACAGACACTCGGGACAAGTGTATGGTGTTTCCTGAAACATCTAAGAAACAAAGCAACAGAGCCTAGGGCACTTCCACTTATGGTCCTATAGCTTAGGGAAATTAAAATCAAAAAGACACAGCCACCCCAAAGTTTGGGACGCCTCTGTTTACAAGAACCTCGTTTACCGTACAAGTTCAATATCACAGAAAGTGAAAAATGGATAAAGAACTTGTGGTACTTACGTACAATGCAGTATCACTCAGCAATGAAATCTATGTCATCAGGCCCGTAGCAGCATAATGAGTGGATTCATGTACGATGATTCTAACTGAAATAAGTCACACAGAAAAAGAAACATCATAAGATATCAGTAATACACGGAATGTAAACTTGGCTACACAGGAACTGAATTACAGAACAGAACAGGGTCTCAAATTTAGAAAATCAACTTATGCTTGCTTAAGGGTAAAGGTGAGTTGGGGTGCTGCATAAAACCAGAGATTGAAATGAGCATAGATAAAGTTCCTTAAGCCAAATATGGAATAGACAAGAGCTACTCCTTGCTCAACGAAATGGACTCAACACCGCATATTAAACGCCTAAGAATGTAACTGACTAGTAAGTATCTTAAAACCTATGGATTGCTATGTCTCCGAAAGAGAATCAAGCCTGTGTACAGGGGCATAAACGCAGCAGTGATAGGATTGGAGAGGTTCGGTGAGCAAATGAAGACCCTTTGAAGTCATATTGCATGGTACCCATTCCACGGGTCTCAACTCTCCAGGTTTAAGGTATTCTTCCTTCAGCTAAAACATGCATGTGGAACCGAGAGTATGATCAACCATGTGATCGGGAGACGTGTTCAAATATGTCTCAGTTTTCGTACCCTGGTACTCGGGTGCAACATTCCAGACGCTTTACTAACACTCTCCCCACTTGGAGAGTCAGTCCCTTTAACCTCCTATTTGGCCCAGTTTGCAATTTCTGTGGAAGACGAACAGGAATAGCGAGAACCAATGAGAAACTAGCTGGAGGTGTCTGGCCGGGCAAATTTAACTCTCATTTCCCACCAGGCAGAGGAAATAACCAAAGGCTCAGCGTGCCGTGCCGGAACCAGATTAGGGCCTGAAGCCATCCTGCGGTGTTGCGGCCAGCTCACAAGAAAGCGAGTTGAAGAAAGGAGCTCAGGGGCACTGTAATTCACAAACCTGCAGAGTTATAAATGACAGCTATCGTCCAAAAATATACTGAAGTAAGGCTGCCAAGAGGACTTGAAAGCGGGGCAGAATTGCAGGAAACAGATTTCAGGAGGTAGACTGGAATTGCATTGAAAACATAGGAAAAGAGGCAGAACGTCCACAATGATGCACTTGGCCAAAAAGGGCGTATGCGTTTTTTCCTGAATATATTCAGGAAGAAACGCATACGCCCTTTTTGGCCAACCAAGCAAGCTTGCAAAGGAAATCTGCACTACAATGAAGTCTCACTTCCACCCCGGTCAAAAGGGCCATCTGAAAAACGTGTAAAATCCAGAAAGGCAGGACAGGCCATGGAGAACTGGGAGCCTTGTTATGCTGATAGGCGGGATGTAAATTGCCAACAGACACTCGGGAGAAGTGTATGGTGTTTCCTGAAACATCTAAGAAACAAAGCAACAGAGCCTAGGGCACTTCCACTTATGGTCCTATAGCATAGGGAAATTAAAATCAAAAAGACACAGCCACCCCAAAGTTTGGGAAACCTCTGTTTACAAGAACCTCGTTTACCGTACAAGTTCAATATCACAGAAAGTGAAAAATGGATAAAGAACTTGTGGTACTTAGGTACAATGCAATATCACTCAGCAATGAAATCTATGTCATCAGACCCTTAGCAGCACAATGAGTGGATTCAGGTATGATGATTCTAACTGAAATAAGTCACACAGAAAAAGAAACATCATAAGATATCAGTAATACACGGAATGTAAACTTGGCTACACAGGAACTGAATTACAGAACAGAACAGGGTCTCAAATTCAGAAAACCAACTTATGCTTGCTTAAGGGGAAAGGTGAGTTGGGGTTCTGCATAAAACCAGAGATTGAAATGAGCACAGATAAAGTTCCTTAAGCCAAATATGGAATACACAAGAGCTACTCCTTGCTCAACGAAACGGACTCAACACCGCATATTAAACGCCTAAGAATGTACCTGACTAGTAAGTATCTTAAACCTATGGATTGCTCTGTCACCGAAAGAGAATCAAGCATGTGTACAGGGGCATAAACGCAGCAGTGATAGGATTGGAGAGGTTCGGTGAGCAAATGAAGACCCTTTGAAGTCATATTGCATGGTACCCATTCCACGGGTTTCAACTACCCAGGTTTAAGGTATTCTTCCTTCAGCTAAAACATGCGTGTGGAACCTAGAGTATGATCAACCATGTGATCGGGAGACGTGTTCAAATATGTCTCAGTTTTCGTACCCTGGTACTCGTGTGCAATATTCCAGATGCTTTACTAACACTCTCCTGACTTGGAGAGTCAGTCCCTTTAACCTCCTGTTTGGCCCAGTTTGCAATTTCTGCGGAAGATGAACAGGAATAGTGAGAACCAATGAGAGACTAGCTGGAGGTGTCTGGACGGGCAAATTTAACTCTCATTTCCCACCAGAAAGAGGAATTAACCAAAGGCTCAGCGTGCCATGCCGGAACCAGATTAGGGCCTGAAGCCATCCTGTGGTGTTGCAGCCAGGTCACAAGAAAGCGAGTTGAAGAAAGGAGCTCAGGGCCACTGTAATGCACAAACCTGCAGAGTTATAAATGACAGCTATCGTCCAAAAATATACTGAAGTAAGGCTGCCAAGAGGACTTGAAAGCGGGGCAGAATTGCAGGAAACCGATTTCAGCAGGTAGACTGGAATTGCATTGAAAGCATAGGAAAAGAGGCAGAACGTCCACAATGATGCACTTGGCCAAAAAGTGCGTATGCGTTTTTCCTGAATATATTCAGGAAAAAACACATACGCCCTTTTTGGCCAACCAAGCAAGCTTGCAAAGGAAATCTGCACTACAATGAAGTCTCACTTCCCCCCCGGTCAAAAGGGCCATCTGAAAAAAGTGTAAAATCCAGAAAGGCAGGACAGGCCATGGAGAACTGGGAGCCTTGTTATGCTGATGGGCGAGATGTAAATTGCCAACAGACACTCTGGAGAAGTGTATGGTGTTTCCTGAAACATCTAAAAAACAAAGCAACAGAGCCTAGCGCACTTTCACTTATTGTCCTATAGCTTAGGGAAATTAAAATCAAAAAGACACAGCCACCCCAAAGTTTGGAATGGCTCTGTTTACAAGAACCTCATTTACAGTACAAGTTCAACATCGCAGAAAGTGAAAAATGGATAAAGATGTTGTGGTATTTACTTACAAAGCGATATCACTCAGCAATGAAATCTATGTCATCAGGCCCTTAGCAGCACAATGAGTGGATTCAGGTATGATGATTCTAACTGAAATAAGTCACACAGAAAAAGAAACATCATAAGATATCAGTAATACACGGAATGTAAACTTGGTTACACAGGAACTGAATTCCAAAACAGAACAGGGTCTCAAATTTAGAAATCCAACTTATGCTTGCTTAAGGGGAAAGGTGAGTTGGGGTGCTGCATAAAACCAGAGATTGAAATGAGCACAGATAAAGTTCCTTAAGCCAAATATGGAATAGACAAGAGCTACTCCTTGCTCAACGAAATGGACTCAACACCCCATATTAAACGCCTAAGAATGTACCTGACTAGTAAGTATCTTAAAACCTATGGATTGCTATGTCTCCGAAAGAGAATCAAGCGTGTGTACAGGGGCATAAACGCAGCAGTGATAGGATTGGAGAGGTTCGGTGAGCAAATGAAGACCCTTTGAAGTCATATTGCATTGTACCCATTCCACGGGTCTCAACTCTCCAGGTTTAAGGTATTCTTCCTTCAGCTAAAACATGCATGTGGAACCGAGAGTATGATCAACCATGTGATCGGGAGACGTGTTCAAATATGTCTCAGTTTTCGTACCCTGGTACTCGGGTGCAACATTCCATACGCTTTACTAACACTCTCCCCACTTGGAGAGTCAGTCCCTTTAACCTCCTGTTTGGCCCAGTTTGCAATTTCTGCGGAAGATGAACAGGAATAGGGAGAACCAATGAGAGACTAGCTGGAGGTGTCTGGACGGGCAAATTTAACTCTCATTTCCCACCAGGCAGAGGAAATAACCAAAGGCTCAGCGTGCCGTGCCGGAACCAGATTAGGGCCTGAAGCCATCCTGCGGTGTTGCGGCCAGCTCACAAGAAAGCGAGTTGAAGAAAGGAGCTCAGGGGCACTGTAATTCACAAACCTGCAGAGTTATAAATGACAGCTATCGTCCAAAAATATACTGAAGTAAGGCTGCCAAGAGGACTTGAAAGCGGGGCAGAATTGCAGGAAACAGATTTCAGGAGGTAGACTGGAATTGCATTGAAAGCATAGGAAAAGAGGCAGAACGTCCACAATGATGCACTTGGCCAAAAAGGGCGTATGCGTTTTTTCCTGAATATATTCAGGAAAAAACGCATACGCCCTTTTTGGCCAAAAAAGCAAGCTTGCAAAGGAAATCTGCACTACAATGAAGTCTCACTTCCCCCCCGGTCAAAAGGGCCATCTGAAAAAAGTGTAAAATCCAGAAAGGCAGGACAGGCCATGGAGAACTGGGAGCCTTGTTATGCTGATGGGCGGGATGTAAATTGCCAACAGACACTCGGGACAAGTGTATGGTGTTTCCTGACACATCTAAAAAACAAAGCAACAGAGCCTAGGGCACTTCCACTTATGGTCCTATAGCTTAGGGAAATTCAAATCAAAAAGACACAGCCACCCCAAAGTTTGGGACGCCTCTGTTTACAAGAACCTCGTTTACCGTACAAGTTCAATATCACAGAAAGTGAAAAATGGATAAAGAACTTGTGGTACTTAGGTACAATGCAATATCACTCAGCAATGAAATCTATGTCATCAGACCCTTAGCAGCACAATGAGTGGATTCAGTTATGATGATTCTAACTGAAATAAGTCACACAGAAAAAGAAACATCATAAGATATCAGTAATACACGGAATGTAAACTTGGCTACACAGGAACTGAATTACAGAACAGAACAGGGTCTGAAATTTAGAAAACCAACTTATGCTTGCTTAAGGGGAAAGGTGAGTTGGGGTGCTGCATAAAACCAGAGATTGAAATGAACACAGATAAAGTTCCTTAAGCCAAATATGGAATAGACAAGAGCCACTCCTTGCTCAAAGAAATGGACTCAACACCCCATATTAAACGCCTAAGAATGTACCTGACTAGTAAGTATCTTAAAACCTATGGATTGCTATGTCTCCAAAAGAGAATCAAGCGTGTGTACAGGGGCATAAACGCAGCAGTGATAGGATTGGAGAGGTTCGGTGAGCAAATGAAGACCCTTTGAAGTCATATTGCATGGTACCCATTCCACGGGTCTCAACTCTCCAGGTTTAAGGTATTCTTCCTTCAGCTAAAACATGCATGTGGAACCCAGAGTATGATCAACCATGTGATCGGGAGACGTGTTCAAATATGTCTCAGTTTTCATACCCTGGTACTCGGGTACAACATTCCAGACGCTTTACTAACACTCTCCCCACTTGGAGAGTCAGCGCCTTTAACCTCCTGTTTGGCCCAGTTTGCAATTTCTGCGGAAGATGAACAGGAATAGCGAGAACTAATGAGAGACTAGCTGGAGGTGTCTGGACGGGCAAATTTAACTCTCATTTCCCACCAGGAAGAGGAAATAACCAAAGGCTCAGCGTGCCATGCCGGAACCAGATTAGGGCCTGAAGCCATCCTGCGGTGTTGCGGCCAGCTTAAAAGAAAGCGAGTTGAAGAAAGGAGCTCAGGGGCACTGTAATTCACAAACCTACAGTTATAAATGACAGCTATCGTCCAAAAATATACTGAAGTAAGGCTGCCAAGAGGACTTGAAAGCGGGGCAGAATTGCAGGAAACCGATTTCAGGAGGTAGACTGGAATTGCATTGAAAGCATAGGAAAAGAGGCAGAGCGTCCACAATGATGCACTTGGCCAAAAAGGGCGTATGCGTTTTTTCCTGAATATATTCAGGAAAAAACGCATACGCCCTTTTTGGCCAACCAAGCAAGCTTGCAAAGGAAATCTGCACTACAATGAAGTCTCACTTCCCCCCGGTCAAAAGGGCCATCTGAAAAAAGTGTAAAATCCAGAAATGCAGGACAGGCCATGGAGAACTGGGAGCCTTGTTATGCTGATGGGCGGGATGTAAATTGCCAACAGACACTCAGGAGAAGTGTATGGTGTTTCCTGAAACATCTAAAAAACAAAGCATCAGAGCCTAGGGCACTTCCACTTATGGTCCTATAGCTTAGGGAAATTAAAATCAAGAAGACACAGCCACCGCAAAGTTTGGGATGCCTCTGTTTACAAGAACCTCGTTTACAGTCCAAGTTCAACATCGCAGAAAGTGAAAAATGGATAAAGAAGTTGTGGTATTTACTTACAAAGCAATATCACTCAGCAATGAAATCTATGTCATCAGGCCCTTAGGAGCACAATGAGTGGATTCAGGTATAATGATTCTAACTGAAATAAGTCACACAGAAAAAGAAACATCATAAGGTATCAGTAATACACGGAATGTAAACTTGGCTACACAGGAACTGAATTACAGAACAGAACAGGGTCTCAAATTTAGAAAACCAACTTATGCTTGCTTAAGGGGAAAGGTGAGTTAGGGTGCTGCATAAAACCAGAGATTGAAATGATCACAGATAAATTTCCTTAAGCCAAATATGGAATAGACAAGAGCTACTCCTTGCTCAACGAAATGGACTCAACACCGCATATTAAACGCCTAAGAATGTACCTGACTAGTAAGTATCTTAAAACCTATGGATTGCTATGTCTCCGAAAGAGAATCAAGCATGTGTACAGGGGCATAAACGCAGCAGTGATAGGATTGGAGAGGTTCGGTGAGCAAATGAAGACCCTTTGAAGTCATATTGCATGGTACCCATTCCACGGGTTTCAACTACCGAGGTTTAAGGTATTCTTCCTTCAGCTAAAACATGCATGTGGAACATAGAGTATGATCAACCATGTGATCAGGAGACGTGTTCAAATATGTCTCTGTTTTCGTACCCTGGTACTCGGGTGCAACATTCCAGACGCTTTACTAACACTCTCCCAACTTGGAGAGTCAGTCCCTTTAACCTCCTGTTTAGCCCAGTTTGCAATTTCTGCGGAAGATGAACAGGAATAGCGAGAACCAATGAAAGACTACCTGGAGGTGCCTGAGCGGGCAAATTTAACTCTCATTTCCCACCAGGAAGAGGAAATAACCAAAGGCTCAGTGTGACGTGCCGAAACCAGATTAGGGCCTGAAGCCATCCTGCGGTGTTGCGGCCAGCTCAAAAGAAAGCGAGTTGAAGAAAGGAGCTCAGGGGCACTGTAATTCACAAACCTGCAGTTATAAATGACAGCTATCGTCCAAAAATATACTGAAGTAAGGTTGCCAAGAGGACTTGAAAGCGGGGCAGAATTGCAGGAAACCGATTTCAGGAGGTAGACTGGAATTGCATTGAAAGCATAGGAAAAGAGGCAGAACGTCCACAATGATGCACTTGGCCAAAAGTGCGTATGCATTTTTTCCTGAATATATTCAGGAAAAAATGCATACGCCCTTTTCGGCCAACCAAGCAAGCTTGCAAAGGAAATCTGCACTACAATGAAGTCTCACTTCCCCCGGTCAAAAGGGCTATCTGAAAAAAATGTAAAATCCAGAAAGGCAGGACAGGCCATGGAGAACTGGGAGCCTTGTTATGCTGATGGGCGGGATGTAAATTGCCAACAGCCACTTGGAAGAAGTGTATGGTGTTTCCTGAAACATCTAAAAAACAAAGCAACAGAGCCTAGGGCACTTCCACTTATGGTCCTATAGCATAGGGAAACTATAATCAAAAAGACACAGCCACTCCAAAGTTTGGGACGCCTCTATTTACAAGAACCTCGTTTACCGTACAAGTTCAATATCACAGAAAGTGAAAAATGGATAAAGAACTTGTGGTACTTACGTACAATGCAGTATCACTCAGCAATGAAATCTATGTCATCAGGCCCGTAGCAGCATAATGAGTGGATTCAGGTACGATGATTCTAACTGAAATAAGTCACACAGAAAAAGAAACATCATAAGATATCACTAATACACGGAATGTAAACGTGGCTACACAGGAACTGAATTCCAAAACAGAACAGGGTCTCAAATTTAGAAAACCAACTTATGCTTGCTTAAGGGGAAAGGTGAGTTGGGGTCCTGCATAAAACCAGAGATTGAAATGAGCACAGATAAAGTTCCTTAAGCCAAATATGGAATAGACAAGAGCTACTCCTTGCTCAACAAAATGGACTCAACACCCCATAGTAAACGCCTAAGAATGTACCTGACTAGTAAGTATCTTAAAACCTATGGATTGCTATGTCTCCGAAAGAGAATCAAGCGTGTGTACAGGGGCATAAACGCAGCAGTGATAGGATTGGAGAGGTTCGGTGAGCAAATGAAGACACTTTGAAATCATATTGCATGGTACCCATTCCACGGGTTTCAACTTCCCGGGTTTAAGGTATTCTTCCTTCAGCTAAAACATGCATGTGGAACCTAGAGTATGATCAACGATGTGATCGGGAGACGTGTTCAAATATGTCTCAGTTTTCATACCCTGGGACTTGGGTGTAACATTCCAGATGCTTTACTAACACTCTCCCGACTTGGAGAGTCAGTCCCTTTAACCTCCTGTTTGGCCCAGTTTGTAATTTCTTCAGAAGATGAACAGAAATAGCGAGAACCAATGAGAGACTAGCTGGAGGTGTCTGGACGGGCAAATTTAACTCTCATTTCCCACCAGGAAGTGGAATTAACCAAAGGCTCAGCGTGCCGTGCCGCAACCAGATTAGGGCCTGAAGCCATCCTGCAGTGTTGCGGCCAGCTCACAAGAAAGCGTGTTGAAGAAAGGAGCTCAGGGGCACTGTAATTCACAAACCTGCAGAGTTATAAATGACAGCTATCGTCCAAAAATATACTGAAGTAAGGCTACCAAGAGGACTTGAAAGCGGGGCAGAATTGCAGGAAACCGATTTCAGGAGGTAGACTGGAATTGCATTGAAAGCATAGGAAAAGAGGAAGAACGTCCACAATGATGCACTTGGCCAAAAAGGGCGTATGCGTTTTTTCCTGAATATATTCAGGAAAAAACGCATACGCCCTTTTTGGCCAACCAAGCAAGCTTGCAAAGGAAATCTGCACTACAATGAAGTCTCACTTCCCCCCGGTCAAAAGGGCCATCTGAAAAAAGTGTAAAATCCAGAAAGGCAGGACAGGCCATGGAGAACTGGGAGCCTTGTTATGCTGATGGGCGGGATGTAAATTGCCAACAGACACTCGGGAGAAGTGTATGGTGTTTCCTGAAACATCTAAAAAACAAAGCAACAGAGCCTAGGGCACTTCCACTTATGGTCCTATAGCTTAGGGAAATTAAAATCAAAAAGACACAGCCACCCCAAAGTTTGGGACGCCTCTGTTTACAAGAACCTCGTTTACAGTACAAGTTCAACATCGCAGAAAGTGAAAAATGGATAAAGAAGTTGTGGTATATACTTACAAAGCAATATCAATCAACAATGAAATCTATGTCATCAGGCCCTTAGGAGCACAATGAGTGGATTCAGGTATTATGATTCTAACTGAAATAAGTCACACAGAAAAAGAAACATCATAAGGTATCAGTAATACACGGAATGTAAACTTGGCTACACAGGAACTGAATTACAGAACAGAACAGGGTCTCAAATTTAGAAATCCAACTTATGCTTGCTTCAGAGTAAAGGTGAGTTGGGGTGCTGCATAAAACCAGAGATTGAAATGAGCACAGATAAAGTTCCTTAAGCCAAATATGGAATAGACAAGAGCTACTCCTTGCTCAACGAAATGGACTCAACACCCCATATTAAACGCCTAAGAATGTACCTGACTAGTAAGTATCTTAAAACCTATGGATTGCTATGTCTCCGAAAGAGAATCAAGCATGTGTACAGGGGCATAAACGCAGCAGTGATAGGATTGGAGAGGTTCGGTGAGCAAATGAAGACCCTTTGAAGTCATATTGCATGGTACCCATTACACGGGTTTCAACTACCCAGGTTTAAGGTATTCTTCCTTCAGCTAAAACATGCATGTGGAACCTAGAGTATGATCAACCATGTGATCGGGAGACGTGTTCAAATATGTCTCAGTTTTCATACCGTGGTACTCGGGTGTAACATTCCAGATGCTTTACTAACACTCTCCCGACTTGGAGAGTCAGTCCCTTTAACCTCCTGTTTGGCCCAGTTTGCAATTTCTGCGGAAGATGAACAGGAATAGCGAGAACCAATGAGAGACTAGCTGGAGGTGTCTGGACGGGCAAATTTAACTCTCATTTCCCACCAGGAAGAGGAATTAACCAAAGGCTCAGCGTGCCGTGCCGGAACCAGATTATGGCCTGAAGCCATCCTGCGGTGTTGCGGCCAGGTCACAAGAAAGCGAGTTGAAGAAAGGAACTCAGGGGCACTGTAATGCAAAAACCTGCAGAGTTATAAATGACAGCTATCGTCCAAAAATATACTGAAGTAAGGCTGCCAAGAGGACTTGAAAGCGGGGCAGAATTGCAGGAAACCGATTTCAGGAGGTAGACTGGAATTGCATTGAAAGCATAGGAAAAGAGGCAGAGCGTCCACAATGATGCACTTGGCCAAAAAGGGCGTATGCGTTTTTTCCTGAATATATTCAGGAAAAAACGCATACGCCCTTTTTGGCCAACCAAGCAAACTTGCAAAGGAAATGTGCACTACAATGAAGTCTCACTTCCCCCCGGTCAAACGGGCCATCTGAAAAAAGTGTAAAATCCAGAAAGGCAGGACAGGCCATGGAGAATTGGGAGCCTTGTTATGCTGATAGGAGGGATGTAAATTGCCAACAGACACTCGGGAGAAGTGTATGGTGTTTCCTGAAACATCTAAAAAACAAAGCAACAGAGCCTAGGGCACTTCCACTTATGGTCCTATAGCTTAGGGAAATTAAAATCAAAAAGACACAGCCACCCCAAAGTTTGGGACGCCTCTGTTTACAAGAACCTCGTTTACCATACAAGTTCAGTATCACAGAAAGTGAAAAATGGATAAAGAACATGTGGTACTTATGTACAAAGCAGTATCACTCAGCAATGAAATCTATGTCATCAGGCCCGTAGCAGCATAATGAGTGGATTCAGGTACGATGATTCTAACTGAAATAAGTCACACAGAAAAAGAAACATCATAAGATATCACTAATACACGGAATGTAAACTTGGCTACACAGGAACTGAATTCCAAAACAGAACAGGGTCTCAAATTTAGAAAACCAACTTATGCTTGCTTAAGGGGAAAGGTGAGTTGGGGTGCGGCATAAAACCAGAGATCGAAATGAGCACAGATAAAGTTCCTTAAGCCAAATATGGAATAGACAAGGGCTACTCCTTGCTCAACGAAATGGACTCAACACCCCATATTAAAAGCCTAAGAATGTACCTGACTAGTAAGTATCTTAAAACCTATGGATTGCTATGTCTCCAAAAGAGAATCAAGCGTGTGTACAGGGGCATAAACGCAGCAGTGATAGGATTGGAGAGGTTCGGTGAGCAAATGAAGACCCTTTGAAGTCATATTGCATGGTACCCATTCCACGGGTTTCAAGTACCCAGGTTTAAGGTATTCTTCCTTCAGCTAAAACATGCATGTGGAACCTAGAGTATGATCAACCATGTGATTGGGAGACGTGTTCAAATATGTCTCAGTTTTCGTACCCTGGTACTCGGGTGCAACATTCCAGACGCTTTACTAACACTCTCCCGACTTGGAGAGTCAGTCCCTTTAACCTCCTGTTTGGCCCAGTTTGCAATTTCTGCGGAAGATGAACAGGAATAGGGAGAACCAATGAGAGACTAGCTGGAGGTGTCTGGACGGGCAAATTTAACTCTCATTTCCCACCAGGAAGAGGAAATAACCAAAGGCTCAGCGTGCCGTGCCGGAACCAGATTAGGGCCTGAAGCCATCCGGCGGTTTTGTGGCAAGGTCACAAGAAAGCGAGTTGAAGAAAGGAGCTCAGGGGCACTGTAATTCACAAACCTGCAGAGTTATAAATGACAGCTATCGTCCAAAAATATACTGAAGTAAGGCTGCCAAGAGGACTTGAAAGCGGGGCAGAATTGCAGGAAACCGATTTCAGGAGGTAGACTGGAATTGCATTGAAAGCATAGGAAAAGAGGCAGAACGTCCACAATGATGCACTTGGCCAAAAAGGGCGTATGCGTTTTTTCCTGAATATATTCAGGAAAAAACGCATACGCCCTTTTTGGCCACCCAAGCAAACTTGCAAAGGAAATCTGCACTACAATGAAGTCTCTCTTCCCCCCGTTCAAAAGGGACATCTGAAAAAAGTGTAACATCCCGAAAGGCAGGACAGGCCATGGAGAACTGGGAGCCTTGTTATGCTGATGGGAGGGATGTAAATTGCCAACAGACACTCCGGAGAAGTGTATGGTGTTTCCTGAAACATCTAAAAAACAAAGCAACAGAGCCTAGGGCACTTCCACTTATGGTCCTATAGCTTAGGGAAATTAAAATCAAATAGAAACAGCCACCCCAAAGTATGGAACGGCTCTGTTTACAAGAACGTCGTTTACAGTAAAAGTTCAACATCGCAGAAAGTGAAAAATGGATAAAGAAGTTGTGGTATTTACTTACAAAGCAATATCACTCAGCAATGAAATCTATGTCATCAGGCCCTTAGCAGCACAATGAGTGGATTCAGGTACAATGATTCTAACTGAAATAAGTCACACAGAAAAAGAAACATCATAAGATATCAGTAATACACGGAATGTAAACTTGGCTACACAGGAACTGAATTCCAAAACAGAACAGGGTCTCAAATTTAGAAAACCAACTTATGCTTGCTTAAGGGGAAAGGTGAGTTGGGGTGCTGCATAAAACCAGAGATTGAAATGAGCACAGATATAGTTCCTTAAGCCAAATATGGAATAGACAAGAGCTACTCCTTGCTCAACGAAATGGACTCAACACCCCATATTAAACGCCTAAGAATGTACCTGACTAGTAAGTATCTTAAAACCTATGGATTGCTATGTCTCCGAAAGAGAATCAAGCATGTGTACAGGGGCATAAACGCAGCAGTGATAGGATTGGAGAGGTTCGGTGAGCAAATGAAGACCCTTTGAAGTCATATTGCATTGTACCCATACCACGGGTCTCAACTACCCAGGTTTAAGGTATTCTTCCTTCAGCTAAAACATGCATGTGGAACCCAGAGTATGATCAACCGTGTGAATGGGAGACGTGTTCAAATATGTCTCAGTTTTCCTCCCCTGGTACTCGGGTGCAACATTCCAGACGCTTTACTAACACTCTCCCCACTTGGAGAGTCAGCGCCTTTAACCTCCTGTTTGGCCCAGTTTGCAATTTCTGCGGAAGATGAACAGGAATAGGGAGAACCAATGAGAGACTAGCTGGAGGTGTCTGGACGGGCAAATTTAACTGTCATTTCCCAACAGGAAGAGGAAATAACCAAAGGCTCTGCGTGCCGTTCCGGAATCAGATTAGGGCCTGAAGCCATCCTGCGGTGTTGCGGCCAGCTCACAAGAAAGCGAGTTGAAGAAAGGAGCTCAGGGGCACTGTAATTCACAAACCTGCAGAGTTATAAATGACAGCTATCCTCCAAAAATATAGTGAAGTAAGGCTGCCAAGGGGACTTGAAAGCGGGGCAGAATTGCAGGAAACCGATTTCAGGAGGTAGACTGGAATTGCATTGAAAGCATAGGAAAAGAGGCAGAACGTCCACAATGATGCACTTGGCCAAAAAGTGCGTATGCGTTTTTTCCTGAATATATTCAGGAAAAAACGCATACGCACTTTTTGGCCAACCAAGCAAGCTTGCAAAGGAAATCTGCACTACAATGAAGTCTCACTTCCCCCTGGTCAAAAGGGCCATCTGAAAAAAGTGTAAAATCCAGAAAGGCAGGACAGGCCATGGAGAACTGGGAGCCTTGTTATGCTGATGGGCGGGATGTAAATTGCCAACAGACACTCGGGAGAAGTGTATGGTGTTTCCTGAAACATCTAAAAAACAAAGCAACAGAGCCTAGGGCACTTCCACTTATGGTCCTATAGCTTAGGGAAATTAAAATCAAAAAGACACAGCCACCCCAAAGTTTGGGACGCCTCTGTTTACAAGAACCTCGTTTACCGTACATTTCAGTATCACAGAAAGTGAAAAATGGATAAAGAAGTTGTGGTATTTACTTACAAAGCAATATCACTCAGCAATGAAATCTATGTCATCAGGCCCTTAGCAGCACAATGATTGGATTCAGGTATGATGATTCTAACTGAAATAAGTCACACAGAAAAAGAAACATCATAAGATATCAGTAATACACGGAATGTAAACTTGGCTACACAGGAACTGAATTACAGAACAGAACAGGGTCTCAAATTTAGAAAACAAACTTATGCTTGCTTAAGGGTAAAGGTGAGTTGTGGTGCTGCATAAAACCAGAGATTGAAATGAGCACAGATAAAGTTCCTTAAGCCAAATATGGAATAGACAAGAGCTACTCCTTGCTCAATGAAATGGACACAACACCCCATATTAAACGCCTAAGAATGTACCTGACTAGTAAGTATCTTAAAACCTATGGATTGCTATGTCTCCAAAAGAGAATCAAGCTTGTGTACAGGGGCATAAACGCAGCAGTGATAGGATTGGAGAGGTTCGGTGAGCAAATGAAGACCCTTTGAAGTCATATTGCATGGTACCCATTCCACGGGTTTCAACTACCGAGGTTTAAGGTATTCTTCCTTCAGCTAAAACATGCATGTGGAACCTAGAGTATGATCAACCATGTGATCGGGAGACGTGTTCAAATATGTCTCAGTTTTCGTACCCTGGTACTCGGGTGCAACATTCCAGACGCTTTACTAACACTCTCCCAACTTGGAGAGTCAGTCCCTTTAACCTCCTGTTTGGCCCAGTTTGCAATTTCTGCGGAAGATGAACAGGAATAGCGAGAACCAATGAAAGACTACCTGGAGGTGTCTGGACGGGGAAATTTAACTCTCATTTCCCACCAGGAAGAGGAATTAACCAAAGGCTCAGTGTGCCGTGCCGAAACCAGATTAGGGCCTGAAGCCATCCTGCGGTGTTGCGGCCAGGTCACAAGAAAGCGAGTTGAAGAAAGGAGTTCAGGGGCACTGTAATTCACAAACCTGCAGAGTTATAAATGACAGCTATCGTCCAAAAATAGACTGAAGTAAGGCTGCCAAGAGGACTTGAAAGCGGGGCAGAATTGCAGGAAACCGATTTCAGGAGGTAGACTGGAATTGCATTGAAAGCATAGGAAAAGAGGCAGAACGTCCACAATGATGCACTTGGCCAAAAAGGGCGTATGCGTTTTTTCCTGAATATATTCAGGAAAAAACGCATACGCCCTTTTTGTCCAACCAAGCAAACTTGTAAAGGAAATCTGCACTACAATGAAGTCTCACTTCCCCCCGGTCAGAAGGACCATCTGTAAAAAGTGTAAAATCCAGAAAGGCAGGACAGGCCATGGAGAACTGGGAGCCTTGTTATGCTGATGGGCGGGATGTAAATTGCCAACAAACACTCGGGAGAAGTGTATGGTGTTTCCTGAAACATCTAAAAAACAAAGCAACAGAGCCTAGGGCACTTCCACTTATGGTCCTATAGCTTAGGGAAATTAAAATCAAAAAGACACAGCCACCCCAAAGTTTGAGACGCCTCTGTTTACAAGAACCTCGTTTACCGTACAAGTTCAATATCACAGAAAGTGAAAAATGGATAAAGAACTTGTGGTACTTACGTACAATGCAGTATCACTCAGCAATGAAATCTATGTCATCAGGTCCGTAGCAGCACAATGAGTGGATTCAGGTACAATGATTCTAACTGAAATAAGTCACACAGAAAAAGAAACATCATAAGATATCACTAATACACGGAATGTAAACTTGGCTACACAAGAACTGAATTCCAAAACAGAACAGGGTCTCAAATTCAGAAAACCAACTTATGCTTGCTTAAGGGGAAAGGTGAGTTGGGGTGCTGCATAAAACTGGAGATTGAAATGAGCACAGATAAAGTTCCTTAAGCCAAATATGGAATAGACAAGAGCTACTCCTTGCTCAACGAAATGGACACAACACTGCATATTAAACGCCTAAGAATGTACCTGACTAGTAAGTATCTTAAAACCTATGGATTGCTATGTCTCCAAAAGAGAATCAAACGTGTGTACAAGGGCATAAACGCAGCAGTGATAGGATTGGAGAGGTTCGGTGAGCAAATGAAGACCCTTCAAAGTCATATTGCATGGTACCCATTACAAGGGTCTCAACTACCCAGGTTTAAGGTATTCTTCCTTCAGCTAAAACATGCATGTGGAACCCAGAGTATGATCAACCATGTGAACGGGAGACGTGTTCAAATATGTCTCAGTTTTCCTCCCCTGGTACTCGGGTGCAACATTCCAGACGCTTTACTAA
Source organism: Grampus griseus (assembly GCF_964374135.1). Classification (NCBI taxonomy): domain Eukaryota; kingdom Metazoa; phylum Chordata; class Mammalia; order Artiodactyla; family Delphinidae; genus Grampus; species Grampus griseus. The sequence goes on along the minus strand of NW_028133171.1, from coordinate 351,418 downwards.
CACTCACCCCACTTGGAGAGTCAGCGCCTTTAACCTCCTGTTTGGCCCAGTTTGCAATTTCTGTGGAAGATGAACAGGAATAGCGAGAACAAATGAGAGACTAGCTGGAGGTGTCTGGACGGGCAAATTTAACTCTCATTTCCCACCAGGAAGAGGAAATAACCAAAGGCTCATTGTGCCGTGCCGGAACCAGATTAGGGCCTGAAGCCATCCTGCGGTGTTGCGGCCAGCTCAAAAGAAAGCGAGTTGAAGAAAGGAGCTCAGGGGCACTGTAATTCACAAACCTGCAGTTATAAATGACAGCTATCGTCCAAAAATATACTGAAGTAAGGTTGCCAAGAGGACTTGAAATCGGGGCAGAATTGCAGGAAACCGATTTCAGGAGGTAGACTGGAATTGCATTTCAAGCATAGGAAAAGAGGCAGAACGTCCACAATGATGCACTTGGCTAAAAAGGGCGTATGCGTTTTTTCCTGAATATATTCAGGAAAAAACGCATACGCCCTTTTTGGCCAACCAAGCAAGCTTGCAAAGGAAATCTGCACTACAATGAAGTCTCACTTCCCCCCGGTCAAAAGGGCCATCTGAAAAAAGTGTAAAATCCAGAAAGGCAGGACAGGCCATGGAGAACTGGGAGCCTTGTTATGCTGATGGGCGGGATGTAAATTGTCAACAGACACTCGGGAGAAGTGTATGGTGTTTCCTGAAACATCTAAAAAACAAAGCAACAGAGCCTAGGGCACTTCCACTTATGGTCCTATAGCTTAGGGAAATTAAAATCAAAAAGACACAGCCACCCCAATGTATGGAATGGCTCTGTTTTCAAGAACCTCGTTTACAGTACAAGTTCAACATCACAGAAAGTGAAAAATGGATAAAGAATTTGTGGTATTTACTTACAAAGCAATATCACTCAGCAATGAAATCTATGTCATCAGGCCCTTAGCAGCACAATGAGTGGATTCAGGTATGATGATTCTAACTGAAATAAGTCACACAGAAAAAGAAACATCATAAGATATCAGTAATACACGGAATGTAAACTTGGCTACACAGGAACTGAATTACAGAACAGAACAGGGTCTCAAATTTAGAAAACCAACTTATGCTTGCTTAAGGGGAAAGGTGAGTTAGGGTGCTGCATAAAACCAGAGATTGAAATGAGCACAGATAAATTTCCTTAAGCCAAATATGGAATAGACAAGAGCTACTCCTTACTCAACGAAATGGGCTCAACACCGCATATTAAACACCTAAGAATGTACCTGACTAGTAAGTATCTTAAAACCTATGGATTGCTATGTCTCCGAAAGAGAATCAAGCATGTGTACAGGGGAATAAATGCAGCAGTGATAGGATTGGAGAGGTTCGGTGAACAAATGAAGACCCTTTGAAGTCATATTGCATGGTACCCATTCCACGGGTCTCAACTACCCAGGTTTAAGGTATTCTTCCTTCAGCTAAAACATGCATGTGGAACCCAGAGTATGATCAACCGTGTGAATGGGCGACGTGTTCAAATATGTCTCAGTTTTCCTCCCCTGGTACTCGGGTGCAACATTCCAGACGCTTTACTAACACTCTCCCCACTTGGAGAGTCAGTCCCTTTAACCTCCTGTTTGGCCCAGTTTGCAATTTCTGCGGAAGATGAACAGGAATAGGGAGAACCAATGAGAGACTAGCTGGAGGTGTCTGGACGGGCAAATTTAACTCTCATTTCCCACCAGGAAGTGGAATTAACCAAAGGCTCAGCGTGCCGTGCCGGAACCAGATTAGGGCCTGAAGCCATGCTGCAGTGTTGCGGCCAGCTCACAAGAAAGCGTGTTGAAGAAAGGAGCTCAGGGGCACTGTAATTCACAAACCTGCAGAGTTATAAATGACAGCTATCGTCCAAAAATATACTGAAGTAAGGCTGCCAAGAGGACTTGAAAGCGGGGCAGAATTGCAGGAAACCGATTTCAGGAGGTAGACTGGAATTGCATTGAAAGCATAGGAAAAGAGGCAGAACGTCCACAATGATGCACTTGGCCAAAAGTGCGTATGCGTTTTTTCGTGAATATATTCAGGAAAAAATGCATACGCCCTTTTCGGCCAACCAAGCAAGCTTGCAAAGGAAATCTGCACTACAATGAAGTCTCACTTCCCCCGGTCAAAAGGGCTATCTGAAAAAAATGTAAAATCCAGAAAGGCAGGACAGGCCATGGAGAACTGGGAGCCTTGTTATGCTGATGGGCGGGATGTAAATTGCCAACAGCCACTTGGAAGAAGTGTATGGTGTTTCCTGAAACATCTAAAAAACAAAGCAACAGAGCCTAGGGCACTTCCACTTATGGTCCTATAGCATAGGGAAACTATAATCAAAAAGACACAGCCACTCCAAAGTTTGGGACGCCTCTATTTACAAGAACCTCGTTTACCGTACAAGTTCAATATCACAGAAAGTGAAAAATGGATAAAGAACTTGTGGTACTTACATACAATGCAGTATCACTCAGCAATGAAATCTATGTCATCAGGCCCGTAGCAGCATAATGAGTGGATTCAGGTACGATGATTCTAACTGAAATAAGTCACACAGAAAAAGAAACATCATAAGATATCACTAATACACGGAATGTAAATGTGGCTACACAGGAACTGAATTCCAAAACAGAACAGGGTCTCAAATTTAGAAAACCAACTTATGCTTGCTTAAGGGGAAAGGTGAGTTGGGGTCCTGCATAAAACCAGAGATTGAAATGAGCACAGATAAAGTTCCTTAAGCCAAATATGGAATAGACAAGAGCTACTCCTTGCTCAACAAAATGGACTCAACACCCCATATTAAACGCCTAAGAATGTACCTGACTAGTAAGTATCTTAAAACCTATGGATTGCTATGTCTCCGAAAGAGAATCAAGCGTGTGTACAGGGGCATAAACGCAGCAGTGATAGGATTGGAGAGGTTCGGTGAGCAAATGAAGACACTTTGAAGTCATATTGCATGGTACCCATTCCACGGGTTTCAACTTCCCAGGTTTAAGGTATTCTTCCTTCAGCTAAAACATGCATGTGGAACCTAGAGTATGATCAACGATGTGATCGGGAGACGTGTTCAAATATGTCTCAGTTTTCATACCCTGGGACTCGGGTGTAACATTCCAGATGCTTTACTAACACTCTCCCGACTTGGAGAGTCAGTCCCTTTAACCTCCTGTTTGGCCCAGTTTGTAATTTCTGCAGAAGATGAACAGAAATAGCGAGAACCAATGAGAGACTAGCTGGAGGTGTCTGGACGGGAAATTTAACTCTCATTTCCCACCACGAAGTGGAATTAACCAAAGGCTCAGCGTGCCGTGCCGCAACCAGATTAGGGCCTGAAGCCATCCTGCAGTGTTGCGGCCAGCTCACAAGAAAGCGTGTTGAAGAAAGGAGCTCAGGGGCACTGTAATTCACAAACCTGCAGAGTTATAAATGACAGCTATCGTCCAAAAATATACTGAAGTAAGGCTGCCAAGAGGACTTGAAAGCGGGGCAGAATTGCAGGAAACCGATTTCAGGAGGTAGACTGGAATTGCATTGAAAGCATAGGAAAAGAGGAAGAACGTCCACAATGATGCACTTGGCCAAAAAGGGCGTATGCGTTTTTTCCTGAATATATTCAGGAAAAAACGCATACGCCCTTTTTGGCCAACCAAGCAAGCTTGCAAAGGAAATCTGCACTACAATGAAGTCTCACTTCCCCCCGGTCAAAAGGGCCATCTGAAAAAAGTGTAAAATCCAGAAAGGCAGGACAGGCCATGGAGAACTGGGAGCCTTGTTATGCTGATGGGCGGGATGTAAATTGCCAACAGACACTCGGGAGAAGTGTATGGTGTTTCCTGAAACATCTAAAAAACAAAGCAACAGAGCCTAGGGCACTTCCACTTATGGTCCTACAGCTTAGGGAAATTAAAATCGAAAAGACACAGCCACCCCAAAGTTTGGGACGCCTCTGTTTACAAGAACCTCGTTTACAGTACAAGTTCAACATCGCAGAAAGTGAAAAATGGATAAAGAAGTTGTGGTATATACTTACAAAGCAATATCACTCAGCAATGAAATCTATGTCATCAGGCCCTTAGCAGCACAATGAGTGGATTCAGGTATTATGATTCTAACTGAAATAAGTCACACAGAAAAAGAAACATCATAAGGTATCAGTAATAAACGGAATGTAAACTTGGCTACACAGGAACTGAATTACAGAACAGAACAGGGTCTCAAATTTAGAAATCCAACTTATGCTTGCTTCAGAGTAAAGGTGAGTTGGGGTGCTGCATAAAACCAGAGATTGAAATGAGCACAGATAAAGTTCCTTAAGCCAAATATGGAATAGACAAGAGCTACTCCTTGCTCAACGAAATGGACTCAACACCCCATATTAAACACCTAAGAATGTACCTGACTAGTAAGTATCTTAAAACCTATGGATTGCTATGTCTCCGAAAGAGAATCAAGCTTGTGTACAGGGGCATAAACGCAGCAGTGATAGGATTGGAGAGGTTCGGTGAGCAAATGAAGACCCTTTGAAGTCATATTGCATGGTACCCATTCCACGGGTTTCAACTACCCAGGTTTAAGGTATTCTTCCTTCAGCTAAAACATGCATGTGGAACCTAGAGTATGATCAACCATGTGATCGGGAGACGTGTTCAAATATGTCTCAGTTTTCATACCCTGGTACTCGGGTGTAACATTCCAGATGCTTTACTAACACTGTCCCGACGTGGAGAGTCAGTCCCTTTAACCTCCTGTTTGGCCCAGTTTGCAATTTCTGCGGAAGATGAACAGGAATAGCGAGAACAAATGAGAGACTAGCTGGAGGTGTCTGGACGGGCAAATTTAACTCTCATTTCCCACCAGGAAGAGGAAATAACCAAAGGCTCAGCGTGCCGTGCCGGAACCAGATTAGGGCCTGAAGCCATCCTGCGGTGTTGCGGCCAGGTCACAAGAAAGCGAGTTGAAGAAAGGAACTCAGGGGCACTGTAATGCAAAAACCTGCAGAGTTATAAATGACAGCTATCGTCCAAAAATATACTGAAGTAAGGCTGCCAAGAGGACTTGAAAGCGGGGCAGAATTGCAGGAAACCGATTTCAGGAGGTAGACTGGAATTGCATTGAAAGCATAGGAAAAGAGGCAGAGCGTCCACAATGATGCACTTGGCCAAAAAGGGCGTATGCGTTTTTTCCTGAATATATTCAGGAAAAAACGCATACGCCCTTTTTGGCCAACCAAGCAAACTTGCAAAGGAAATCTGCACTACAATGAAGTCTCACTTCCCCCCGGTCAAAAGGGCCATCTGAAAAAAGTGTAAAATCCAGAAAGGCAGGACAGGCCATGGAGAACTGGGAGCCTTGTTATGCTGATGGGCGGGATGTAAATTGCCAACAGACACTCGGGAAAAGTGTATGGTGTTTCCTGAAACATCTAAAAAACAAAGCAACAGAGCCTAGGGCACTTCTACTTATGGTCCTATAGCTTAGGGAAATTAAAATAAAAAAGACACAGCCACCCCAAAGTTTGGGACGCCTCTGTTTACAAGAACCTCGTTTACCATACAAGTTCAGTATCACAGAAAGTGAAAAATGGATAAAGAACTTGTGGTACTTATGTACAAAGCAGTATCACTCAGCAATGAAATCTATGTCATCAGGCCCGTAGCAGCATAATGAGTGGATTCAGGTATGATGATTCTAACTGAAATAAGTCACACAGAAAAAGAAACATCATAAGATATCACTAATACACGGAATGTAAACTTGGCTACACAGGAACTGAATTCCAAAACAGAACAGGGTCTCAAATTTAGAAAACCAACTTATGCTTGCTTAAGGGGAAAGGTGAGTTGGGGTCCTGCATAAAACCAGAGATCGAAATGAGCACAGATAAAGTTCCTTAAGCCAAATATGGAATAGACAAGGGCTACTCCTTGCTCAACGAAATGGACTCAACACCCCATATTAAACGCCTAAGAATGTACCTGACTAGTAAGTATCTTAAAACCTATGGATTGCTATGTCTCCAAAAGAGAATCAAGCGTGTGTACAGGGGCATAAACGCAGCAGTGATAGGATTGGAGAGGTTCGGTGAGCAAATGAAGACCCTTTGAATTCATATTGCATGGTACCCATTACACGGGTCTCAACTCTCCAGGTTTAAGGTATTCTTCCTTCAGCTAAAACATGCATGTGGAACCCAGAGTATGATCAACCGTGTGATTGGGAGACGTGTTCAAATATGTCTTAGTTCTCGTCCCCTTGTACTCGGGTGCAACATTCAGACGCTTTACTGACACTCTCCCGACTTGGAGAGTCAGTGCATTTAACATCCTGTTTGGCCCAGTTTGCAAATTCTGTGGAAGATGAACAGGAATAGGGAGAACCAATGAGAGACTAGCTGGAGGTGTCTGGACGCGCAAATTTAACTCTCATTTCCCACCAGGAAGAGGAATTAACCAAAGGCTCAGCGTGCCGTGCCGGAACTAGATTAGGGCCTGTAGCCATCCTGCGGTGTTGCGGCCAGCTCACAAGAAAGCGAGTTGAAGAAAGGAGTTCAGGGGCACTGTAATTCACAAACCTGCAGAGTTATAAATGACAGCTATCGTCCAAAAATATACTGAAGTAAGGCTGCCAAGAGGACTTGAAAGCGGGGCAGAATTGCAGGAAACCGATTTCAGGAGGTAGACTGGAATTGCATTGAAAGCATAGGAAAAGAGGCAGAAGGTCCACAATGATGCACTTGGCCTAAAAGGGCGTATGCGTTTTTTCCTGAATGTATTCAGGAAAAAACGCATACGCTCTTTTTGGCCAACCAAGCAAACTTGCAAAGGAAATCTGCACTACAATGAAGTCTCACTTCCCCCCAGTCAAAAGGGCCATCTGAAAAAAGTGTAAAATCCAGAAAGGCAGGACAGGCCATGGAGAACTGGGAGCCTTGTTATGCTGATGGGCGGGATGTAAATTGCCAACAGACACTCGGGAGAAGTGTATGGTGTTTCCTGAAACATCTAAAAAACAAAGCAACAGAGCCTAGGGCACTTCCACTTATGGTCCTATAGCTTAGGGAAATTAAAATCAAAAAGACACAGCCACCCCAAAGTTTGGGACGCCTCTGTTTACAAGAACCTCGTTTACCGTACAAGATCAATATCACAGAAAGTGAAAAATGGATAAAGAACTTGTCGTACTAATATACAATGCAGTATCACTCAGCAATGAAATCTATGTCATCAGGCCCGTAGCAGCATAATGAGTGGATTCAGGTACGATGATTCTAACTGAAATAAGTCACACAGAAAAAGAAACATCATAAGATATCACTAATACACGGAATGTAACCTTGGCTACACAGGAACTGAATTACAGAACAGAACAGGGTCTCAAATTTAGAAAACCAACTTATGCTTGCTTAAGGGTAAAGGTGAGTTGGTGTGCTGCATAAAACCAGAGATTGAAATGAGCACAGATAAAGTTCCTTAAGCCAAATATGGAATAGACAAGAGCTACTCCTTGCTCAACGAAATGGACTCAACACCGCATATTAAACGCCTAAGAATGTATCTGACTAGTAAGTATCTTAAAACCTAAGGATTGCTGTGTCTCCGAAAGAGAATCAAGCATGTGTACAGGGGCATAAACGCAGCAGTGATAGGATTGGAGAGGTTCGGTGAGCAAATAAAGACCCTTTGAAGTCATATTGCATGGTACCCATTCCACGGGTCTCAACTACCCAGGTTTAAGGTATTCTTCCTTCAGCTAAAACATGCATGTGGAACCCAGAGTATGATCAACCGTGTGAACGGGAGACGTGTTCAAATATGTCTCAGTTTTCCTCCCCTGGTACTCGGGTGCAACATTCCAGATGCTTTACTAACACTCTCCCGACTTGGAGAGTCAGTCCCTTTAACCTCCTGTTTGGCCCAGTTTGCAATTTCTGCGGAAGATGAACAGGAATAGCGAGAACCAATGAGAGACTAGCTGGAGGTGTCTGGACGGGCAAATTTAACTCTCATTTCCCACCAGGAAGAGGAAATAACCAAAGGCTCAGCGTGCCGTGCCGGAACCAGATTAGGGCCTGAAGCCATCCTGCGGTGTTGCGGCCAGGTCACAAGAAAGCGAGTTGAAGAAAGGAGCTCAGGGGCACTGTAATTCCAAACCTGCAGAGTTATAAATGACAGCTATCGTCCAAAAATAGATTGAAGTAAGGCTGCCAAGAGGACTTGAAAGCGGGGCAGAATTGCAGGAAACCGATTTCAGGAGGTAGACTGGAATTGCATTGAAAGCATAGGAAAAGAGGCAGAACGTCCACAATGATGCACTTGACCAAAAAGTGCGTATGCGTTTTTTCCTGAATATATTCAGGAAAAAACGCATACGCCCTTTTCGGCCAACCAAGCAAGCTTGCAAAGGAAATCTGCACTACAATGCAGTCTCACTTCCCCCCGGTCAAAAGGGCCATCTGAAAAAAGTGTAAAATCCAGAAAGGCAGGACAGGCCATGGAGAACTGGGAGCCTTGTTATGCTGATGGGCGGGATGTACATTGCCAACAGACACTCGGGAGAAGTGTATGGTGTTTCCTGAAACACCTAGAAAAAAAAGCAACAGAGCCAAGGGCACTTCCACTTATGGTCCTATAGCTTAGGGAAATTAAAATCAAAAAGACACAGCCACCCCAAAATTTGGGACGGCTCTTTTTACAGAAATCTCTTCTACGGCACAAGTTAAATATCCCAGAGAGCAAATAATGGATAAAGAAGTTGCGGTACTTATGTACAACAGAATACCACTCAGCAATGAAATCTATGTCACCAGGCCCGTGCAAGCATAATGAGTGGATTGAGGCACGATGATTCTAAGTGAAATAAGTCACACAGAAAAAGAAACATCATAAGGTATCAGTAATACACGGAATGTGAACTTGGCTACACATGAACTGAATTCCAAAACAGAACAGGGTCTCAAGTTTAGAAAACCAACTTATGCCTGCTTAAGGGGGAAGGTGAGTTGGGGTGCTGCATGAAAGCAGAGTTTGAAATTAGCACAGATACCGTTCCATAAGCCAAATATGTAATAGACAAGACCTACCCCTTGCTCAACGAAATGGATTCAACAATGAGGTATCACCTCACACCTGGTAGAATAGGCATCATAGAAAATCTACAAACAAAAAATGCTGGAAAGGGTGTGGCGAAAAGGAACCCTCTTCCAGTATTGTTGGGAATATAAATTGATACAGTCATTATGGAGAACAATATGGAATTTCTTAAGAAACTAACAATAGAATTACCATATGATACAGCAATCCCAGTACTGGACATATACCCAGACAAAACCATAAATCAAAAAGAGTCATTCACCGCAATGTTCATTGCATCACTATTTACAATATCGAGGTAATGGAAGCAACCTAAATGCCCACAGACAGACGAATGCATAAAGCTGTGGTACATATATAAAATGGAATATTACTAAGCCATGAAAAGGAATGAAATTGGGTCATTTGTAGAGACGTCGATGGATCTAGAGACTGTCATACAGAGTGAAGTAAGTCAGAAAGAGAAAAACAAATCTTGTATATTCATGCATATATGTGGAACCTAGAAAAACTGTACAGATTAACCATTTTGCAAGGCATAAATAGAGCAACAGATGTAGACAACAAACGTATGGACAACAAGGGGGGAAAGCTGTTGGGGGGGTGGTGGTGGGAGGAGTTGAGAGACTGGGATTGGCATGTATACATTTATATGTATAAAATAGATAACCAATAAGAACCTGCTGTATAAAAATATAAAATAAAATTCAAAATTAAAAAGAAATAAAATTTAAAAAATAAAACAGAAAAAACAATTATTCCCTGCACATACATGTATTTATATGAATAAATTATTTCCATGCTTATATCTGTAAATACAAAAAAGAGGAATAAAATCTACCTTGAACCAAAAACGAAAAAGAGAAAAAAACACAGAACCCACCAGTTACACAGAGGAAAACCGTATCAGGGCACTTGCTCCAGTTGTAAACAATTCTGAAGTTGGTCAGTGGTGGGGAATCGTCTCCCATTCAGCCAGTAGCCCCCACGCAACAAGCGTCCTCATTGCAAAGCTGGGGCACTGTGCCGAGGCATCTGTGAGTAAACGTGAGCTGAGCCCCAGGCCAGTTGCTGCTGAACTATTCCCACCCGTCCCAGGTAAAACACCTGAATATATACAAGGACTTGAAAGCCTAGAGGAAGGGCCATAGAGCCACACGAGTGACAGCATGCCGGCCGACTTGGTGCCTGCAGGCCAGCCAGGATGGTCCTGGCCCTGGGTGCTCTTCTGGAAGATTTCCATTTCCCTGCCTGAGATACCCGTCCTGTCCCTGCCCCCACTGCTTTTTTCCTTCCTCACCTCTGCCCAGGGAGAAATTCCAGCAGCAGGTATGGGTGACACATCCTCTTCTTTAGCAGGTGGCAGCCTGGCAACTGCTGCAGAAAGTCCAGCAGAGCCCCACTCACACTGGGCCACCCACAAAGCCGTGGCCTCTCACTCCCTCCCACCAGCCCAGCCCCGAGACTGCTGACAGGGCAGAGAAAATGGCGTCAGGCACGGCTGCAGGGGCTCTTGCTGCCTGGAGTGGTATTTATATTGATCTCAACCCAGGCACACCTGGGGAGGGCTGGCCGGCACGGTAAGGCTGCCCAGGTCAGCCAATCATCACCCCTCAGGGGCTCAAAGTTGCAGAAAATGGAACTTGCTGAACCGGCCAGGTCCAAGGAACAGGTGTGGGCTCCTGAGAGTCAGGATAGACAAGGGGCTGCAGCTTTGGCTTGTTTTCTAATCATTTTATCTGGCCCATGAGTGGGAGACAACTTCAAGAAAACCCTCTCCTAATGAGAGGAACCCAGGAGTCAGGGAGAGGAGGGGTGGGTGGTGGTTGGAGACAGAGGCCTGGTGCCCCGGGTGCAGTGGAAGTCTCTGGAAGACCAGGTGGAGGGAGGCCTCACGGAGTGATGCCCAGGGTTACAGACCTGTCGCAGCTGCTGTTTGTTAGTTCAAGTCCTGCTCTGAGGTGCTCTGTGTCAGCTCTGAGCGACAGGTGAGCTGGGGGTGCTCTGCAATGAGGGCTATGTGCATGGTTCCTGTGTGCCCAGCCCTGCCACGGTACCTGCAAGGGTAGCTCTGTATCCTGGGAGGGGCCTGACCACGAGAGCTCCGTGGGCTGGGGTGGGGGTGGGGTACCTGCCCAGGTGAGCTCCATATTCTGGGATTGGTCTGACCACGAGAGTCCCATGGTCTGCTGGGGACCTGGTAAAGGATGTCAGGACAGTCAGTGAAGCCACCGAGGATATACCTCCAGTTCCTCCTAATTCCTACACCCTGCTGGTCATTCTACCAACCACCAGGACATGGTATTCTGTATTAGTCTTCAATGATGCCTTCTTTTGTATTCCATTAGTCCCAGAGTCACAAGAAATTTTGGCTTGTGAGTGGCAGGACTCAACATACAACTAAAATAATACTTCCGGGCCGTTCGGCCCCAAGGGTGCAAAAATTCCCACACCATCTTTGGGGAAAGCTTAGCTAAAGACCTAAAAGTTCTACCTCTGGAAAAGGAAACCCTCCTTCAATATGCAGGCGACATTCTGATCGCTAGCCCTACTAAGGAGGCCTCTGAACTACCAAGCCAATAAAGGATAGAAGTTGTCCAAGAAAAAGCTCAAATATCACAGACTGCAGTGACCTTCCTGGGCTTCATTCTCACAGAAGGTCGGAGAAGCCCATCCCAGGAAAGGGAAGAAATCATTTTCAGCCTTACCCCTTTCTAAAACTAGAAGACAGCTTAGGGGTTCCTGGGGAGGCCAGGGTTTGCTGCTTCTGGATCCCTAACTACAGTCTACTAGCTGGGCCTCTATATGAAACACTGAAAGGAAAAGATGATGATCCTTTTGAATAGAATCCAGAAGTGGCCTTTCAAAAATGGAAAGAGCAGTCAATTCAGACCCTTGCCCTGGAACTCCCTAATTTAGCTAAACCCTTTGACCTTTACATTCCCGGTGAAAGGTGAATCGCCATTGGAGAATTAGTGCAAAAACTGGGACCACTTGAAATGGAACAATGCAAGAATGCCATCCAGGTAGGATAAACTACGGTCACTAAGGGGCTTGGCCCACTGCCACATCTGGCCAAGATACTGGCGGTATCTAAAAACCTGGAAATCAGCAGCCCAAAAGGCCACCTCCCTCCTAAGGGAAAAGGACCCCACGTGGTGATCCTAACCACCAACCATGCCCTGAAGTTGCAGGGTTCGCTCCGTGGGCACACCGACCTCGAGTGAGGAGGCCCTCCAACTCCAACATCCAGAGAGATAACCGGGGGCAACAGGGCACCATGACGACTCGTGTGAACATCACTTGACCTGGAGTTTCTCTCATAAAACAACAAGAGTGTGTCCCAAAAGAGTAGACTACTGCTTGCAGGACTTACTGCACCCAGAGGGGAGCTAATAATCTTGGCGGGGGAACAGTATACCACACTGTCACCATAGAAAAGCCTACAGACACCGTGATGATGGTGGCCAATAAGACCGGCTGGACTCCTGTTTACTTCAAAAGGCTGTTGACTCAGTGGCCATCATGGTCCTTGATCACCACTGACCCTGGACTGTCTGGGAGTTGAGCGGGCAGGGCTCTGACACCTGGTGCTGTTTGTACGTTAATTCAGGGGCCTAATTGAAGAAAGCGCAGACTACTGGTCAGAGCATCTAGGCTGGCAGAAACGGTCAGCCTAAGGTGGCCAAACAAATGTGGGGCGGGGTGAAACCGGCCCCCACAGCGTCTCTGCACATCTCTTTCCTGGACCCTTAAAGGTCATTAGAATCTATAACACTTCCAATGCTGGTGCTCAGGTGGACGAGCAGGGAGGCAGGGGTCCTGGGGACAATCAACGTCACCGGGAGGCTGCTGGGGAGAAGCTCTGACCCTCGCCCCAGGGTATGAGGGCTCCCAACTCAGCACTCAGCAGTTACAGAAGAAGGGTCTGCACCCTCAGCACTCCAAGAATGAGGAATGGGACAAAAAGCAGAGGAGGGGTTTGTCCCCAGCAAAGCCCATTAAAAATCCCTGGGAGATAAAAATAGAATCTGGGCAATAAAGTCAAGTCTAACCTTTTTTATCCTTTGTGCTTTGTCTAATTTCACGTGCTCCTAGGGTCCCGCATGCAGAGGTTCCACACCCGGCACTTCAGACCAGATTTCCTAGTGCAGAATGGCTGGGTCGACACCTCAGCTCCTGGGGCCCAGTGCAGACTCCACGATATAGAGCCTGAGCTACAGCCAACCCGGCCCTCGAGAGCTCCGCCCCCTCCCTCCCTCCCACTGACTCTGACAGGATCTCTACACAGCAGCCCAGCCCACAGCCCACGGGGTAGTGCATGCTCTCACCTCTCCATTCTCTGATCAAAATATAAAGTTTCCTTTGCTTGTGAACCAAACTCAGTCTCGATCTGTTGGCCCCAATGACACTGGACAGGGGGACACTTGTTGGGGTCCACTCTGGAGGATCAGTAACAGAAATTGAGACTATTGTAACCTCAATGAACAGATGTGTGAGCCAAACTGTAGTTAACATAGAACAGTGTATAAGGCTCGGATAAAATAAGATGTTTTTAACACTTCCATTTGATATTTCCATCACTTTTTATAAGCAAGTTCAGTGAAAAGGTTTGTCTTATTTGTCAGGTCAATATTAGAGAAACGAAGTGATTTCTTTCCAAGGATGTACATCTAATAATCTTGGTTAAACCTTCAATCCTGTTTTAAATGCTTTTCCATTGAAAATGATACCTCTCTTTCAGCTCCCCCATTTCTGAGAAGTATAAAATCTTATAATTTATTATTACCAAAGGGGAAAGGTGGGAGGAGGGATAAATTAACAGTTTGGAATTAACACATACACACTGCTATGTATAAAATAGATCATCAACAAGGAACTACTGTATAGCACAGGGAACTACACTCAACATTTTGCAATAACCTATAAGGGGAAATAATCTGAAAAAGAATAGATATTTTTATTGACATCATCTATCAATGACAGTTAAAGTGTAGCCTAAGGGAAGCTGGTGGTGAGTGCTTCTGACCCTGAAGACTTCAATTATCTAAAGTTTGGACTCTGCCTACTTCCCAAGGCCCTTAATGAACATATGTGTAGCCGTAGCTTAAAAACTTCCCCAGTTTGGGTTTCGGGGAGACACTGATTTTGAAAAAGCCCTGGTGTTCTCCTTACATGAATGGGACTCTTCCTACTGCTAAAACATGTCTGTCACACCCAGAGGATGGTATACCATCTGATCGGGAAGAGTTTGGAAAAGGCATCTCATCTCCTCATCTCCTGGTGCTCGGGTTCACCCCTCCAGCGTCTTTACTAACAGCCTCCCCACTTGGAGATGTCAGCACTGTCAACATCCTGTTGCGTACAGTTTGGAATTTGTCCAGAGGATGAAGCGGAAGGATGAGGAACAATGAGAGACAAGTCCTAGGTGTTCAGACAGGCACATGTCACTCTAATTTCCAATCAGGAAGACGAATTGACCAAAGGCTAGGGTTGCCCATGGAAACAGTATAGGGCTTGAGGAAATCCCGCTGCTTTGTGGCCAGTTCCCATAAACACAAGTTGAACAATGGAACTCAGGGGCAGTAAAATTCACAAAACTGCAGAGTTGAAAATATCCATCACTGAAAAATGTCTTGAGGAAAGTCAAAGAAAAGGACTTGTAAGCAAGGGAGAATGGCAGGAAAGGGATTTGAGGAGGTAGAAAGGACTCGCCATTAAGCACAAGAAAAGGAGCTGAACATTGCCAACATTGCAGTTGGCCAAAAAGGGTGTATGCGTTTTTTTCTGTATATATTCAAGAAAAGGGCATACACTTTTTTAGCCAACCAAACAGGTGGGCACTGGAAGTCAATACTACAAAAGATATCACTTCGCATCAGTCAGAAGAGCCATCCTCATAAAGCGTAAACAACAGAAATGCAGGACAGGGCAATGAGAAGAGGGAGCCCTGTGAGACTTATAGTGGAAATGTATATTGCCAACGGCCATTCTGGAGAAGTGTATTGTGTTTACTAAAGCATCTAAAAAATGAGCTACAGAGCATAGGGCACTTGCACTCATGGGCGTATATCTTGGGAAAAACAAAAATCGAGAGGACACAGGCACCCCAATGTTTACCCCCTCTCTGTTTAAAAGATCCTCGACTAGGATATAACTTAAATGTCTCTGGAGGGAAAAAATGGATAGAGATGTGGTACTTAGGTAGAGTGGAATATTATTCAGCCTGGAAATCAATGAAATATGGCCAGTTGTAACAACTCCCGAGGAGTTACGTATGATCATTCTAAGTGACAGAATTCAAAAAGAAAAAGACACATATCATAAGCTATCACTTAAAGGTGGAATCCAAAATGGCTACACATGAAATAAATTACAAAACAAAAACATAGTCAAATATGTAGAAAACACGCATAAGGCTGCTAAACGGGAAAGGTGGGGAGGGGTGAGGCATCATCCAGGAGGTTGAAATTAGCAAAGATACCATTCCAAATACCAAACTGATAATCAACAAGGCCTACACGGTAGCTAAAAGAACTGCACTCAGCACACTCAAGTCACCGGAAAAGAATATATAGGACTGGTAAGAATCTGAAAAAGAATTTATTGATGTCTCTCTGTACGTGAATCAAGTGGATGTACAGCAGCAAGAAACAGAGCTTTGAAAATCAGCTGTAACCAATATAGTAATAAATTGAAAAAAATAAACGACAGAGAGACAGAGAAAACCTCTTACAACTTTTCCTCAGGGACGGTGATGCAACATGGATTGAACACATCTAGACCCACAGCAGGATGAGACATAAGGCTGGAAACTGTTTGCACTAAGAGAAATGTGAGGTTGGGTGAGGAAACGCACACCCTTTAAAGTAATACTACCTGGTACCCATTCAATGGGTCCCAAATCTGCAGGTTCAAGGGATCTTCCTACAGCTAAAACATGCATGGAAAACCCAGAGCACTGTACACCATGTGATCGGGAGGTGTGTCTAAAATGCACCTCATTTATCCTCTCCTGGTGCTCCTGTTCACCATTCCAGCCACGCTACTTAGAATCTCCCCACTTGGAGAATCAGCACATTTAAACTTCTGTTTCACACATTTTGCAAATTGTGAGGAGGATGAACGGGAAGAGGGGGAACCAATGAGAGAATAGTTGTAGGGGTTTGGACGGGCACATATCACTCTAATTTCCCATTAAGAATAAGAATTAAAGAAAGGCTCAGCCTGCCTCGCCGGAGCCAAAATAGGGCCTGAAGCAATCCTGCGGGTTTGAGGCCAGCTCACAAAAGAGCAACTTAAAAAATGGAGCTCAGGGTCACTGCAATTCACAAACCTGCAGAGTTATAAATGAAAACTAACGTCCAAAAATATGTTGAGGTAAGGCAAAGAAGAGGATCTGAATGCAAGACAGAATTGCAAGAAACAGATTTCAAGAGATAAATTGAACTCGTCTTTAACGCACATGAAAAGCGGCAGAATTTCGACAATGATGCAGTTGGCCCAAAAGGGCGTATGCGTTTTTTCCTGATTATATCCAGGAAAAAAACGCATACGCACTTTATGGGCAACGAAGCAAGCAAGCAATGCAAATGTGCACAACAAAGAAGTCTCATTTCCCACCAGTCAAAAGGGCCATCCTAAAAAATTGTAAAAACCAGAAATGCAGGACAGGCCATGGAGAACAGGGAGCCTTTATACGCTGATGGGCAGTGTGTGAACTGCCGAGAGCCACTCTGGAGAAGTGTATGGTGGTTCCTAAATCATCTAAAAAACAGAGCTACAGAGCATAGGACACTTCCAATCATGGGAGTATATCTAGGGAAGTCTAAAAATCAACAAGACACAAGCACACCACAGTTTAGGGCTACTCTGTTTACAAGAACCTCAACTTCAGTACACCTTAAATATCCCAGGAAAGAGAACAATGGATAAAGAAGATGTGGTACTTATGTACAATGGAATATCTCTTCACCATGAAATCAATGTAATAAGGCTAGTAGAAGGATAAAGAGTGGATTTAGGTCTGATAATACTACTTGAAATAAGTCAAACAGAAAAAGAAACATATCATAAGATATCACTTATAGAGGGAGGGTAAATATGGCTGCACAAGAAATGAATTACAGAACAGAACAGTGTCTCACATTTAGAAAACACACTTATGTCAGCTAAAGGGGAAAGGAGAGGTGGGGTGATGCATAAAACCAGAGTTTGAAATTAGCACAGATACCGTTCAATAAACCAAATAGGTATTAGACAAGATCTACACCTTGCTCAATGAACTGGCCTCAACACACCCTATACACCGCAGAGAAATATATCTGAGTAATAAGAATCTTAAAACCCATGTATTGATATATCTCCATAAGGGAATCAAGTGTGTGCAGAGCGGCACAAACACAGCAGTGAAAATGAGCTAAACCCCATTATAGAAATAAATTTTAAAAACAAAACGCTGAAACAATGAAAGAGAGAAAAATTCTTACAAAATTCGCTCAGGGGCTGTGATGCAACCTGGATTGACCACATATAAACCCACAGCTGGATAAGACATAAGGCTGGACACTTGGGGCTGAGAGGATTGGTGAGCTTTGGTGAGCAACTGCCGAAAGTTTAATGCAATACTTCATGCTACTCATTCCAAGGGTCCCAACACTCCAGGTTGAAGGGAATCTTCCTACAGCTAAACCATGCTTGGGAAACCCAGCGACTGGTATACCATATGATCGGGAAGGGTTTCTAAAACGCACCTCATTTTTCCTCTCCTGGGGCTCCGGATCGACATTCCAGCCACTTTACTAACAACATCCCCACATGGAGAGTCAATGCCTTTAAGTTCTGGTATTGCACAGTCTGCAGTTAGTGCGGAGGATGAATGGGAATAGGGGGAACCAGTGAGAAACTAGCTGTAGCGGTTTCAATGGGCACATGTCACTCTAATGTCACATCAGTAAGAAGAATTAACCAAAGGCACAGCAAGGTGCCCCAGAAGAAAAATAGGGCTTCAAGGAATCCTGTGGTTATGGGGCAAGACCACAAAAATAAGAGCTGAAAAATGGAGCTAAGGGCCACTGCAATTCAAAAACCTGCAGAGTTATAAAGGCCAACAATTTTCAACAAATATATTGAGGTAAGGCTATGAAGAGGCATTGAAAGCAAGGCAGAATTGCAGGAAACCGATTTCAGGAGGTAGACTGGAATTGCATTGAAAGCATAGGAAAAGAGGCAGAGCGTCCACAATGATGCACTTGGCCAAAAAGGGCGTATGCGTTTTTTCCTGAATATATTCAGGAAAAAACGCATACGCCCTTTTTGGCCAACCAAGTAAGCTTGCAAAGGAAATCTGCACTACAATGAACTCTCATTTCCACCGGGTCAAAAGGGCCATCTGAAAAAAGTGTAAAATCCATAAAGGCACCACAGGCCATGGAGAACTGGGAGCCTTCTTATGCTGATGGGCGGGATGTAAATTGCCAACAGCCACTCGGGAGAAGTGTATGGTGTTTCCTGAAACATCTAAAAAACAAAGCAACAGAGCCTAGGGCACTTCCACTTATGGTCCTATAGCTTAGGGAAATTAAAATCAAAAAGACACAGCCACCCCAAAATTTGGGACGGCTCTGTTTACAAGAACCTCGTTTACGGTACAAGTTCAATATCGCAGAAAGTGAAAAATGGATAAAGAAGTTGTGGTACTTACGTACAATGCAATAACACTCAGCAATGAAATCTATGTCATCAGGCCTGTAGCACCATAATGAGTGGATTCAGGTATGATGATTCGAACTGAAATAAGTCACACAGAAAAGAAACATCATAAGGTATCACTAATACACAGAATGTGAACTTGGCTACACATGAACTGAATTACAAAACAGAACAGGGTCTCAAGTTTAGAAAACCAACTTATGCTTGCTTAAGGAGGAAGGTGAGTTGGGGTGCTGCATAAAACTAGAGTTTGAAATGAGCACAGATAAAGTTCCTTAAGCCAAATATGTAATAGACAAGAGCTACTCCTTGCTCAACGAAATGGACTCAACACCGCATATTAAACGCCTAAGAATGTATCTGACTAGTAAGTATCTTAAAACCTATGGATTGCTATGTCTCCGAAAGAGAATCAAGCATGTGTACAGGGGCATAAACGCAGCAGTGATAGGATTGGAGAGGTTCGGTGAGCAAATGAAGACCCTTTGAAGTCATATTGCATGGTACCCATTCCACGGGTCTCAACTCTCCAGGTTTAAGGTATTCTTCCTTCAGCTAAAACATGCATGTGGAACCCAGAGTATGATCAACCGTGTGAACGGGAGACGTGTTCAAATATGTCTCAGTTTTCCTCCCCTGGTACTCGGGTGCAACATTCCAGACGCTTTACTAACACTCTCCCGACTTGGAGAGTCAGTCCCTTTAACCTCCTGTTTGGCCCAGTTTGCAATTTCTGCGGAAGATGAACAGGAATAGCGAGAACCAATGAGAGACTAGCTGGAGGTGTCTGGACGGGCAAATTTAACTCTCATTTCCCACCAGGAAGAGGAAATAACCAAAGGCTCAGCGTGCCGTGCCGGAACCAGATTAGGGCCTGAAGCCATCCTGCGGTGTTGCGGCCAGGTCACAAGAAAGCGAGTTGAAGAAAGGAGCTCAGGGGCACTGTAATTCACAAACCTGCAGAGTTATAAATGACAGCTATCGTCCAAAAATAGACTGAAGTAAGGCTGCCAAGAGGACTTGAAAGCGGGGCAGAATTGCAGGAAACCGATTTCAGGAGGTAGACTGGAATTGCATTGAAAGCATAGGAAAAGAGGCAGAACGTCCACAATGATGCACTTGGCCAAAAAGGGCGTATGCGTTTTTTCCTGAATATATTCAGGAAAAAACGCATACGCCCTTTTTGGCCAACCAAGCAAGCTTGCAAAGGAAATCTGCACTACAATGAAGTCTCACTTCCCCCCGGTCAAAAGGGCCATCTGAAAAAAGTGTAAAATCCAGAAAGGCAGGACAGGCCATGGAGAACTGGGAGCCTTGTTATGCTGATGGGCGGGATGTACATTGCCAACAGACACTCGGGAGAAGTGTATGGTGTTTCCTGAAACACCTAGAAAACAAAGCAACAGAGCCAAGGGCACTTCCACTTATGGTCCTATAGCTTAGGGAAATTAAAATCAAAAAGACACAGCCACTCCAAAATTTGGGACGGCTCTTTTTACAGAAATCTCTTCTACGGCACAAGTTAAATATCCCAGAGAGCAAATAATGGATAAAGAAGTTGCGGTACTTATGTACAACAGAATACCACTCAGCAATGAAATCTATGTCACCAGGCCCGTGCCAGCATAATGAGTGGATTGAGGCACGATGATTCTAAGTGAAATAAGTCACACAGAAAAAGAAACATCATAAGGTATCAGTAATACACGGAATGTGAACTTGGCTACACATGAACTGAATTCCAAAACAGAACAGGGTCTCAAGTTTAGAAAACCAACTTATGCCTGCTTAAGGGGGAAGGTGAGTTGGGGTGCTGCATGAAAGCAGAGTTTGAAATTAGCACAGATACCGTTCCATAAGCCAAATATGTAATAGACAAGACCTACCCCTTGCTCAACGAAATGGATTCAACAATGAGGTATCACCTCACACCTGGTAGAATAGGCATCATAGAAAATCTACAAACAAAAAATGCTGGAAAGGGTGTGGCGAAAAGGAACCCTCTTCCAGTATTGTTGGGAATATAAATTGATACAGTCATTATGGAGAACAATATGGAATTTCTTAAGAAACTAACAATAGAATTACCATATGATACAGCAATCCCAGTACTGGACATATACCCAGACAAAACCATAAATCAAAAAGAGTCATTCACCGCAATGTTCATTGCATCACTATTTACAATATCGAGGTAATGGAAGCAACCTAAATGCCCACAGACAGACGAATGCATAAAGCTGTGGTACATATATAAAATGGAATATTACTAAGCCATGAAAAGGAATGAAATTGGGTCATTTGTAGAGACGTCGATGGATCTAGAGACTGTCATACAGAGTGAAGTAAGTCAGAAAGAGAAAAACAAATCTTGTATATTCATGCATATATGTGGAACCTAGAAAAACTGTACAGATTAACCATTTTGCAAGGCATAAATAGAGCAACAGATGTAGACAACAAACGTATGGACAACAAGGGGGGAAAGCTGTTGGGGGGGTGGTGGTGGGAGGAGTTGAGAGACTGGGATTGGCATGTATACATTTATATGTATAAAATAGATAACCAATAAGAACCTGCTGTATAAAAATATAAAATAAAATTCAAAATTAAAAAGAAATAAAATTTAAAAAATAAAACAGAAAAAACAATTATTCCCTGCACATACATGTATTTATATGAATAAATTATTTCCATGCTTATATCTGTAAATACAAAAAAGAGGAATAAAATCTACCTTGAACCAAAAACGAAAAAGAGAAAAAAACACAGAACCCACCAGTTACACAGAGGAAAACCGTATCAGGGCACTTGCTCCAGTTGTAAACAATTCTGAAGTTGGTCAGTGGTGGGGAATCGTCTCCCATTCAGCCAGCAGCCCCCACGCAACAAGCGTCCTCATTGCAAAGCTGGGGCACCGTGCCGAGGCATCTGTGAGTAAACGTGAGCTGAGCCCCAGGCCAGTTGCTGCTGAACTATTCCCACCCGTCCCAGGTAAAACACCTGAATATATACAAGGACTTGAAAGCCTAGAGGAAGGGCCATAGAGCCACACGAGTGACAGCATGCCGGCCGACTTGGTGCCTGCAGGCCAGCCAGGATGGTCCTGGCCCTGGGTGCTCTTCTGGAAGATTTCCATTTCCCTGCCTGAGATACCCGTCCTGTCCCTGCCCCCACTGCTTTTTTCCTTCCTCACCTCTGCCCAGGGAGAAATTCCAGCAGCAGGTATGGGTGACACATCCTCTTCTTTAGCAGGTGGCAGCCTGGCAACTGCTGCAGAAAGTCCAGCAGAGCCCCACTCACACTGGGCCACCCACAAAGCCGTGGCCTCTCACTCCCTCCCACCAGCCCAGCCCCGAGACTGCTGACAGGGCAGAGAAAATGGCGTCAGGCACGGCTGCAGGGGCTCTTGCTGCCTGGAGTGGTATTTATATTGATCTCAACCCAGGCACACCTGGGGAGGGCTGGCCGGCACGGTAAGGCTGCCCAGGTCAGCCAATCATCACCCCTCAGGGGCTCACAGTTGCAGAAAATGGAACTTGCTGAACCGGCCAGGTCCAAGGAACAGGTGTGGGCTCCTGAGAGTCAGGATAGACAAGGGGCTGCAGCTTTGGCTTGTTTTCTAATCATTTTATCTGGCCCATGAGTGGGAGACAACTTCAAGAAAACCCTCTCCTAATGAGAGGAACCCAGGAGTCAGGGAGAGGAGGGGTGGGTGGTGGTTGGAGACAGAGGCCTGGTGCCCCGGGTGCAGTGGAAGTCTCTGGAAGACCAGGTGGAGGGAGGCCTCACGGAGTGATGCCCAGGGTTACAGACCTGTCGCAGCTGCTGTTTGTTAGTTCAAGTCCTGCTCTGAGGTGCTCTGTGTCAGCTCTGAGCGACAGGTGAGCTGGGGGTGCTCTGCAATGAGGGCTATGTGCACGGTTCCTGTGTGCCCAGCCCTGCCACGGTACCTGCAAGGGTAGCTCTGTATCCTGGGAGGGGCCTGACCACGAGAGCTCCGTGGGCTGGGGTGGGGGTGGGGTACCTGCCCAGGTGAGCTCCATATTCTGGGATTGGTCTGACCACGAGAGTCCCATGGGCTGCTGGGGACCTGGTAAAGGATGTCAGGACAGTCAGTGAAGCCACCGAGGATATACCTCCAGTTGCTCCTAATTCCTACACCCTGCTGGTCATTCTACCAACCACCAGGACATGGTATTCTGTATTAGTCTTCAATGATGCCTTCTTTTGTATTCCATTAGTCCCAGAGTCACAAGAAATTTTGGCTTGTGAGTGGCAGGACTCAACATACAACTAAAACAATACTTCCGGGCCGTTCGGCCCCAAGGGTGCAAAAATTCCCACACCATCTTTGGGGAAAGCTTAGCTAAAGACCTAAAAGTTCTACCTCTGGAAAAGGAAACCCTCCTTCAATATGCAGGCGACATTCTGATCGCTAGCCCTACTAAGGAGGCCTCTGAACTACCAAGCCAATAAAGGATAGAAGTTGTCCAAGAAAAAGCTCAAATATCACAGACTGCAGTGACCTTCCTGGGCTTCATTCTCACAGAAGGTCGGAGAAGCCCATCCCAGGAAAGGGAAGAAACCATTTTCAGCCTTACCCCTTTCTAAAACTAGAAGACAGCTTAGGGGTTCCTGGGGAGGCCAGGGTTTGTTGCTTCTGGATCCCTAACTACAGTCTACTAGCTGGGCCTCTATATGAAACACTGAAAGGAAAAGATGATGATCCTTTTGAATAGAATCCAGAAGTGGCCTTTCAAGAATGGAAAGAGCAGTCAATTCAGACCCTTGCCCTGGAACTCCCTAATTTAGCTAAACCCTTTGACCTTTACATTCCCGGTGAAAGGTGAATCGCCATTGGAGAATTAGTGCAAAAACTGGGACCACTTGAAATGGAACAATGCAAGAATGCCATCCAGGTAGGATAAACTACGGTCACTAAGGGGCTTGGCCCACTGCCACATCTGGCCAAGATACTGGCGGTATCTAAAAACCTGGAAATCAGCAGCCCAAAAGGCCACCTCCCTCCTAAGGGAAAAGGACCCCACGTGGTGATCCTAACCACCAACCATGCCCTGAAGTTGCAGGGTTCGCTCCGTGGGCACACCGACCTCGAGTGAGGAGGCCCTCCAACTCCAACATCCAGAGAGATAACCGGGGGCAACAGGGCACCATGACGACTCGTGTGAACATCACTTGACCTGGAGTTTCTCTCATAAAACAACAAGAGTGTGTCCCAAAAGAGTAGACTACTGCTTGCAGGACTTACTGCACCCAGAGGGGAGCTAATAATCTTGGCGGGGGAACAGTATACCACACTGTCACCATAGAAAAGCCTACAGACACCGTGATGATGGTGGCCAATAAGACCGGCTGGACTCCTGTTTACTTCAAAAGGCTGTTGACTCAGTGGCCATCATGGTCCTTGATCACCACTGACCCTGGACTGTCTGGGAGTTGAGCGGGCAGGGCTCTGACACCTGGTGCTGTTTGTACGTTAATTCAGGGGCCTAATTGAAGAAAGCGCAGACTACTGGTCAGAGCATCTAGGCTGGCAGAAACGGTCAGCCTAAGGTGGCCAAACAAATGTGGGGCGGGGTGAAACCGGCCCCCACAGCGTCTCTGCACATCTCTTTCCTGGACCCTTAAAGGTCATTAGAATCTATAACACTTCCAATGCTGGTGCTCAGGTGGACGAGCAGGGAGGCAGGGGTCCTGGGGACAATCAACGTCACCGGGAGGCTGCTGGGGAGAAGCTCTGACCCTCGCCCCAGGGTATGAGGGCTCCCAACTCAGCACTCAGCAGTTACAGAAGAAGGGTCTGCACCCTCAGCACTCCAAGAATGAGGAATGGGACAAAAAGCAGAGGAGGGGTTTGTCCCCAGCAAAGCCCATTAAAAATCCCTGGGAGATAAAAATAGAATCTGGGCAATAAAGTCAAGTCTAACCTTTTTTATCCTTTGTGCTTTGTCTAATTTCACGTGCTCCTAGGGTCCCGCATGCAGAGGTTCCACACCCGGCACTTCAGACCAGATTTCCTAGTGCAGAATGGCTGGGTCGACACCTCAGCTCCTGGGGCCCAGTGCAGACTCCACGATATAGAGCCTGAGCTACAGCCAACCCGGCCCTCGAGAGCTCTGCCCCCTCCCTCCCTCCCACTGACTCTGACAGGATCTCTACACAGCAGCCCAGCCCACAGCCCACGGGGTAGTGCATGCTCTCACCTCTCCATTCTCTGATCAAAATATAAAGTTTCCTTTGCTTGTGAACCAAACTCAGTCTCGATCTGTTGGCCCCAATGACACTGGGCAGGGGGACACTTGTTGGGGTCCACTCTGGAGGATCAGTAACAGAAATTGAGACTATTGTAACCTCAATGAACAGATGTGTGAGCCAAACTGTAGTTAACATAGAACAGTGTATAAGGCTCGGATAAAATAAGATGTTTTTAACACTTCCATTTGATATTTCCATCACTTTTTATAAGCAAGTTCAGTGAAAAGGTTTGTCTTATTTGTCAGGTCAATATTAGAGAAACGAAGTGATTTCTTTCCAAGGATGTACATCTAATAATCTTGGTTAAACCTTCAATCCTGTTTTAAATGCTTTTCCATTGAAAATGATACCTCTCTTTCAGCTCCCCCATTTCTGAGAAGTATAAAATCTTATAATTTATTATTACCAAAGGGGAAAGGTGGGAGGAGGGATAAATTAACAGTTTGGAATTAACACATACACACTGCTATGTATAAAATAGATCATCAACAAGGAACTACTGTATAGCACAGGGAACTACACTCAACATTTTGCAATAACCTATAAGGGGAAATAATCTGAAAAAGAATAGATATTTTTATTGACATCATCTATCAATGACAGTTAAAGTGTAGCCTAAGGGAAGCTGGTGGTGAGTGCTTCTGACCCTGAAGACTTCAATTATCTAAAGTTTGGACTCTGCCTACTTCCCAAGGCCCTTAATGAACATATGTGTAGCCGTAGCTTAAAAACTTCCCCAGTTTGGGTTTTGGGGAGACACTGATTTTGAAAAAGCCCTGGTGTTCTCCTTACATGAATGGGACTCTTCCTACTGCTAAAACATGTCTGTCACACCCAGAGGATGGTATACCATCTGATCGGGAAGAGTTTGGAAAAGGCATCTCATCTCCTCATCTCCTGGTGCTCGGGTTCACCCCTCCAGCGTCTTTACTAACAGTCTCCCCACTTGGAGATGTCAGCACTGTCAACATCCTGTTGCGTACAGTTTGGAATTTGTCCAGAGGATGAAGCGGAAGGATGAGGAACAATGAGAGACAAGTCCTAGGTGTTCAGACAGGCACATGTCACTCTAATTTCCAATCAGGAAGACGAATTGACCAAAGGCTAGGGTTGCCCATGGAAACAGTATAGGGCTTGAGGAAATCCCGCTGCTTTGTGGCCAGTTCCCATAAACACAAGTTGAACAATGGAACTCAGGGGCAGTAAAATTCACAAAACTGCAGAGTTGAAAATATCCATCACTGAAAAATGTCTTGAGGAAAGTCAAAGTAAAGGACTTGTAAGCAAGGGAGAATGGCAGGAAAGGGATTTGAGGAGGTAGAAAGGACTCGCCATTAAGCACAAGAAAAGGAGCTGAACATTGCCAACATTGCAGTTGGCCAAAAAGGGTGTATGCGTTTTTTTCTGTATATATTCAAGAAAAGGGCATACACGTTTTTAGCCAACCAAACAGGTGGGCACTGGAAGTCAATACTACAAAAGATATCACTTCGCATCAGTCAGAAGAGCCATCCTCATAAAGCGTAAACAACAGAAATGCAGGACAGGGCAACGAGAAGAGGGAGCCCTGTGAGACTTATAGTGGAAATGTATATTGCCAACGGCCATTCTGGAGAAGTGTATTGTGTTTACTAAAGCATCTAAAAAATGAGCTACAGAGCATAGGGCACTTGCACTCATGGGCGTATATCTTGGGAAAAACAAAAATCGAGAGGACACAGGCACCCCAATGTTTACCCCCTCTCTGTTTAAAAGATCCTCGACTAGGATATAACTTAAATGTCTCTGGAGGGAAAAAATGGATAAAGATGTGGTACTTAGGTAGAGTGGAATATTATTCAGCCTGGAAATCAATGAAATATGGCCAGTTGTAACAACTCCCGAGGAGTTACGTATGATCATTCTAAGTGACAGAATTCAAAAAGAAAAAGACACATATCATAAGCTATCACTTAAAGGTGGAATCCAAAATGGCTACACATGAAATAAATTACAAAACAAAAACATAGTCAAATATGTAGAAAACACGCATAAGGCTGCTAAACGGGAAAGGTGGGGAGGGGTGAGGCATCATCCAGGAGGTTGAAATTAGCAAAGATACCATTCCAAATACCAAACTGATAATCAACAAGGCCTACACGGTAGCTAAAAGAACTGCACTCAGCACACTCAAGTCACCGGAAAAGAATATATACGACTGGTAAGAATCTGAAAAAGAATTTATTGATGTCTCTCTGTACGTGAATCAAGTGGATGTACAGCAGCAAGAAACAGAGCTTTGAAAATCAGCTGTAACCAATATAGTAATAAATTGAAAAAAATAAACGACAGAGAGACAGAGAAAACCTCTTACAACTTTTCCTCAGGGATGGTGATGCAACATGGATTGAACACATCTAGACCCACAGCAGGATGAGACATAAGGCTGGAAACTGTTTGCACTAAGAGAAATGTGAGGTTGGGTGAGGAAACGCACACCCTTTAAAGTAATACTACCTGGTACCCATTCAATGGGTCCCAAATCTGCAGGTTCAAGGGATCTTCCTACAGCTAAAACATGCATGGAAAACCCAGAGGACTGTACACCATGTGATCGGGAGATGTGTCTAAAATGCACCTCATTTATCCTCTCCTGGTGCTCCTGTTCACCATTCCAGCCACGCTACTTAGAATCTCCCCACTTGGAGAATCAGCACATTTAAACTTCTGTTTCACACATTTTGCAAATTGTGAGGAGGATGAACGGGAAGAGGGGGAACCAATGAGAGAATAGTTGTAGGGGTTTGGACGGGCACATATCACTCTAATTTCCCATTAAGAATAAGAATTAAAGAAAGGCTCAGCCTGCCTCGCTGGAGCCAAAATAGGGCCTGAAGCAATCCTGCGGGTTTGAGGCCAGCTCACAAAAGAGCAACTTAAAAAATGGAGCTCAGGGTCACTGCAATTCACAAACCTGCAGAGTTATAAATGAAAACTAACGTCCAAAAATATGTTGAGGTAAGGCAAAGAAGAGGATCTGAATGCAAGACAGAATTGCAAGAAACAGATTTCAAGAGATAGATTGGACTCGTCTTTAACGCACATGAAAAGCGGCAGAATTTCGACAATGATGCAGTTGGCCCAAAAGGGCGTATGCGTTTTTTCCTGATTATATCCAGGAAAAAAACGCATATGCACTTTATGGGCAACGAAGCAAGCAAGCAATGCAAATGTGCACAACAAAGAAGTCTCATTTCCCACCAGTCAAAAGGGCCATCCTAAAAAATTGTAAAAACCAGAAATGCAGGACAGGCCATGGAGAACAGGGAGCCTTTATACGCTGATGGGCAGTGTGTGAACTGCCGAGAGCCACTCTGGAGAAGTGTATGGTGGTTCCTAAATCATCTAAAAAACAGAGCTACAGAGCATAGGACACTTCCAATCATGGGAGTATATCTAGGGAAGTCTAAAAATCAACAAGACACAAGCACACCACAGTTTAGGGCTACTCTGTTTACAAGAACCTCAACTTCAGTACACCTTAAATATCCCAGGAAAGAGAACAATGGATAAAGAAGATGTGGTACTTATGTACAATGGAATATCTCTTCACCATGAAATCAATGTAATAAGGCTAGTAGAAGGATAAAGAGTGGATTTAGGTCTGATAATACTACTTGAAATAAGTCAAACAGAAAAAGAAACATATCATAAGATATCACTTATAGAGGGAGGGTAAATATGGCTGCACAAGAAATGAATTACAGAACAGAACAGTGTCTCACATTTAGAAAACACACTTATGTCAGCTAAAGGGGAAAGGAGAGGTGGGGTGATGCATAAAACCAGAGTTTGAAATTAGCACAGATACCGTTCAATAAACCAAATAGGTATTAGACAAGATCTACACCTTGCTCAATGAACTGGCCTCAACACACCCTATACACCGCAGAGAAATATATCTGAGTAATAAGAATCTTAAAACCCATGTATTGATATATCTCCATAAGGGAATCAAGTGTGTGCAGAGCGGCACAAACACAGCAGTGAAAATGAGCTAAACCCCATCATAGAAATAAATTTTAAAAACAAAACGCTGAAACAATGAAAGAGAGAAAAATTCTTACAAAATTCGCTCAGGGGCTGTGATGCAACCTGGATTGACCACATATAAACCCACAGCTGGATAAGACATAAGGCTGGACACTTGGGGCTGAGAGGATTGGTGAGCTTTGGTGAGCAACTGCCGAAAGTTTAATGCAATACTTCATGCTACTCATTCCAAGGGTCCCAACACTCCAGGTTGAAGGGAATCTTCCTACAGCTAAACCATGCTTGGGAAACCCAGCGACTGGTATACCATATGATCGGGAAGGGTTTCTAAAACGCACCTCATTTTTCCTCTCCTGGGGCTCCGGATCGACATTCCAGCCACTTTACTAACAACATCCCCACATGGAGAGTCAATGCCTTTAAGTTCTGGTATTGCACAGTCTGCAGTTAGTGCGGAGGATGAATGGGAATAGGGGGAACCAGTGAGAAACTAGCTGTAGCGGTTTCAATGGGCACATGTCACTCTAATGTCACATCAGTAAGAAGAATTAACCAAAGGCACAGCAAGGTGCCCCAGAAGAAAAATAGGGCTTCAAGGAATCCTGTGGTTATGGGGCAAGACCACAAAAATAAGAGCTGAAAAATGGAGCTAAGGGCCACTGCAATTCAAAAACCTGCAGAGTTATAAAGGCCAACAATTTTCAACAAATATATTGAGGTAAGGCTATGAAGAGGCATTGAAAGCAAGGCAGAATTGCAGGAAACCGATTTCAGGAGGTAGACTGGAATTGCATTGAAAGCATAGGAAAAGAGGCAGAGCGTCCACAATGATGCACTTGGCCAAAAAGGGCGTATGCGTTTTTTCCTGAATATATTCAGGAAAAAACGCATACGCCCTTTTTGGCCAACCAAGTAAGCTTGCAAAGGAAATCTGCACTACAATGAACTCTCACTTCCACCGGGTCAAAAGGGCCATCTGAAAAAAGTGTAAAATCCATAACGGCACCACAGGCCATGGAGAACTGGGAGCCTTCTTATGCTGATGGGCGGGATGTAAATTGCCAACAGCCACTCGGGAGAAGTGTATGGTGTTTCCTGAAACATCTAAAAAACAAAGCAACAGAGCCTAGGGCACTTCCACTTATGGTCCTATAGCTTAGGGAAATTAAAATCAAAAAGACACAGCCACCCCAAAATTTGGGACGGCTCTGTTTACAAGAACCTCGTTTACGGTACAAGTTCAATATCGCAGAAAGTGAAAAATGGATAAAGAAGTTGTGGTACTTACGTACAATGCAATAACACTCAGCAATGAAATCTATGTCATCAGGCCCGTAGCACCATAATGAGTGGATTCAGGTATGATGATTCGAACTGAAATAAGTCACACAGAAAAGAAACATCATAAGGTATCACTAATACACAGAATGTGAACTTGGCTACACATGAACTGAATTACAAAACAGAACAGGGTCTCAAGTTTAGAAAACCAACTTATGCTTGCTTAAGGAGGAAGGTGAGTTGGGGTGCTGCATAAAACTAGAGTTTGAAATGAGCACAGATAAAGTTCCTTAAGCCAAATATGTAATAGACAAGAGCTACTCCTTGCTCAACGAAATGGACTCAACACCGCATATTAAACGCCTAAGAATGTATCTGACTAGTAAGTATCTTAAAACCTATGGATTGCTATGTCTCCGAAAGAGAATCAAGCATGTGTACAGGGGCATAAACGCAGCAGTGATAGGATTGGAGAGGTACGGTGAGCAAATGAAGACCCTTTGAAGTCATATTGCATGGTACCCATTCCACGGGTCTCAACTCTCCAGGTTTAAGGTATTCTTCCTTCAGCTAAAACATGCATGTGGAACCCAGAGTATGATCAACCGTGTGAACGGGAGACGTGTTCAAATATGTCTCAGTTTTCCTCCCCTGGTACTCGGGTGCAACATTCCAGACGCTTTACTAACACTCTCCCGACTTGGAGAGTCAGTCCCTTTAACCTCCTGTTTGGC
Source organism: Grampus griseus (assembly GCF_964374135.1). Taxonomy (NCBI): domain Eukaryota; kingdom Metazoa; phylum Chordata; class Mammalia; order Artiodactyla; family Delphinidae; genus Grampus; species Grampus griseus. The sequence goes on along the minus strand of NW_028133171.1, from coordinate 320,265 downwards.
CCAGTTTGCAATTTCTGCGGAAGATGAACAGGAATAGCGAGAACCAATGAGAGACTAGCTGGAGGTGTCTGGACGGGCAAATTTAACTCTCATTTCCCACCAGGAAGAGGAAATAACCAAAGGCTCAGCGTGCCGTGCCGGAACCAGATTAGGGCCTGAAGCCATCCTGCGGTGTTGCGGCCAGGTCACAAGAAAGCGAGTTGAAGAAAGGAGCTCAGGGGCACTGTAATTCACAAACCTGCAGAGTTATAAATGACAGCTATCGTCCAAAAATAGACTGAAGTAAGGCTGCCAAGAGGACTTGAAAGCGGGGCAGAATTGCAGGAAACCGATTTCAGGAGGTAGACTGGAATTGCATTGAAAGCATAGGAAAAGAGGCAGAACGTCCACAATGATGCACTTGGCCAAAAAGGGCGTATGCGTTTTTTCCTGAATATATTCAGGAAAAAACGCATACGCCCTTTTTGGCCAACCAAGCAAGCTTGCAAAGGAAATCTGCACTACAATGAAGTCTCACTTCCCCCCGGTCAAAAGGGCCATCTGAAAAAAGTGTAAAATCCAGAAAGGCAGGACAGGCCATGGAGAACTGGGAGCCTTGTTATGCTGATGGGCGGGATGTACATTGCCAACAGACACTCGGGAGAAGTGTATGGTGTTTCCTGAAACACCTAGAAAACAAAGCAACAGAGCCAAGGGCACTTCCACTTATGGTCCTATAGCTTAGGGAAATTAAAATCAAAAAGACACAGCCACTCCAAAATTTGGGACGGCTCTTTTTACAGAAATCTCTTCTACGGCACAAGTTAAATATCCCAGAGAGCAAATAATGGATAAAGAAGTTGCGGTACTTATGTACAACAGAATACCACTCAGCAATGAAATCTATGTCACCAGGCCCGTGCCAGCATAATGAGTGGATTGAGGCACGATGATTCTAAGTGAAATAAGTCACACAGAAAAAGAAACATCATAAGGTATCAGTAATACACGGAATGTGAACTTGGCTACACATGAACTGAATTCCAAAACAGAACAGGGTCTCAAGTTTAGAAAACCAACTTATGCCTGCTTAAGGGGGAAGGTGAGTTGGGGTGCTGCATGAAAGCAGAGTTTGAAATTAGCACAGATACCGTTCCATAAGCCAAATATGTAATAGACAAGACCTACCCCTTGCTCAACGAAATGGATTCAACAATGAGGTATCACCTCACACCTGGTAGAATAGGCATCATAGAAAATCTACAAACAAAAAATGCTGGAAAGGGTGTGGCGAAAAGGAACCCTCTTCCAGTATTGTTGGGAATATAAATTGATACAGTCATTATGGAGAACAATATGGAATTTCTTAAGAAACTAACAATAGAATTACCATATGATACAGCAATCCCAGTACTGGACATATACCCAGACAAAACCATAAATCAAAAAGAGTCATTCACCGCAATGTTCATTGCATCACTATTTACAATATCGAGGTAATGGAAGCAACCTAAATGCCCACAGACAGACGAATGCATAAAGCTGTGGTACATATATAAAATGGAATATTACTAAGCCATGAAAAGGAATGAAATTGGGTCATTTGTAGAGACGTCGATGGATCTAGAGACTGTCATACAGAGTGAAGTAAGTCAGAAAGAGAAAAACAAATCTTGTATATTCATGCATATATGTGGAACCTAGAAAAACTGTACAGATTAACCATTTTGCAAGGCATAAATAGAGCAACAGATGTAGACAACAAACGTATGGACAACAAGGGGGGAAAGCTGTTGGGGGGGTGGTGGTGGGAGGAGTTGAGAGACTGGGATTGGCATGTATACATTTATATGTATAAAATAGATAACCAATAAGAACCTGCTGTATAAAAATATAAAATAAAATTCAAAATTAAAAAGAAATAAAATTTAAAAAATAAAACAGAAAAAACAATTATTCCCTGCACATACATGTATTTATATGAATAAATTATTTCCATGCTTATATCTGTAAATACAAAAAAGAGGAATAAAATCTACCTTGAACCAAAAACGAAAAAGAGAAAAAAACACAGAACCCACCAGTTACACAGAGGAAAACCGTATCAGGGCACTTGCTCCAGTTGTAAACAATTCTGAAGTTGGTCAGTGGTGGGGAATCGTCTCCCATTCAGCCAGTAGCCCCCACGCAACAAGCGTCCTCATTGCAAAGCTGGGGCACCGTGCCGAGGCATCTGTGAGTAAACGTGAGCTGAGCCCCAGGCCAGTTGCTGCTGAACTATTCCCACCCGTCCCAGGTAAAACACCTGAATATATACAAGGACTTGAAAGCCTAGAGGAAGGGCCATAGAGCCACACGAGTGACAGCATGCCGGCCGACTTGGTGCCTGCAGGCCAGCCAGGATGGTCCTGGCCCTGGGTGCTCTTCTGGAAGATTTCCATTTCCCTGCCTGAGATACCCGTCCTGTCCCTGCCCCCACTGCTTTTTTCCTTCCTCACCTCTGCCCAGGGAGAAATTCCAGCAGCAGGTATGGGTGACACATCCTCTTCTTTAGCAGGTGGCAGCCTGGCAACTGCTGCAGAAAGTCCAGCAGAGCCCCACTCACACTGGGCCACCCACAAAGCCGTGGCCTCTCACTCCCTCCCACCAGCCCAGCCCCGAGACTGCTGACAGGGCAGAGAAAATGGCGTCAGGCACGGCTGCAGGGGCTCTTGCTGCCTGGAGTGGTATTTATATTGATCTCAACCCAGGCACACCTGGGGAGGGCTGGCCGGCACGGTAAGGCTGCCCAGGTCAGCCAATCATCACCCCTCAGGGGCTCAAAGTTGCAGAAAATGGAACTTGCTGAACCGGCCAGGTCCAAGGAACAGGTGTGGGCTCCTGAGAGTCAGGATAGACAAGGGGCTGCAGCTTTGGCTTGTTTTCTAATCATTTTATCTGGCCCATGAGTGGGAGACAACTTCAAGAAAACCCTCTCCTAATGAGAGGAACCCAGGAGTCAGGGAGAGGAGGGGTGGGTGGTGGTTGGAGACAGAGGCCTGGTGCCCCGGGTGCAGTGGAAGTCTCTGGAAGACCAGGTGGAGGGAGGCCTCACGGAGTGATGCCCAGGGTTACAGACCTGTCGCAGCTGCTGTTTGTTAGTTCAAGTCCTGCTCTGAGGTGCTCTGTGTCAGCTCTGAGCGACAGGTGAGCTGGGGGTGCTCTGCAATGAGGGCTATGTGCATGGTTCCTGTGTGCCCAGCCCTGCCACGGTACCTGCAAGGGTAGCTCTGTATCCTGGGAGGGGCCTGACCACGAGAGCTCCGTGGGCTGGGGTGGGGGTGGGGTACCTGCCCAGGTGAGCTCCATATTCTGGGATTGGTCTGACCACGAGAGTCCCATGGGCTGCTGGGGACCTGGTAAAGGATGTCAGGACAGTCAGTGAAGCCACCGAGGATATACCTCCAGTTGCTCCTAATTCCTACACCCTGCTGGTCATTCTACCAACCACCAGGACATGGTATTCTGTATTAGTCTTCAATGATGCCTTCTTTTGTATTCCATTAGTCCCAGAGTCACAAGAAATTTTGGCTTGTGAGTGGCAGGACTCAACATACAACTAAAACAATACTTCCGGGCCGTTCGGCCCCAAGGGTGCAAAAATTCCCACACCATCTTTGGGGAAAGCTTAGCTAAAGACCTAAAAGTTCTACCTCTGGAAAAGGAAACCCTCCTTCAATATGCAGGCGACATTCTGATCGCTAGCCCTACTAAGGAGGCCTCTGAACTACCAAGCCAATAAAGGATAGAAGTTGTCCAAGAAAAAGCTCAAATATCACAGACTGCAGTGACCTTCCTGGGCTTCATTCTCACAGAAGGTCGGAGAAGCCCATCCCAGGAAAGGGAAGAAACCATTTTCAGCCTTACCCCTTTCTAAAACTAGAAGACAGCTTAGGGGTTCCTGGGGAGGCCAGGGTTTGCTGCTTCTGGATCCCTAACTACAGTCTACTAGCTGGGCCTCTATATGAAACACTGAAAGGAAAAGATGATGATCCTTTTGAATAGAATCCAGAAGTGGCCTTTCAAGAATGGAAAGAGCAGTCAATTCAGACCCTTGCCCTGGAACTCCCTAATTTAGCTAAACCCTTTGACCTTTACATTCCCGGTGAAAGGTGAATCGCCATTGGAGAATTAGTGCAAAAACTGGGACCACTTGAAATGGAACAATGCAAGAATGCCATCCAGGTAGGATAAACTACGGTCACTAAGGGGCTTGGCCCACTGCCACATCTGGCCAAGATACTGGCGGTATCTAAAAACCTGGAAATCAGCAGCCCAAAAGGCCACCTCCCTCCTAAGGGAAAAGGACCCCACGTGGTGATCCTAACCACCAACCATGCCCTGAAGTTGCAGGGTTCGCTCCGTGGGCACACCGACCTCGAGTGAGGAGGCCCTCCAACTCCAACATCCAGAGAGATAACCGGGGGCAACAGGGCACCATGACGACTCGTGTGAACATCACTTGACCTGGAGTTTCTCTCATAAAACAACAAGAGTGTGTCCCAAAAGAGTAGACTACTGCTTGCAGGACTTACTGCACCCAGAGGGGAGCTAATAATCTTGGCGGGGGAACAGTATACCACACTGTCACCATAGAAAAGCCTACAGACACCGTGATGATGGTGGCCAATAAGACCGGCTGGACTCCTGTTTACTTCAAAAGGCTGTTGACTCAGTGGCCATCATGGTCCTTGATCACCACTGACCCTGGACTGTCTGGGAGTTGAGCGGGCAGGGCTCTGACACCTGGTGCTGTTTGTACGTTAATTCAGGGGCCTAATTGAAGAAAGCGCAGACTACTGGTCAGAGCATCTAGGCTGGCAGAAACGGTCAGCCTAAGGTGGCCAAACAAATGTGGGGCGGGGTGAAACCGGCCCCCACAGCGTCTCTGCACATCTCTTTCCTGGACCCTTAAAGGTCATTAGAATCTATAACACTTCCAATGCTGGTGCTCAGGTGGACGAGCAGGGAGGCAGGGGTCCTGGGGACAATCAACGTCACCGGGAGGCTGCTGGGGAGAAGCTCTGACCCTCGCCCCAGGGTATGAGGGCTCCCAACTCAGCACTCAGCAGTTACAGAAGAAGGGTCTGCACCCTCAGCACTCCAAGAATGAGGAATGGGACAAAAAGCAGAGGAGGGGTTTGTCCCCAGCAAAGCCCATTAAAAATCCCTGGGAGATAAAAATAGAATCTGGGCAATAAAGTCAAGTCTAACCTTTTTTATCCTTTGTGCTTTGTCTAATTTCACGTGCTCCTAGGGTCCCGCATGCAGAGGTTCCACACCCGGCACTTCAGACCAGATTTCCTAGTGCAGAATGGCTGGGTCGACACCTCAGCTCCTGGGGCCCAGTGCAGACTCCACGATATAGAGCCTGAGCTACAGCCAACCCGGCCCTCGAGAGCTCCGCCCCCTCCCTCCCTCCCACTGACTCTGACAGGATCTCTACACAGCAGCCCAGCCCACAGCCCACGGGGTAGTGCATGCTCTCACCTCTCCATTCTCTGATCAAAATATAAAGTTTCCTTTGCTTGTGAACCAAACTCAGTCTCGATCTGTTGGCCCCAATGACACTGGACAGGGGGACACTTGTTGGGGTCCACTCTGGAGGATCAGTAACAGAAATTGAGACTATTGTAACCTCAATGAACAGATGTGTGAGCCAAACTGTAGTTAACATAGAACAGTGTATAAGGCTCGGATAAAATAAGATGTTTTTAACACTTCCATTTGATATTTCCATCACTTTTTATAAGCAAGTTCAGTGAAAAGGTTTGTCTTATTTGTCAGGTCAATATTAGAGAAACGAAGTGATTTCTTTCCAAGGATGTACATCTAATAATCTTGGTTAAACCTTCAATCCTGTTTTAAATGCTTTTCCATTGAAAATGATACCTCTCTTTCAGCTCCCCCATTTCTGAGAAGTATAAAATCTTATAATTTATTATTACCAAAGGGGAAAGGTGGGAGGAGGGATAAATTAACAGTTTGGAATTAACACATACACACTGCTATGTATAAAATAGATCATCAACAAGGAACTACTGTATAGCACAGGGAACTACACTCAACATTTTGCAATAACCTATAAGGGGAAATAATCTGAAAAAGAATAGATATTTTTATTGACATCATCTATCAATGACAGTTAAAGTGTAGCCTAAGGGAAGCTGGTGGTGAGTGCTTCTGACCCTGAAGACTTCAATTATCTAAAGTTTGGACTCTGCCTACTTCCCAAGGCCCTTAATGAACATATGTGTAGCTGTAGCTTAAAAACTTCCCCAGTTTGGGTTTCGGGGAGACACTGATTTTGAAAAAGCCCTGGTGTTCTCCTTACATGAATGGGACTCTTCCTACTGCTAAAACATGTCTGTCACACCCAGAGGATGGTATACCATCTGATCGGGAAGAGTTTGGAAAAGGCATCTCATCTCCTCATCTCCTGGTGCTCGGGTTCACCCCTCCAGCGTCTTTACTAACAGTCTCCCCACTTGGAGATGTCAGCACTGTCAACATCCTGTTGCGTACAGTTTGGAATTTGTCCAGAGGATGAAGCGGAAGGATGAGGAACAATGAGAGACAAGTCCTAGGTGTTCAGACAGGCACATGTCACTCTAATTTCCAATCAGGAAGACGAATTGACCAAAGGCTAGGGTTGCCCATGGAAACAGTATAGGGCTTGAGGAAATCCCGCTGCTTTGTGGCCAGTTCCCATAAACACAAGTTGAACAATGGAACTCAGGGGCAGTAAAATTCACAAAACTGCAGAGTTGAAAATATCCATCACTGAAAAATGTCTTGAGGAAAGTCAAAGAAAAGGACTTGTAAGCAAGGGAGAATGGCAGGAAAGGGATTTGAGGAGGTAGAAAGGACTCGCCATTAAGCACAAGAAAAGGAGCTGAACATTGCCAACATTGCAGTTGGCCAAAAAGGGTGTATGCGTTTTTTTCTGTATATATTCAAGAAAAGGGCATACACTTTTTTAGCCAACCAAACAGGTGGGCACTGGAAGTCAATACTACAAAAGATATCACTTCGCATCAGTCAGAAGAGCCATCCTCATAAAGCGTAAACAACAGAAATGCAGGACAGGGCAATGAGAAGAGGGAGCCCTGTGAGACTTATAGTGGAAATGTATATTGTCAACGGCCATTCTGGAGAAGTGTATTGTGTTTACTAAAGCAACTAAAAAATGAGCTACAGAGCATAGGGCACTTGCACTCATGGGCGTATATCTTGGGAAAAACAAAAATCGAGAGGACACAGGCACCCCAATGTTTACCCCCTCTCTGTTTAAAAGATCCTCGACTAGGATATAACTTAAATGTCTCTGGAGGGAAAAAATGGATAGAGATGTGGTACTTAGGTAGAGTGGAATATTATTCAGCCTGGAAATCAATGAAATATGGCCAGTTGTAACAACTCCCGAGGAGTTACGTATGATCATTCTAAGTGACAGAATTCAAAAAGAAAAAGACACATATCATAAGCTATCACTTAAAGGTGGAATCCAAAATGGCTACACATGAAATAAATTACAAAACAAAAACATAGTCAAATATGTAGAAAACACGCATAAGGCTGCTAAACGGGAAAGGTGGGGAGGGGTGAGGCATCATCCAGGAGGTTGAAATTAGCAAAGATACCATTCCAAATACCAAACTGATAATCAACAAGGCCTACACGGTAGCTAAAAGAACTGCACTCAGCACACTCAAGTCACCGGAAAAGAATATATAGGACTGGTAAGAATCTGAAAAAGAATTTATTGATGTCTCTCTGTACGTGAATCAAGTGGATGTACAGCAGCAAGAAACAGAGCTTTGAAAATCAGCTGTAACCAATATAGTAATAAATTGAAAAAAATAAACGACAGAGAGACAGAGAAAACCTCTTACAACTTTTCCTCAGGGACGGTGATGCAACATGGATTGAACACATCTAGACCCACAGCAGGATGAGACATAAGGCTGGAAACTGTTTGCACTAAGAGAAATGTGAGGTTGGGTGAGGAAACGCACACCCTTTAAAGTAATACTACCTGGTACCCATTCAATGGGTCCCAAATCTGCAGGTTCAAGGGATCTTCCTACAGCTAAAACATGCATGGAAAACCCAGAGGACTGTACACCATGTGATCGGGAGATGTGTCTAAAATGCACCTCATTTATCCTCTCCTGGTGCTCCTGTTCACCATTCCAGCCACGCTACTTAGAATCTCCCCACTTGGAGAATCAGCACATTTAAACTTCTGTTTCACACATTTTGCAAATTGTGAGGAGGATGAACGGGAAGAGGGGTAACCAATGAGAGAATAGTTGTAGGGGTTTGGACGGGCACATATCACTCTAATTTCCCATTAAGAATAAGAATTAAAGAAAGGCTCAGCCTGCCTCGCCGGAGCCAAAATAGGGCCTGAAGCAATCCTGCGGGTTTGAGGCCAGCTCACAAAAGAGCAACTTAAAAAATGGAGCTCAGGGTCACTGCAATTCACAAACCTGCAGAGTTATAAATGAAAACTAACGTCCAAAAATATGTTGAGGTAAGGCAAAGAAGAGGATCTGAATGCAAGACAGAATTGCAAGAAACAGATTTCAAGAGATAGATTGGACTCGTCTTTAACGCACATGAAAAGCGGCAGAATTTCGACAATGATGCAGTTGGCCCAAAAGGGCGTATGCGTTTTTTCCTGATTATATCCAGGAAAAAAACGCATACGCACTTTATGGGCAACGAAGCAAGCAAGCAATGCAAATGTGCACAACAAAGAAGTCTCATTTCCCACCAGTCAAAAGGGCCATCCTAAAAAATTGTAAAAACCAGAAATGCAGGACAGGCCATGGAGAACAGGGAGCCTTTATACGCTGATGGGCAGTGTGTGAACTGCCGAGAGCCACTCTGGAGAAGTGTATGGTGGTTCCTAAATCATCTAAAAAACAGAGCTACAGAGCATAGGACACTTCCAATCATGGGAGTATATCTAGGGAAGTCTAAAAATCAACAAGACACAAGCACACCACAGTTTAGGGCTACTCTGTTTACAAGAACCTCAACTTCAGTACACCTTAAATATCCCAGGAAAGAGAACAATGGATAAAGAAGATGTGGTACTTATGTACAATGGAATATCTCTTCACCATGAAATCAATGTAATAAGGCTAGTAGAAGGATAAAGAGTGGATTTAGGTCTGATAATACTACTTGAAATAAGTCAAACAGAAAAAGAAACATATCATAAGATATCACTTATAGAGGGAGGGTAAATATGGCTGCACAAGAAATGAATTACAGAACAGAACAGTGTCTCACATTTAGAAAACACACTTATGTCAGCTAAAGGGGAAAGGAGAGGTGGGGTGATGCATAAAACCAGAGTTTGAAATTAGCACAGATACCGTTCAATAAACCAAATAGGTATTAGACAAGATCTACACCTTGCTCAATGAACTGGCCTCAACACACCCTATACACCGCAGAGAAATATATCTGAGTAATAAGAATCTTAAAACCCATGTATTGATATATCTCCATAAGGGAATCAAGTGTGTGCAGAGCGGCACAAACACAGCAGTGAAAATGAGCTAAACCCCATTATAGAAATAAATTTTAAAAACAAAACGCTGAAACAATGAAAGAGAGAAAAATTCTTACAAAATTCGCTCAGGGGCTGTGATGCAACCTGGATTGACCACATATAAACCCACAGCTGGATAAGACATAAGGCTGGACACTTGGGGCTGAGAGGATTGGTGAGCTTTGGTGAGCAACTGCCGAAAGTTTAATGCAATACTTCATGCTACTCATTCCAAGGGTCCCAACACTCCAGGTTGAAGGGAATCTTCCTACAGCTAAACCATGCTTGGGAAACCCAGCGACTGGTATACCATATGATCGGGAAGGGTTTCTAAAACGCACCTCATTTTTCCTCTCCTGGGGCTCCGGATCGACATTCCAGCCACTTTACTAACAACATCCCCACATGGAGAGTCAATGCCTTTAAGTTCTGGTATTGCACAGTCTGCAGTTAGTGCGGAGGATGAATGGGAATAGGGGGAACCAGTGAGAAACTAGCTGTAGCGGTTTCAATGGGCACATGTCACTCTAATGTCACATCAGTAAGAAGAATTAACCAAAGGCACAGCAAGGTGCCCCAGAAGAAAAATAGGGCTTCAAGGAATCCTGTGGTTATGGGGCAAGACCACAAAAATAAGAGCTGAAAAATGGAGCTAAGGGCCACTGCAATTCAAAAACCTGCAGAGTTATAAAGGCCAACAATTTTCAACAAATATATTGAGGTAAGGCTATGAAGAGGCATTGAAAGCAAGGCAGAATTGCAGGAAACCGATTTCAGGAGGTAGACTGGAATTGCATTGAAAGCATAGGAAAAGAGGCAGAGCGTCCACAATGATGCACTTGGCCAAAAAGGGCGTATGCGTTTTTTCCTGAATATATTCAGGAAAAAACGCATACGCCCTTTTTGGCCAACCAAGTAAGCTTGCAAAGGAAATCTGCACTACAATGAACTCTCACTTCCACCGGGTCAAAAGGGCCATCTGAAAAAAGTGTAAAATCCATAAAGGCACCACAGGCCATGGAGAACTGGGAGCCATCTTATGCTGATGGGCGGGATGTAAATTGCCAACAGCCACTCGGGAGAAGTGTATGGTGTTTCCTGAAACATCTAAAAAACAAAGCAACAGAGCCTAGGGCACTTCCACTTATGGTCCTATAGCTTAGGGAAATTAAAATCAAAAAGACACAGCCACCCCAAAATTTGGGATGGCTCTGTTTACAAGAACCTCGTTTACGGTACAAGTTCAATATCGCAGAAAGTGAAAAATGGATAAAGAAGTTGTGGTACTTACGTACAATGCAATAACACTCAGCAATGAAATCTATGTCATCAGGCCCGTAGCACCATAATGAGTGGATTCAGGTATGATGATTCGAACTGAAATAAGTCACACAGAAAAGAAACATCATAAGGTATCACTAATACACAGAATGTGAACTTGGCTACACATGAACTGAATTACAAAACAGAACAGGGTCTCAAGTTTAGAAAACCAACTTATGCTTGCTTAAGGAGAAGGTGAGTTGGGGTGCTGCATAAAACTAGAGTTTGAAATGAGCACAGATAAAGTTCCTTAAGCCAAATATGTAATAGACAAGAGCTACTCCTTGCTCAACGAAATGGACTCAACACCGCATATTAAACGCCTAAGAATGTATCTGACTAGTAAGTATCTTAAAACCTATGGATTGCTATGTCTCCGAAAGAGAATCAAGCATGTGTACAGGGGCATAAACGCAGCAGTGATAGGATTGGAGAGGTTCGGTGAGCAAATGAAGACCCTTTGAAGTCATATTGCATGGTACCCATTCCACGGGTCTCAACTCTCCAGGTTTAAGGTATTCTTCCTTCAGCTAAAACATGCATGTGGAACCCAGAGTATGATCAACCGTGTGAACGGGAGACGTGTTCAAATATGTCTCAGTTTTCCTCCCCTGGTACTCGGGTGCAACATTCCAGACGCTTTACTAACACTCTCCCGACTTGGAGAGTCAGTCCCTTTAACCTCCTGTTTGGCCCAGTTTGCAATTTCTGCGGAAGATGAACAGGAATAGCGAGAACCAATGAGAGACTAGCTGGAGGTGTCTGGACGGGCAAATTTAACTCTCATTTCCCACCAGGAAGAGGAAATAACCAAAGGCTCAGCGTGCCGTGCCGGAACCAGATTAGGGCCTGAAGCCATCCTGCGGTGTTGCGGCCAGGTCACAAGAAAGCGAGTTGAAGAAAGGAGCTCAGGGGCACTGTAATTCACAAACCTGCAGAGTTATAAATGACAGCTATCGTCCAAAAATAGACTGAAGTAAGGCTGCCAAGAGGACTTGAAAGCGGGGCAGAATTGCAGGAAACCGATTTCAGGAGGTAGACTGGAATTGCATTGAAAGCATAGGAAAAGAGGCAGAACGTCCACAATGATGCACTTGGCCAAAAAGGGCGTATGCGTTTTTTCCTGAATATATTCAGGAAAAAACGCATACGCCCTTTTTGGCCAACCAAGCAAGCTTGCAAAGGAAATCTGCACTACAATGAAGTCTCACTTCCCCCCGGTCAAAAGGGCCATCTGAAAAAAGTGTAAAATCCAGAAAGGCAGGACAGGCCATGGAGAACTGGGAGCCTTGTTATGCTGATGGGCGGGATGTACATTGCCAACAGACACTCGGGAGAAGTGTATGGTGTTTCCTGAAACACCTAGAAAACAAAGCAACAGAGCCAAGGGCACTTCCACTTATGGTCCTATAGCTTAGGGAAATTAAAATCAAAAAGACACAGCCACTCCAAAATTTGGGACGGCTCTTTTTACAGAAATCTCTTCTACGGCACAAGTTAAATATCCCAGAGAGCAAATAATGGATAAAGAAGTTGCGGTACTTATGTACAACAGAATACCACTCAGCAATGAAATCTATGTCACCAGGCCCGTGCCAGCATAATGAGTGGATTGAGGCACGATGATTCTAAGTGAAATAAGTCACACAGAAAAAGAAACATCATAAGGTATCAGTAATACACGGAATGTGAACTTGGCTACACATGAACTGAATTCCAAAACAGAACAGGGTCTCAAGTTTAGAAAACCAACTTATGCCTGCTTAAGGGGGAAGGTGAGTTGGGGTGCTGCATGAAAGCAGAGTTTGAAATTAGCACAGATACCGTTCCATAAGCCAAATATGTAATAGACAAGACCTACCCCTTGCTCAACGAAATGGATTCAACAATGAGGTATCACCTCACACCTGGTAGAATAGGCATCATAGAAAATCTACAAACAAAAAATGCTGGAAAGGGTGTGGCGAAAAGGAACCCTCTTCCAGTATTGTTGGGAATATAAATTGATACAGTCATTATGGAGAACAATATGGAATTTCTTAAGAAACTAACAATAGAATTACCATATGATACAGCAATCCCTGTACTGGACATATACCCAGACAAAACCATAAATCAAAAAGAGTCATTCACCGCAATGTTCATTGCATCACTATTTACAATATCGAGGTAATGGAAGCAACCTAAATGCCCACAGACAGACGAATGCATAAAGCTGTGGTACATATATAAAATGGAATATTACTAAGCCATGAAAAGGAATGAAATTGGGTCATTTGTAGAGACGTCGATGGATCTAGAGACTGTCATACAGAGTGAAGTAAGTCAGAAAGAGAAAAACAAATCTTGTATATTCATGCATATATGTGGAACCTAGAAAAACTGTACAGATTAACCATTTTGCAAGGCACAAATAGAGCAACAGATGTAGACAACAAACGTATGGACAACAAGGGGGGAAAGCTGTTGGGGGGGTGGTGGTGGGAGGAGTTGAGAGACTGGGATTGGCATGTATACATTTATATGTATAAAATAGATAACCAATAAGAACCTGCTGTATAAAAATATAAAATAAAATTCAAAATTAAAAAGAAATAAAATTTAAAAAATAAAACAGAAAAAACAATTATTCCCTGCACATACATGTATTTATATGAATAAATTATTTCCATGCTTATATCTGTAAATACAAAAAAGAGGAATAAAATCTACCTTGAACCAAAAACGAAAAAGAGAAAAAAACACAGAACCCACCAGTTACACAGAGGAAAACCGTATCAGGGCACTTGCTCCAGTTGTAAACAATTCTGAAGTTGGTCAGTGGTGGGGAATCGTCTCCCATTCAGCCAGCAGCCCCCACGCAACAAGCGTCCTCATTGCAAAGCTGGGGCACCGTGCCGAGGCATCTGTGAGTAAACGTGAGCTGAGCCCCAGGCCAGTTGCTGCTGAACTATTCCCACCCGTCCCAGGTAAAACACCTGAATATATACAAGGACTTGAAAGCCTAGAGGAAGGGCCATAGAGCCACACGAGTGACAGCATGCCGGCCGACTTGGTGCCTGCAGGCCAGCCAGGATGGTCCTGGCCCTGGGTGCTCTTCTGGAAGATTTCCATTTCCCTGCCTGAGATACCCGTCCTGTCCCTGCCCCCACTGCTTTTTTCCTTCCTCACCTCTGCCCAGGGAGAAATTCCAGCAGCAGGTATGGGTGACACATCCTCTTCTTTAGCAGGTGGCAGCCTGGCAACTGCTGCAGAAAGTCCAGCAGAGCCCCACTCACACTGGGCCACCCACAAAGCCGTGGCCTCTCACTCCCTCCCACCAGCCCAGCCCCGAGACTGCTGACAGGGCAGAGAAAATGGCGTCAGGCACGGCTGCAAGGGCTCTTGCTGCCTGGAGTGGTATTTATATTGATCTCAACCCAGGCACACCTGGGGAGGGCTGGCCGGCACGGTAAGGCTGCCCAGGTCAGCCAATCATCACCCCTCAGGGGCTCACAGTTGCAGAAAATGGAACTTGCTGAACCGGCCAGGTCCAAGGAACAGGTGTGGGCTCCTGAGAGTCAGGATAGACAAGGGGCTGCAGCTTTGGCTTGTTTTCTAATCATTTTATCTGGCCCATGAGTGGGAGACAACTTCAAGAAAACCCTCTCCTAATGAGAGGAACCCAGGAGTCAGGGAGAGGAGGGGTGGGTGGTGGTTGGAGACAGAGGCCTGGTGCCCCGGGTGCAGTGGAAGTCTCTGGAAGACCAGGTGGAGGGAGGCCTCACGGAGTGATGCCCAGGGTTACAGACCTGTCGCAGCTGCTGTTTGTTAGTTCAAGTCCTGCTCTGAGGTGCTCTGTGTCAGCTCTGAGCGACAGGTGAGCTGGGGGTGCTCTGCAATGAGGGCTATGTGCACGGTTCCTGTGTGCCCAGCCCTGCCACGGTACCTGCAAGGGTAGCTCTGTATCCTGGGAGGGGCCTGACCACGAGAGCTCCGTGGGCTGGGGTGGGGGTGGGGTACCTGCCCAGGTGAGCTCCATATTCTGGGATTGGTCTGACCACGAGAGTCCCATGGGCTGCTGGGGACCTGGTAAAGGATGTCAGGACAGTCAGTGAAGCCACCGAGGATATACCTCCAGTTGCTCCTAATTCCTACACCCTGCTGGTCATTCTACCAACCACCAGGACATGGTATTCTGTATTAGTCTTCAATGATGCCTTCTTTTGTATTCCATTAGTCCCAGAGTCACAAGAAATTTTGGCTTGTGAGTGGCAGGACTCAACATACAACTAAAACAATACTTCCGGGCCGTTCGGCCCCAAGGGTGCAAAAATTCCCACACCATCTTTGGGGAAAGCTTAGCTAAAGACCTAAAAGTTCTACCTCTGGAAAAGGAAACCCTCCTTCAATATGCAGGCGACATTCTGATCGCTAGCCCTACTAAGGAGGCCTCTGAACTACCAAGCCAATAAAGGATAGAAGTTGTCCAAGAAAAAGCTCAAATATCACAGACTGCAGTGACCTGCCTGGGCTTCATTCTCACAGAAGGTCGGAGAAGCCCATCCCAGGAAAGGGAAGAAACCATTTTCAGCCTTACCCCTTTCTAAAACTAGAAGACAGCTTAGGGGTTCCTGGGGAGGCCAGGGTTTGCTGCTTCTGGATCCCTAACTACAGTCTACTAGCTGGGCCTCTATATGAAACACTGAAAGGAAAAGATGATGATCCTTTTGAATAGAATCCAGAAGTGGCCTTTCAAGAATGGAAAGAGCAGTCAATTCAGACCCTTGCCCTGGAACTCCCTAATTTAGCTAAACCCTTTGACCTTTACATTCCCGGTGAAAGGTGAATCGCCATTGGAGAATTAGTGCAAAAACTGGGACCACTTGAAATGGAACAATGCAAGAATGCCATCCAGGTAGGATAAACTACGGTCACTAAGGGGCTTGGCCCACTGCCACATCTGGCCAAGATACTGGCGGTATCTAAAAACCTGGAAATCAGCAGCCCAAAAGGCCACCTCCCTCCTAAGGGAAAAGGACCCCACGTGGTGATCCTAACCACCAACCATGCCCTGAAGTTGCAGGGTTCGCTCCGTGGGCACACCGACCTCGAGTGAGGAGGCCCTCCAACTCCAACATCCAGAGAGATAACCGGGGGCAACAGGGCACCATGACGACTCGTGTGAACATCACTTGACCTGGAGTTTCTCTCATAAAACAACAAGAGTGTGTCCCAAAAGAGTAGACTACTGCTTGCAGGACTTACTGCACCCAGAGGGGAGCTAATAATCTTGGCGGGGGAACAGTATACCACACTGTCACCATAGAAAAGCCTACAGACACCGTGATGATGGTGGCCAATAAGACCGGCTGGACTCCTGTTTACTTCAAAAGGCTGTTGACTCAGTGGCCATCATGGTCCTTGATCACCACTGACCCTGGACTGTCTGGGAGTTGAGCGGGCAGGGCTCTGACACCTGGTGCTGTTTGTACGTTAATTCAGGGGCCTAATTGAAGAAAGCGCAGACTACTGGTCAGAGCATCTAGGCTGGCAGAAACGGTCAGCCTAAGGTGGCCAAACAAATGTGGGGCGGGGTGAAACCGGCCCCCACAGCGTCTCTGCACATCTCTTTCCTGGACCCTTAAAGGTCATTAGAATCTATAACACTTCCAATGCTGGTGCTCAGGTGGACGAGCAGGGAGGCAGGGGTCCTGGGGACAATCAACGTCACCGGGAGGCTGCTGGGGAGAAGCTCTGACCCTCGCCCCAGGGTATGAGGGCTCCCAACTCAGCACTCAGCAGTTACAGAAGAAGGGTCTGCACCCTCAGCACTCCAAGAATGAGGAACGGGACAAAAAGCAGAGGAGGGGTTTGTCCCCAGCAAAGCCCATTAAAAATCCCTGGGAGATAAAAATAGAATCTGGGCAATAAAGTCAAGTCTAACCTTTTTTATCCTTTGTGCTTTGTCTAATTTCACGTGCTCCTAGGGTCCCGCATGCAGAGGTTCCACACCCGGCACTTCAGACCAGATTTCCTAGTGCAGAATGGCTGGGTCGACACCTCAGCTCCTGGGGCCCAGTGCAGACTCCACGATATAGAGCCTGAGCTACAGCCAACCCGGCCCTCGAGAGCTCCGCCCCCTCCCTCCCTCCCACTGACTCTGACAGGATCTCTACACAGCAGCCCAGCCCACAGCCCACGGGGTAGTGTATGCTCTCACCTCTCCATTCTCTGATCAAAATATAAAGTTTCCTTTGCTTGTGAACCAAACTCAGTCTCGATCTGTTGGCCCCAATGACACTGGGCAGGGGGACACTTGTTGGGGTCCACTCTGGAGGATCAGTAACAGAAATTGAGACTATTGTAACCTCAGTGAACAGATGTGTGAGCCAAACTGTAGTTAACATAGAACAGTGTATAAGGCTCGGGTAAAATAAGATGTTTTTAACACTTCCATTTGATATTTCCATCACTTTTTATAAGCAAGTTCAGTGAAAAGGTTTGTCTTATTTGTCAGGTCAATATTAGAGAAACGAAGTGATTTCTTTCCAAGGATGTACATCTAATAATCTTGGTTAAACCTTCAATCCTGTTTTAAATGCTTTTCCATTGAAAATGATACCTCTCTTTCAGCTCCCCCATTTCTGAGAAGTATAAAATCTTATAATTTATTATTACCAAAGGGGAAAGGTGGGAGGAGGGATAAATTAACAGTTTGGAATTAACACATACACACTGCTATGTATAAAATAGATCATCAACAAGGAACTACTGTATAGCACAGGGAACTACACTCAACATTTTGCAATAACCTATAAGGGGAAATAATCTGAAAAAGAATAGATATTTTTATTGACATCATCTATCAATGACAGTTAAAGTGTAGCCTAAGGGAAGCTGGTGGTGAGTGCTTCTGACACTGAAGACTTCAATTATCTAAAGTTTGGACTCTGCCTACTTCCCAAGGCCCTTAATGAACATATGTGTAGCCGTAGCTTAAAAACTTCCCCAGTTTGGGTTTCGGGGAGACACTGATTTTGAAAAAGCCCTGGTGTTCTCCTTACATGAATGGGACTCTTCCTACTGCTAAAACATGTCTGTCACACCCAGAGGATGGTATACCATCTGATCGGGAAGAGTTTGGAAAAGGCATCTCATCTCCTCATCTCCTGGTGCTCGGGTTCACCCCTCCAGCGTCTTTACTAACAGTCTCCCCACTTGGAGATGTCAGCACTGTCAACATCCTGTTGCGTACAGTTTGGAATTTTTCCAGAGGATGAAGCGGAAGGATGAGGAACAATGAGAGACAAGTCCTAGGTGTTCAGACAGGCACATGTCACTCTAATTTCCAATCAGGAAGACGAATTGACCAAAGGCTAGGGTTGCCCATGGAAACAGTATAGGGCTTGAGGAAATCCCGCTGCTTTGTGGCCAGTTCCCATAAACACAAGTTGAACAATGGAACTCAGGGGCAGTAAAATTCACAAAACTGCAGAGTTGAAAATATCCATCACTGAAAAATGTCTTGAGGAAAGTCAAAGAAAAGGACTTGTAAGCAAGGGAGAATGGCAGGAAAGGGATTTGAGGAGGTAGAAAGGACTCGCCATTAAGCACAAGAAAAGGAGCTGAACATTGCCAACATTGCAGTTGGCCAAAAAGGGTGTATGCGTTTTTTTCTGTATATATTCAAGAAAAGGGCATACACTTTTTTAGCCAACCAAACAGGTGGGCACTGGAAGTCAATACTACAAAAGATATCACTTCGCATCAGTCAGAAGAGCCATCCTCATAAAGCGTAAACAACAGAAATGCAGGACAGGGCAACGAGAAGAGGGAGCCCTGTGAGACTTATAGTGGAAATGTATATTGCCAACGGCCATTCTGGAGAAGTGTATCGTGTTTACTAAAGCATCTAAAAAATGAGCTACAGAGCATAGGGCACTTGCACTCATGGGCGTATATCTTGGGAAAAACAAAAATCGAGAGGACACAGGCACCCCAATGTTTACCCCCTCTCTGTTTAAAAGATCCTCGACTAGGATATAACTTAAATGTCTCTGGAGGGAAAAAATGGATAGAGATGTGGTACTTAGGTAGAGTGGAATATTATTCAGCCTGGAAATCAATGAAATATGGCCAGTTGTAACAACTCCCGAGGAGTTACGTATGATCATTCTAAGTGACAGAATTCAAAAAGAAAAAGACACATATCATAAGCTATCACTTAAAGGTGGAATCCAAAATGGCTACACATGAAATAAATTACAAAACAAAAACATAGTCAAATATGTAGAAAACACGCATAAGGCTGCTAAACGGGAAAGGTGGGGAGGGGTGAGGCATCATCCAGGAGGTTGAAATTAGCAAAGATACCATTCCAAATACCAAACTGATAATCAACAAGGCCTACACGGTAGCTAAAAGAACTGCACTCAGCACACTCAAGTCACCGGAAAAGAATATATAGGACTGGTAAGAATCTGAAAAAGAATTTATTGATGTCTCTCTGTACGTGAATCAAGTGGATGTACAGCAGCAAGAAACAGAGCTTTGAAAATCAGCTGTAACCAATATAGTAATAAATTGAAAAAAATAAACGACAGAGAGACAGAGAAAACCTCTTACAACTTTTCCTCAGAGACGGTGATGCAACATGGATTGAACACATCTAGACCCACAGCAGGATGAGACATAAGGCTGGAAACTGTTTGCGCTAAGAGAAATGTGAGGTTGGGTGAGGAAATGCACACCCTTTAAAGTAATACTACCTGGTACCCATTCAATGGGTCCCAAATCTGCAGGTTCAAGGGATCTTCCTACAGCTAAAACATGCATGGAAAACCCAGAGGACTGTACACCATGTGATCGGGAGATGTGTCTAAAATGCACCTCATTTATCCTCTCCTGGTGCTCCTGTTCACCATTCCAGCCACGCTACTTAGAATCTCCCCACTTGGAGAATCAGCACATTTAAACTTCTGTTTCACACATTTTGCAAATTGTGAGGAGGATGAACGGGAAGAGGGGGAACCAATGAGAGAATAGTTGTAGGGGTTTGGACGGGCACATATCACTCTAATTTCCCATTAAGAATAAGAATTAAAGAAAGGCTCAGCCTGCCTCGCCGGAGCCAAAATAGGGCCTGAAGCAATCCTGCGGGTTTGAGGCCAGCTCACAAAAGAGCAACTTAAAAAATGGAGCTCAGGGTCACTGCAATTCACAAACCTGCAGAGTTATAAATGAAAACTAACGTCCAAAAATATGTTGAGGTAAGGCAAAGAAGAGGATCTGAATGCAAGACAGAATTGCAAGAAACAGATTTCAAGAGATAGATTGGACTCGTCTTTAACGCACATGAAAAGCGGCAGAATTTCGACAATGATGCAGTTGGCCCAAAAGGGCGTATGCGTTTTTTCCTGATTATATCCAGGAAAAAAACGCATACGCACTTTATGGGCAACGAAGCAAGCAAGCAATGCAAATGTGCACAACAAAGAAGTCTCATTTCCCACCAGTCAAAAGGGCCATCCTAAAAAATTGTAAAAACCAGAAATGCAGGACAGGCCATGGAGAACAGGGAGCCTTTATACGCTGATGGGCAGTGTGTGAACTGCCGAGAGCCACTCTGGAGAAGTGTATGGTGGTTCCTAAATCATCTAAAAAACAGAGCTACAGAGCATAGGACACTTCCAATCATGGGAGTATATCTAGGGAAGTCTAAAAATCAACAAGACACAAGCACACCACAGTTTAGGGCTACTCTGTTTACAAGAACCTCAACTTCAGTACACCTTAAATATCCCAGGAAAGAGAACAATGGATAAAGAAGATGTGGTACTTATGTACAATGGAATATCTCTTCACCATGAAATCAATGTAATAAGGCTAGTAGAAGGATAAAGAGTGGATTTAGGTCTGATAATACTACTTGAAATAAGTCAAACAGAAAAAGAAACATATCATAAGATATCACTTATAGAGGGAGGGTAAATATGGCTGCACAAGAAATGAATTACAGAACAGAACAGTGTCTCACATTTAGAAAACACACTTATGTCAGCTAAAGGGGAAAGGAGAGGTGGGGTGATGCATAAAACCAGAGTTTGAAATTAGCACAGATACCGTTCAATAAACCAAATAGGTATTAGACAAGATCTACACCTTGCTCAATGAACTGGCCTCAACACACCCTATACACCACAGAGAAATATATCTGAGTAATAAGAATCTTAAAACCCATGTATTGATATATCTCCATAAGGGAATCAAGTGTGTGCAGAGCGGCACAAACACAGCAGTGAAAATGAGCTAAACCCCATTACAGAAATAAATTTTAAAAACAAAACGCTGAAACAATGAAAGAGAGAAAAATTCTTACAAAATTCGCTCAGGGGCTGTGATGCAACCTGGATTGACCACATATAAACCCACAGCTGGATAAGACATAAGGCTGGACACTTGGGGCTGAGAGGATTGGTGAGCTTTGGTGAGCAACTGCCGAAAGTTTAATGCAATACTTCATGCTACTCATTCCAAGGGTCCCAACACTCCAGGTTGAAGAGAATCTTCCTACAGCTAAACCATGCTTGGGAAACCCAGCAACTGGTATACCATATGATCGGGAAAGGTTTCTAAAACGCACCTCATTTTTCCTCTCCTGGGGCTCCGGATCGACATTCCAGCCACTTTACTAACAACATCCCCACATGGAGAGTCAATGCCTTTAAGTTCTGGTATTGCACAGTCTGCAGTTAGTGCGGAGGATGAATAGGAATAGGGGGAACCAGTGAGAAACTAGCTGTAGCAGTTTCAATGGGCACATGTCACTCTAATGTCACATCAGTAAGAAGAATTAACCAAAGGCACAGCAAGGTGCCCCAGAAGAAAAATAGGGCTTCAAGGAATCCTGTGGTTATGGGGCAAGACCACAAAAATAAGAGCTGAAAAATGGAGCTAAGGGCCACTGCAATTCAAAAACCTGCAGAGTTATAAAGGTCAACTATTTTCAAAAAATATATTGAGGTAAGGCTATGAAGAGGCATTGAAAGCAAGGCAGAATTGCAGGAAACCGATTTCAGTAGGTAGACTGGAATTGCATTGAAAACATATGAAGAGAGTCAGAACCTCGACAATGATGCACTTGGACAAAAAGGGCGTATGCGTTTTTTCCTGAATATATTCAGGAAAAAACGCATACGCACTTTTTGGCCAACCAAGTAAGCTTGCAAAGGAAATCTGCACTACAATGAACTCTCACTTCCACCGGGTCAAAAGGGCCATCTGAAAAAAGTGTAAAATCCATAAAGGCACCACACGCCATGGAGAACTGGGAGCCTTCTTATGCTGATGGGCGGGATGTAAATTGCCAACAGCCACTCGGGAGAAGTGTATGGTGTTTCCTGAAACATCTAAAAAACAAAGCAACAGAGCCTAGGGCACTTCCACTTATGGTCCTATAGCTTAGGGAAATTAAAATCAAAAAGACACAGCCACCCCAAAATTTGGGACGGCTCTGTTTACAAGAACCTCGTTTACGGTACAAGTTCAATATCGCAGAAAGTGAAAAATGGATAAAGAAGTTGTGGTACTTACGTACAATGCAATAACACTCAGCAATGAAATCTATGTCATCAGGCCCGTAGCACCATAATGAGTGGATTCAGGTATGATGATTCGAACTGAAATAAGTCACACAGAAAAGAAACATCATAAGGTATCACTAATACACAGAATGTGAACTTGGCTACACATGAACTGAATTACAAAACAGAACAGGGTCTCAAGTTTAGAAAACCAACTTATGCTTGCTTAAGGGGGAAGGTGAGTTGGGGTGCTGCATAAAACTAGAGTTTGAAATGAGCACAGATAAAGTTCCTTAAGCCAAATATGGAATAGAAAAGAGCTACTCCTTGCTCAACGAAATGGACTCAACACCCCATATTAAACGCCTAAGAATATACCTGACTAGTAAGAATCTTAAAACGTATGGATGGCTATGTCTGAAAGAGAATCAAGCGTGTGTACAGGGGCATAAACACAGCTGTGACAGGATTGGAGAGGTTCAGTGAGCAAATGAAGACCCTTTGAAGTCATATTGCATGGTACCCATTCCACGGGTCTCAACTCTCCAGGTTTAAGGTATTCTTCCTTCAGCTAAAATATGCATGTGGAACCCAGAGTATGATCAACCGTGTGATCGGGAGACGTGTTCAAATATGTCTCAGTTTTCGTCCCCTGGTACTCGGGTGCAACATTCCAGACGCTTTACTAACACTCTCCCCACTTGGAGAGTCAGCGCCTTTAACCTCCTGTTTGGCCCAGTTTGCAATTTCTGCGGAAGATGAACAGGAATAGCGAGAACCAATGAGAGACTAGCTGGAGGTGTCTGGACGGGCAAATTTAACTCTCATTTCCCACCAGGAAGAGGAATTAACCAAAGGCTCAGTGTGCCGTGCCGGAACCAGATTAGGGCCTGAAGCCATCCTGTGGTGTTGTGGCCAGGTCACAGGAAAGCGAGTTGAAGAAAGGAGCTCAGGGGCACTGTAATTCACAAACCTGCAGAGTTATAAATGACAGCTATCGTCCAAAAATATACTGAAGTAAGGCTGCCAAGAGGACTTGAAAGCAGGGCAGAATTGCAGGAAACCGATTTCAGGAGGTAGACTGGAATTGCATTTCAAACATAGGAAAAGAGGCAGAACGTCCACAATGATGCACTTGGCCAAAAAGGGCGTATGCGTTTTTTCCTGAATATATTCAGGAAAAAACGCATACGCACTTTTTGTCCAACCAAGCAAGCTTGCAAAGGAAATCTGCACTACAATGAAGTCTCACTTCCCCCCGGTCAAAAGGGCCATCTGAAAAAAGTGTAAAATCCAGAAAGGCAGGACAGGCCATGGAGAACTGGGAGCCTTGTTATGCTGATGGGCGGGATGTAAATTGCCAACAGACACTCGGGAGAAGTGTATGGTGTTTCCTGAAACATCTAAAAAACAAAGCAACAGAGCCTAGGGCACTTCCACTTATGGTCCTATAGCTTAGGGAAATTAAAATCAAAAAGACACAGCCACCCCAAATTTTGGGACGGCTCTGTTTACAAGAACCTCGTTTACAGTACAAGTTCAACATCGCAGAAAGTGAAAAATGGATAAAGAAGTTGTGGTATTTACTTACAAAGCAATATCACTCAGCAATGAAATCTATGTCATCAGGCCCTTAGCAGCACAATGAGTGGATTCAGGTATGATGATTCTAACTGAAATAAGTCACACAGAAAAAGAAACATCATAAGTTATCAGTAATACCCGGAATGTAAACTTGGCTACACAGGAACTGAATTACAGAACAGAACAGGGTCTCAAATTTAGAAAACCAACTTATGCTTGCTTAAGGGGAAAGGTGAGTTGGGGTGCTGCATAAAACCAGAGATTGAAATGAGCACAGATAAAGTTCCTTAAGCCAAATATGGTATAGACAAGAGCTACTCCTTGCTCAACGAAATGGACTCAACACCCCATATTAAACACCTAAGAATGTACCTGACTAGTAAGTATCTTAAAACCTATGGATTGCTATGTCTCCAAAAGAGAATCAAGCGTGTGTACAGGGGCATAAACGCAGCAGTGATAGGATTGGAGAGGTTCGGTGAGCAAATGAAGACCCTTTGAAGTCATATTGCATGGTACCCATTCCACGGGTCTCAACTCTGCAGGTTTAAGGTATTCTTCCTTCAGCTAAAACATGCATGTGGAACCCAGAGTATGATCAACCGTGTGAACGGGAAACGTGTTCAAATATGTCTCAGTTTTCCTCCCCTGATACTCGGGTGCAACATTCCAGACGCTTTACTAACACTCTCCCCACTTGGACAGTCAGCGCCTTTAAACTCCTGTTTGGCCCAGTTTGCAATTTCTGCGGAAGATGAACAGGAATAGCGAGAACCAATGAGAGACTAGCTGGAGGTGTATGGACGGGCAAATTTAACTCTCATTTCCCACCAGTAAGAGGAAATAACCAAAGGCTCAGCATGCCGTGCCAGAACCAGATTAGGGCCTGAAGCCATCCTGCGGTGTTGCGGCCAGCTCACAAGAAAGCGAGTTGAAGAAAGGAGCTCAGGGGCACTGTAATTCACAAACCTGCAGAGTTATAAATGACAGCTATCGTCCAAAAATATACTGAAGTAAGGCTGCCAAGAGGACTTGAAAGCGGGGCAGAATTGCAGGAAACCGATTTCAGGAGGTAGACTGGAATTGCATTGAAAGCATAGGAAAAGAGGCAGAACGTCCACAATGATGCACTTGGCCAAAAAGGGCATATGCGTTTTTTCCTGAATATATTCAGGAAAAAACGCATACGCCCTTTTTGGCCAACCAAGCAAGCTTGCAAAGGAAATCTGCACTACAATGAAGTCTCACTTCCCCCCGGTCAAAAGGGCCATCTGAAAAAAGTGTAAAATCCAGAAAGGCAGGACAGGCCATGGAGAACTGGGAGCCTTGTTATGCTGATGGGCGGGATGTACATTGCCAACAGACACTCGGGAGAAGTGTATGGTGTTTCCTGAAACATCTAAAAAACAAAGCAACAGAGCCTAGGGCACTTCCACTTATGGTCCTATAGCTTAGGGAAATTAAAATAAAAAAGACACAGCCACCCCAAAGTTTGGGACGCCTCTGTTTACAAGAATCTCGTTTACCGTACAAGTTCAGTATCACAGAAAGTGAAAAATGGATAAAGAACTTGTGGTACTTACGTACAATGCAGTATCACTCAGCAATGAAATCTATGTCATCAGGCCCATAGCAGCATAATGAGTGGATTCAGGTACGATGATTCTAACGGAAATAAGTCACACAGAAAAAGAAACATCATAAGATATCACTAATACACGGAATGTAAACTTGGCTACACAGGAACTGAATTCCAAAACAGAACAGGGTCTCAAATTTAGAAAACCAACTTATGCTTGCTTAAGGGGAAAGGTGAGTTGGGGTGCTGCATAAAACCAGAGATTGAAATGAGCACAGATAAAGTTCCTTAAGCCAAATATGGAATAGACAAGAGCTACTCCTTGCTCAACGAAATGGACTCAACACCCCATATTAAACGCCTAAGAATGTACCTGACTAGTAAGTATCTTAAAACCTATGGATTGCTATGTCTCCAAAAGAGAATCAAGCGTGTGTACAGGGGCATAAACGCAGCAGTGATAGGATTGGAGAGGTTCGGTGAGCAAATGAAGACCCTTTGAAGTCATATTGCATGGTACCCATTCCACGGGTCTCAACTCTGCAGGTTTAAGGTATTCTTCCTTCAGCTAAAACATGCATGTGGAACCCAGAGTATGATCAACCGTGTGAACGGGAAACGTGTTCAAATATGTCTCAGTTTTCCTCCCCTGGTACTCGGGTGCAACATTCCAGACGCTTTACTAACACTCTCCCCACTTGGAGAGTCAACGCCTTTAACCTCCTGTTTGGCCCAGTTTGCAATTTCTGCGGAAGATGAACAGGAATAGGGAGAACCAATGAGAGACTAGCTGGAGGTGTCTGGACGGGCAAATTTAACTCTCATTTCCCACCAGGAAGAGGAAATAACCAAAGGCTCAGCGTGCCGTGCTGGAACCAGATTAGGGCCTGAAACAATCCTTCGGTGTTGCGGCCAGCTCACAAGAAAGCGAGTTGAAGAAAGGAGCTCAGGGGCACTGTAATTTACAAACCTGCAGAGTTATAAATGACAGCTATCGTCCAAAAATATACTGAAGTAAGGCTGCCAGGAGGACTTGAATGCAGGGCAGAATTGCAGGAAACCGATTTCAGGAGGTAGACTGGAATTGCATTGAAAGCATAGGAAAAGAGGCAGAACGTCCACAATGATGCACTTGGCCAAAAAGGGCGTATGCGTTTTTTCCTGAATATATTCAGGAAAAAACGCATACGCCCTTTTTGTCCAACCAAGCAAGCTTGCAAAGGAAATCTGCACTACAATGAAGTCTCACTTCCCCCTGGTCAAAAGGGCCATCTGAAAAAAGTGTAAAATCCAGAAAGGCAGGACAGGCCGTGGAGAACTGGGAGCCTTGTTGTGCTGATGGGCGGGATGTAAATTGCCAACAGACACTCGGGAGAAGTGTATGGTGTTTCCTGAAACATCTAAAAAACAAAGCAACAGAGCCTAGGGCACTTCCCCTTATGGTCCTATAGCTTAGGGAAATTAAAATCATAAAGACACAGCCACCCCAAAGGTTGGGACGCCTCTGTTTACAAGAACCTCATTTACCGTACAAGTTCAATATCACAGAAAGTGAAAAATGGATAAAGAACTTGTGGTACTTACATACAATGCAGTATCACTCAGCAATGAAATCTATGTCATCAGGCCCGTAGCAGCATAATGAGTGGATTCAGGTACGATGATTCTAACTGAAATAAGTCACACAGAAAGAGAAACATCATAAGATATCACTAATACACGGAATGTAAACTTGGCTACAAAGGAACTGAATTCCAAAACAGAACAGGGTCTCAAATTTAGAAAACCAACTTATGCTTGCTTAAGGGGAAAGGTGAGTTGGGGTTCTGCATAAAACCAGAGATTGAAATGAGCACAGATAAAGTTCCTTAAGCCAAATATGGAATAGACAAGAGCTACTCCTTGCTCAACGAAATGGACTCAACACCCCATATTAAACACCTAAGAATGTACCTGACTAGTAAGTATCTTAAAACCTATGGATTGCTATGTCTCCAAAAGAGAATCAAGCGTGTGTACAGGGGCATAAACGCAGCAGTGATAGGATTGGAGAGGTTCGGTGAGCAAATGAAGACCCTTTGAAGTTATATTGCATGGTACCCATTCCACGGGTTTCAACTACCCAGGTTTAAGGTATTCTTCCTTCAGCTAAAACATGCATGTGGAACCCAGAGTATGATCAACCGTGTGAACGGGAAACGTGTTCAAATATGTCTCAGTTTTCCTCCCCTGATACTCGGGTGCAACATTCCAGACGCTTTACTAACACTCTCCCCACTTGGACAGTCAGCGCCTTTAAACTCCTGTTTGGCCCAGTTTGCAATTTCTGCGGAAGATGAACAGGAATAGCGAGAACCAATGAGAGACTAGCTGGAGGTGTATGGACGGGCAAATTTAACTCTCATTTCCCACCAGGAAGAGGAAATAACCAAAGGCTCAGCATGCCGTGCCAGAACCAGATTAGGGCCTGAAGCCATCCTGCGGTGTTGCGGCCAGGTCACAAGAAAGCGAGTTGAAGAAAGGAGCTCAGGGGCACTGTAATTCACAAACCTGCAGAGTTATAAATGACAGCTATCGTCCAAAAATATACTGAAGTAAGGCTGCCAAGAGGACTCGAAAGCGGGGCAGAATTGCAGGAAACCGATTTCAGGAGGTAGACTGGAATTGCATTGAAAGCATAGGAAAAGAGGCAGAACGTCCACAATGATGCACTTGGCCAAAAAGGGCGTATGCGTTTTTTCCTGAATATATTCAGGAAAAAACGCATACGCCCTTTTTGTCCAACCAAGCAAGCTTGCAAAGGAAATCTGCACTACAATGAAGTCTCACTTCCCCCTGGTCAAAAGGGCCATCTGAAAAAAGTGTAAAATCCAGAAAGGCAGGACAGGCCGTGGAGAACTGGGAGCCTTGTTGTGCTGATGGGCGGGATGTAAATTGCCAACAGACACTCGGGAGAAGTGTATGGTGTTTCCTGAAACATCTAAAAAACAAAGCAACAGAGCCTAGGGCACTTCCACTTATGGTCCTATAGCTTAGGGAAATTAAAATCATAAAGACACAGCCACCCCAAAGGTTGGGACGCCTCTGTTTACAGGAACCTCATTTACCGTACAAGTTCAGTATCACAGAAAGTGAAAAATGGATAAAGAACTTGTGGTACTTACATACAATGCAGTATCACTCAGCAATGAAATCTATGTCATCAGGCCCGTAGCAGCATAATGAGTGGATTCAGGTACGATGATTCTAACTGAAATAAGTCACACAGAAAGAGAAACATCATAAGTTATCACTAATACACGGAATGTAAACTTGGCTACAAAGGAACTGAATTCCAAAACAGAACAGGATCTCAAATTTAGAAAACCAACTTATGCTTGCTTAAGGGGAAAGGTGAGTTGGGGTTCTGCATAAAACCAGAGATTGAAATGAGCACAGATAAAG
The DNA here is from genome assembly GCF_964374135.1 of Grampus griseus. Classification (NCBI taxonomy): domain Eukaryota; kingdom Metazoa; phylum Chordata; class Mammalia; order Artiodactyla; family Delphinidae; genus Grampus; species Grampus griseus. The sequence goes on along the minus strand of NW_028133171.1, from coordinate 291,182 downwards.
ATCCTTAAGCCAAATATGGAATAGACAAGAGCTACTCCTTGCTCAACGAAATGGACTCAACACCCCATATTAAACGCCTAAGAATGTACCTGACTAGTAAGTATCTTAAAACCTATGGATTGCTATGTCTCCAAAAGAGAATCAAGCGTGTGTACAGGGGCATAAACGCAGCAGTGATAGGATTGGAGAGGTTCGGTGAGCAAATGAAGACCCTTTGAAATCATATTTCATGGTACCCATTGGACGGGTCTCAACTCTGCAGGTTTAAGGTATTCTTCCTTCAGCTAAAACATGCATGTGGAACCCAGAGTATGATCAACTGTGTGAACGGGAGACGTGTTCAAATATGTCTCAGTTTTCATCCCCTGGTACTCGGGTGCAACATTCCAGACGCTTTACTAACACTCTCCCCACTTGGACAGTCAGCGCCTTTAACCTCCTGTTTGGCCCAGTTTGCAATTTCTGCGGAAGATGAACAGGAATAGCGAGAACCAATGAGAGACTAGCTGGAGGTGTCTGGACGGGCAAATTTAACTCTCATTTCCCACCAGAAAGAGGAAATAACCAAAGGCTCAGCGTGCCGTGCCGGAACCAGATTAGGGCCTGAAGCCATCCTGCGGTGTTGCGGCCAGGTCAAAAGAAAGCGAGTTGAAGAAAGGAGCTCAGGGGCACTGTAATTCACAAACCTGCAGAGTTATAAATGACAGCTATCGTCCAAAAATATACTGAAGTAAGGCTGCCAGGAGGACTTGAAAGCGGGGCAGAATTGCGGGAAACCGATTTCAGGAGGTAGACTGGAATTGCACTGAAAGCATAGGAAAAGAGGCAGAACGTCCACAATGATGCACTTGGCCAAAAAGGGCGTATGCGTTTTTTCCTGAATATATTCAGGAAAAAACGCATACGCCCTTTGTGGCCAACCAAGCAAGCTTGCAAAGGAAATCTGCACTACAATGAAGTCTCAATTCCCCCCGGTCAAATGGGCCATCTGAAAAATGTGTAAAATCCAGAAAGGCAGGACAGGCCATGGAGAACTGGGAGCCTTGTTATGCTGATGGGCGGGATGTAAATTGCCAACAGACACTCGGGAGAAGTGTATGGTGTTTCCTGAAACATCTAAAAAACAAAGCAACAGAGCCTAGGGCACTTCCACTTATGGTCCTATAGTTTAGGGAAATTAAAATCATAAAGACACAGCCACCCCAAAGGTTGGGACGCCTCTGTTTCCAAGAACCTCATTTACCGTACAAGTTCAGTATCACAGAAAGTGTAAAATGGATAAAGAACTTGTGGTACTTACGTATAATGCAGTATCACTCAGCAATGAAATCTATGTCATCAGGCCCGTAGCAGCATAATGAGTGGATTCAGGTACGATGATTCTAACTGAAATAAGTCACACAGAAAAAGAAACATCATAAGATATCACTAATACACGGAATGTAAACTTGGCTACACAGGAACTGAATTACAGAACAGAACAGGGTCTCAAATTTAGAAAACCAACATATGCTTGCTTAAGGGGAAAGGTGAGTTGGGGTGCTGCATAAAACCAGAGATTGAAATGAGCACAGATAAAGTTCCTTAAGCCAAATATGGAATAGACAAGAGCTACTCCTTGCTCAACGAAATGGACTCAACACCGCATATTAAACGCCTAAGAATGTACCTGACAAGTAAGTATCTTAAAACCTATGGATTGCTATGTCTCCGAAAGAGAATCAAGCATGTGTACAGGGGCATAAACGCAGCAGTGATAGGATTGGAGAGGTTCGGTGAGCAAATGAAGACCCTTTGAAGTCATATTGCATGGTACCCATTCCACGGGTTTCAACTACCCAGGTTTAAGGTATTCTTCCTTCAGCTAAAACATGCATGTGGAACCCAGAGTATGATCAACCGTGTGAACGGGAGACGAGTTCAAATATGTCTCAGTTTTCCTCCCCTGATACTCGGGTGCAACATTCCAGACGCTTTACTAACACTCTCCCCACTTGGACAGTCAGCGTCTTTAACCTCCTGTTTGGCCCAGTTTGCAATTTCTGCGGAAGATGAACAGGAATAGCGAGAACCAATGAGAGACTAGCTGGAGGTTTCTGGACGGTCAAATTTAACTCTCATTTCCCACCAGGAAGAGGAAATAACCAAAGGATCAGCGTGCCGTGCCGAAACCAGATTAGGGCCTGAAGCCATCCTGCGGTGTTGCGGCCAGGTCACAAGAAAGCGAGTTGAAGAAAGGAGCTCAGGGGCACTGTAATTCACAAACCTGCAGAGTTATAAATGACAGCTATCGTCCAAAAATATACTGAAGTAAGGCTGCCAAGAGGACTTGAAAGCGGGGCAGAATTGCAGGAAACCGATTTCAGGAGGTAGACTGGAATTGCATTGAAAGCATAGGAAAAGAGACAGAACGTCCACAATGATGCACTTGGCCAAAAAGGGCGTATGCGTTTTTTCCTAAATATATTCAGGAAAAAACGCATACGCCCTTTTTGACAAACCAAGCAAACTTGCAAAGGAAATCTGCACTACAATGAAGTCTCACTTCCCCCCGGTCAAAAGGGCCATCTGAAAAAAGTGTAAAATCCAGAAAGGCAGGACAGGCCATGGAGAACTGGGAGCCTTGTTATGCTGATGGGCGGGATGTAAATTGCCAACAGACACTCGGGAGAAGTGTATGGTGTTTAATGAAACATCTAAAAAACAAAGCAACAGAGCCTAGGGCACTTCCACTTATGGTCCTATAGCTTAGGGAAATTAAAATCATAAAGACACAGCCACCCCAAAGGTTGGGACGCCTCTGTTTACAAGAACCTCGTTTACCGTACAAGTTCAGTATCACAGAAAGTGAAAAATGGATAAAGAACTTGTTGTACTTATGTACAATGCACTATCACTCAGCAATGAAATCTATGTCATCAGGCCCGTAGCAGCATAATGAGTGGATTCAGGTACGATGATTCTAACTGAAATAAGTCACACAGAAAAAGAAACATCATAAGATATCACTAATACACGGAATGTAAACTTGGCTACACAGGAACTGAATTCCAAAACAGAACAGGGTCTCAAATTTAGAAAACTAACTTATGCTTGCTTAAGAGTAAAGGTGAGTTGGGGTGCTGCATAAAACCAGAGATTGAAATGAGCACAGATAAAGTTCCTTAAGCCAAATATGGAATAGACAAGAGCTACTCCTTGCTCAACGAAATGGACTCAACACCCCATATTAAACGCCTAAGAATGTACCTGACTAGTAAGTATCTTAAAACCTATGGATTGCTATGTCTCCAAAAGAGAATCAAGCGTGTGTACAGGGGCATAAACGCAGCAGTGATAGGATTGGAGAGGTTCGGTGAGCAAATGAAGACCCTTTGAAGTCATATTGCATGGTACCCATTCCACGGGTCTCAACTCTGCAGGTTTAAGGTATTCTTCCTTCAGCTAAAACATGCATGTGGAACCCAGAGTATGATCAACCGTGTGAACGGGAAACGTGTTCAAATATGTCTCAGTTTTCCTCCCCTGATACTCGGGTGCAACATTCCAGACGCTTTACTAACACTCTCCCCACTTGGACAGTCAGCGCCTTTAAACTCCTGTTTGGCCCAGTTTGCAATTTCTGCGGAAGATGAACAGGAATAGCGAGAACCAATGAGAGACTAGCTGGAGGTGTATGGACGGGCAAATTTAACTCTCATTTCCCACCAGTAAGAGGAAATAACCAAAGGCTCAGCATGCCGTGCCAGAACCAGATTAGGGCCTGAAGCCATCCTGCGGTGTTGCGGCCAGCTCACAAGAAAGCGAGTTGAAGAAAGGAGCTCAGGGGCACTGTAATTCACAAACCTGCAGAGTTATAAATGACAGCTATCGTCCAAAAATATACTGAAGTAAGGCTGCCAAGAGGACTTGAAAGCGGGGCAGAATTGCAGGAAACCGATTTCAGGAGGTAGACTGGAATTGCATTGAAAGCATAGGAAAAGAGGCAGAACGTCCACAATGATGCACTTGGCCAAAAAGGGCGTATGCGTTTTTTCCTGAATATATTCAGGAAAAAAACGCATACGCACTTTTTGTCCAACCAAGCAAGCTTGCAAAGGAAATCTGCACTACAATGAAGTCTCACTTCCCCCTGGTCAAAAGGGCCATCTGAAAAAAGTGTAAAATCCAGAAAGGCAGGACAGGCTGTGGAGAACTGGGAGCCTTGTTGTGCTGATGGGCGGGATGTAAATTGCCAACAGACACTCGGGAGAAGTGTATGGTGTTTCCTGAAACATCTAAAAAACAAAGCAACAGAGCCTAGGGCACTTCCACTTATGGTCCTATAGCTTAGGGAAATTAAAATCATAAAGACACAGCCACCCCAAAGGTTGGGACGCCTCTGTTTACAGGAACCTCATTTACCGTACAAGTTCAGTATCACAGAAAGTGAAAAATGGATAAAGAACTTGTGGTACTTACATACAATGCAGTATCACTCAGCAATAAAATCTATGTCATCAGGCCCGTAGCAGCATAATGAGTGGATTCAGGTACGATGATTCTAACTGAAATAAGTCACACAGAAAGAGAAACATCATAAGATATCACTAATACACGGAATGTAAACTTGGCTACAAAGGAACTGAATTCCAAAACAGAACAGGATCTCAAATTTAGAAAACCAACTTATGCTTGCTTAAGGGGAAAGGTGAGTTGGGGTTCTGCATAAAACCAGAGATTGAAATGAGCACAGATAAAGTTCCTTAAGCCAAATATGGAATAGACAAGAGCTACTCCTTGCTCAACGAAATGGACTCAACCCCCCATATTAAACGCCTAAGAATGTACCTGACTAGTAAGTATCTTAAAACCTATGGATTGCTATGTCTCCAAAAGAGAATCAAGCATGTGTACAGGGGCATAAACGCAGCAGTGATAGGATTGGAGAGGTTCGGTGAGCAAATGAAGACCCTTTGAAATCATATTTCATGGTACCCATTGGACGGGTCTCAACTCTGCAGGTTTAAGGTATTCTTCCTTCAGCTAAAACATGCATGTGGAACCCAGAGTATGATCAACCGTGTGAATGGGAGACGTGTTCAAATATGTCTCAGTTTTCCTCCCCTGATACTCGGGTGCAACATTCCAGACGCTTTACTAACACTCTCCCCACTTGGACAGTCAGCGCCTTTAACCTCCTGTTTGGCCCAGTTTGCAATTTCTGCGGAAGATGAACAGGAATAGCGAGAACCAATGAGAGACTAGCTGGAGGTGTCTGGACGGGCAAATTTAACTCTCATTTCCCAACAGGAAGAGGAAATAACCAAAGGCTCAGCGTGCCGTGCCGGAACCAGATTAGGGCCTGAAGCCATCCTGCGGTGTTGTGGCCAGCTCACAAGAAAGCGAGTTGAAGAAAGGAGCTCAGGGGCACTGTAATTCACAAACCAGCAGAGTTATAAATGACAGCTATCGTCCAAAAATATACTGAAGTAAGGCTGCCAAGAGGACTTGAAAGCGGGGCAGAATTGCAGGAAAACAATTTCAGGAGGTAGACTGGAATTGTACTGAAAGCATAGGAAAAGAGGCAGAGCGTCCACAATGATGCACCTGGCCAAAAAGGGCGTATGCGTTTTTTCCTGAATATATTCAGGAAAAAACGCATACGCACTTTTTGGCCAACCAAGCAAGCTTGCAAAGGCAATCTGCACTACAATGAAGTCTCACTTCCCCCTGGTCAAAAGGGCCATCTGAAAAAAGTGTAAAATCCAGAAAGGCAGGACAGGCCATGGAGAACTGGGAGCCTTGTTATGCTGATGGGCGGGATGTAAATTGCCAACAGACACTCGGGAGAAGTGTATGGTGTTTCCTGAAACATCTAGAAAACAAAGCAACAGAGCCTAGGGCACTTCCACTTATGGTCCTATAGCTTAGGGAAATTAAAATCAAAAAGACACAGCCACCCCAAAGTTTGGGACGCCTCTGTTTACAAGAATGTCGTTTACCGTACAAGTTCAGTATCACAGAAAGTGAAAAATGGATAAAGAACTTGTGGTACTTACGTACAATGCAGTATCACTCAGCAATGAAATCTATGTCATCAGGCCCGTAGCAGCATAATGAGTGGATTCAGGTACGATGATTCTAACTGAAATAAGTCACACAGAAATAGAAACATCATAAGATATCACTAATACATGGAATGTAAACTTGGGTACAGAGGAACTGAATTCCAAAACAGAACAGGGTCTCAAATTTAGAAAAGCAACTTATGCTTGCTTAAGGGGAAAGGTGATTTGGGGTGCTGCATAAAACCAGAGATTGAAATGAGCACAGATAAAGTTCCTTAAGCCAAATATGGAATAGACAAGAGCTACTCCTTGCTCAACGAAATGGACTCAACACCCCATATTAAACGCCTAAGAATGTACCTGACTAGTAAGTATCTTAAAACCTATGGATTGCTATGTCTCCAAAAGAGAATCAAGAGTGTGTACAGGGGCATAAACGCAGCAGTGATAGGATTGGAGAGGTTCGGTGAGCAAATGAAGACCCTTTGAAGTCATATTGCATGGTTCCCATTCCACGGGTTTCAACTACCCAGGTTTAAGGTATTCTTCCTTCAGCTAAAACATGCATGTGGAACCCAGAGTATGATCAACCGTGTGAACGGGAAACGTGTTCAAATATGTCTCAGTTTTCCTCCCCTGATACTCGGGTGCAGCATTCCAGACGCTTTACTAACACTCTCCCCACTTGGACAGTCAGCGCCTTTAACCTCCTGTTTGGCCCAGTTTGCAATTTCTGCGGAAGATGAACAGGAATAGCGAGAACCAATGAGAGACTAGCTGGAGGTGTATGGACGGGCAAATTTAACTCTCATTTCCCACCAGGAAGAGGAAATAACCAAAGGCTCAGCATGCCGTGCCAGAACCAGATTAGGGCCTGAAGCCATCCTGCGGTGTTGCGGCCAGGTCACAAGAAAGCGAGTTGAAGAAAGGAGCTCAGGGGCACTGTAATTCACAAACCTGCAGAGTTATAAATGACAGCTATCGTCCAAAAATATACTGAAGTAAGGCTGCCAAGAGGACTTGAAAGCGGGGCAGAATTGCAGGAAACCGATTTCAGGAGGTAGACTGGAATTGCATTGAAAGCATAGGAAAAGAGGCAGAACGTCCACAATGATGCACTTGGCCAAAAAGGGCGTATGCGTTTTTTCCTGAATATATTCAGGAAAAAACGCATACGCCCTTTTTGTCCAACCAAGCAAGCTTGCAAAGGAAATCTGCACTACAATGAAGTCTCACTTCCCCCTGGTCAAAAGGGGCATCTGAAAAAAGTGTAAAATCCAGAAAGGCAGGACAGGCCGTGGAGAACTGGGAGCCTTGTTGTGCTGATGGGCGGGATGTAAATTGCCAACAGACACTCGGGAGAAGTGTATGGTGTTTCCTGAAACATCTAAAAAACAAAGCAACAGAGCCTAGGGCACTTCCACTTATGGTCCTATAGCTTAGGGAAATTAAAATCATAAAGACACAGCCACCCCAAAGGTTGGGACGCCTCTGTTTACAAGAACCTCATTTACCGTACAAGTTCAATATCACAGAAAGTGAAAAATGGATAAAGAACTTGTGGTACTTACATACAATGCAGTATCACTCAGCAATGAAATCTATGTCATCAGGCCCGTAGCAGCATAATGAGTGGATTCAGGTACGATGATTCTAACTGAAATAAGTCACACAGAAAGAGAAAAATCATAAGATATCACTAATACACGGAATGTAAACTTGGCTACAAAGAACTGAATTCCAAAACAGAACAGGGTCTCAAATTTAGAAAACCAACTTATGCTTGCTTAAGGGGAAAGGTGAGTTGGGGTTCTGCATAAAACCAGAGATTGAAATGAGCACAGATAAAGTTCCTTAAGCCAAATATGGAATAGACAAGAGCTACTCCTTGCTCAACGAACTGGACTCAACACCCCATATTAAACACCTAAGAATGTACCTGACTAGTAAGTATCTTAAAACCTATGGATTGCTATGTCTCCAAAAGAGAATCAAGCGTGTGTACAGGGGCATAAACGCAGCAGTGATAGGATTGGAGAGGTTCGGTGAGCAAATGAAGACCCTTTGAAGTCATATTGCATGGTACCCATTCCACGGGTCTCAACTCTGCAGGTTTAAGGTATTCTTCCTTCAGCTAAAACATGCATGTGGAACCCAGAGTATGATCAACCGTGTGAACGGGAAACGTGTTCAAATATGTCTCAGTTTTCCTCCCCTAATACTCGGGTGCAACATTCCAGACGCTTTACTAACACTCTCCCCACTTGGACAGTCAGCGCCTTTAAACTCCTGTTTGGCCCAGTTTGCAATTTCTGCGGAAGATGAACAGGAATAGCGAGAACCAATGAGAGACTAGCTGGAGGTGTATGGACGGGCAAATTTAACTCTCATTTCCCACCAGTAAGAGGAAATAACCAAAGGCTCAGCATGCCGTGCCAGAACCAGATTAGGGCCTGAAGCCATCCTGCGGTGTTGCGGCCAGCTCACAAGAAAGCGAGTTGAAGAAAGGAGCTCAGGGGCACTGTAATTCACAAACCTGCAGAGTTATAAATGACAGCTATCGTCCAAAAATATACTGAAGTAAGGCTGCCAAGAGGACTTGAAAGCGGGGCAGAATTGCAGGAAACCGATTTCAGGAGGTAGACTGGAATTGCATTGAAAGCATAGGAAAAGAGGCAGAACGTCCACAATGATGCACTTGGCCAAAAAGGGCGTATGCGTTTTTTCCTGAATATATTCAGGAAAAAAACGCATACGCCCTTTTTGTCCAACCAAGCAAGCTTGCAAAGGAAATCTGCACTACAATGAAGTCTCACTTCCCCCTGGTCAAAAGGGCCATCTGAAAAAAGTGTAAAATCCAGAAAGGCAGGACAGGCTGTGGAGAACTGGGAGCCTTGTTGTGCTGATGGCGGGATGTAAATTGCCAACAGACACTCGGGAGAAGTGTATGGTGTTTCCTGAAACATCTAAAAAACAAAGCAACAGAGCCTAGGGCACTTCCACTTATGGTCCTATAGCTTAGGGAAATTAAAATCATAAAGACACAGCCACCCCAAAGGTTGGGACGCCTCTGTTTACAGGAACCTCATTTACCGTACAAGTTCAGTATCACAGAAGGTGAAAAATGGATAAAGAAATTGTGGTACTTACATACAATGCAGTATCACTCAGCAATGAAATCTATGTCATCAGGCCCGTAGCAGCATAATGAGTGGATTCAGGTACGATGATTCTAACTGAAATAAGTCACACAGAAAGAGAAACATCATAAGATATCACTAATACACGGAATGTAAACTTGGCTACAAAGGAACTGAATTCCAAAACAGAACAGGATCTCAAATTTAGAAAACCAACTTATGCTTGCTTAAGGGGAAAGGTGAGTTGGGGTTCTGCATAAAACCAGAGATTGAAATGAGCACAGATAAAGTTCCTTAAGTCAAATATGGAATAGACAAGAGCTACTCCTTGCTCAACGAAATGGACTCAACACCCCATATTAAACGCCTAAGAATGTACCTGACTAGTAAGTATCTTAAAACCTATGGATTGCTATGTCTCCAAAAGAGAATCAAGCGTGTGTACAGGGGCATAAACGCAGCAGTGATAGGATTGGAGAGGTTCGGTGAGCAAATGAAGACCCTTTGAAATCATATTTCATGGTACCCATTGGACGGGTCTCAACTCTGCAGGTTTAAGGTATTCTTCCTTCAGCTAAAACATGCATGTGGAACCCAGAGTATGATCAACCGTGTGAACGGGAGACGTGTTCAAATATGTCTCAGTTTTCATCCCCTGGTACTCGGGTGCAACATTCCAGACGCTTTACTAACACTCTCCCCACTTGGAGAGTCAGCGCCTTTAACCTCCTGTTTGGCCCAGTTTGCAATTTCTGCGGAAGATGAACAGGAATAGCGAGAACCAATGAGAGACTAGCTGGAGGTGTATGGACGGGCAAATTTAACTCTCATTTCCCACCAGAAAGAGGAAATAACCAAAGGCTCATCATGCCGTGCCGGAACCAGATTAGGGCCTGAAGCCATCCTGCGGTGTTGCGGCCAGGTCAAAAGAAAGCGAGTTGAAGAAAGGAGCTCAGGGGCACTGTAATTCACAAACCTGCAGAGTTATAAATGACAGCTATCGTCCAAAAATATACTGAAGTAAGGCTGCCAAGAGGACTTGAAAGCGGGGCAGAATTGCAGGAAACCGATTTCAGGAGGTAGACTGGAATTGCATTGAAAGCATAGGAAAAGAGGCAGAACGTCCACAATGATGCACTTGGCCAAAAAGGGCGTATGCGTTTTTTCCTGAATATATTCAGGAAAAAACGCATACGCACTTTTTGGCCAACCAAGCAAGCTTGCAAAGGAAATCTGCACTACAATGAAGTCTCACTTCCCCCCGGTCAAAAGGGCCATCTGAAAAAAGTGTAAAATCCAGAAAGGCAGGACAGGCCATGGAGAACTGGGAGCCTTGTTATGCTGATGGGCGGGATGTAAATTGCCAACAGACACTCGGGAGAAGTGTATGGTGTTTCCTGAAACATCTAAAAAACAAAGCAACAGAGCCTAGGGCACTTCCACTTATGGTCCTATAGCTTAGGGAAATTAAAATAAAAAAGACACAGCCACCCCAAAGTTTGGGACGCCTCTGTTTACAAGAATCTCGTTTACCGTACAAGTTCAGTATCACAGAAAGTGAAAAATGGATAAAGAACTTGTGGTACTTACGTACAATGCAGTATCACTCAGCAATGAAATCTATGTCATCAGGCCCATAGCAGCATAATGAGTGGATTCAGGTACGATGATTCTAACGGAAATAAGTCACACAGAAAAAGAAACATCATAAGATATCACTAATACACGGAATGTAAACTTGGCTACACAGGAACTGAATTCCAAAACAGAACAGGGTCTCAAATTTAGAAAACCAACTTATGCTTGCTTAAGGGGAAAGGTGAGTTGGGGTGCTGCATAAAACCAGAGATTGAAATGAGCACAGATAAAGTTCCTTAAGCCAAATATGGAATAGACAAGAGCTACTCCTTGCTCAACGAAATGGACTCAACACCCCATATTAAACGCCTAAGAATGTACCTGACTAGTAAGTATCTTAAAACCTATGGATTGCTATGTCTCCAAAAGAGAATCAAGCGTGTGTACAGGGGCATAAACGCAGCAGTGATAGGATTGGAGAGGTTCGGTGAGCAAATGAAGACCCTTTGAAGTCATATTGCATGGTACCCATTCCACGGGTCTCAACTACCCAGGTTTAAGGTATTCTTCCTTCAGCTAAAACATGCATGTGGAACCCAGAGTATGATCAACCGTGTGAACGGGAGACGTGTTCAAATATGTCTCAGTTTTCCTCCCCTGGTACTCGGGTGCAACATTCCAGACGCTTTACTAACACTCTCCCCACTTGGAGAGTCAACGCCTCTAACCCCCTGTTTGGCCCAGTTTGCAATTTCTGCGGAAGATGAACAGGAATAGGGAGAACCAATGAGAGACTAGCTGGAGGTGTATGGACGGGCAAATTTAACTCTCATTTCCCACCAGGAAGAGGAAATAACCAAAGGCTCAGCATGCCGTGCCGGAACCAGATTAGGGCCTGAAGCCATCCTGCGGTGTTGCGGCCAGGTCACAAGAAAGCGAGTTGAAGAAAGGAGCTCAGGGGCACTGTAATTCACAAACCTGCAGAGTTATAAATGACAGCTATCGTCCAAAAATATACTGAAGTAAGGCTGCCAAGAGGACTTGAAAGCGGGGCAGAATTGCAGGAAACCGATTTCAGGAGGTAGACTGGAATTGCATTGAAAGCATAGGAAAAGAGGCAGAACGTCCACAATGATGCACTTGGCCAAAAAGGGCGTATGCGTTTTTTCCTGAATATATTCAGGAAAAAACGCATACGCCCTTTTGTCCAACCAAGCAAGCTTGCAAAGGAAATCTGCACTACAATGAAGTCTCACTTCCCCCTGGTCAAAAGGGCCATCTGAAAAAAGTGTAAAATCCAGAAAGGCAGGACAGGCCGTGGAGAACTGGGAGCCTTGTTGTGCTGATGGGCGGGATGTAAATTGCCAACAGACACTCGGGAGAAGTGTATGGTGTTTCCTGAAACATCTAAAAAACAAAGCAACAGAGCCTAGGGCACTTCCACTTATGGTCCTATAGCTTAGGGAAATTAAAATCATAAAGACATATCCACCCCAAAGGTTGGGACGCCTCTGTTTACAGGAACCTCATTTACCGTACAAGTTCAGTATCACAGAAAGTGAAAAATGGATAAAGAACTTGTGGTACTTACATACAATGCAGTATCACTCAGCAATGAAATCTATGTCATCAGGCCCGTAGCAGCATAATGAGTGGATTCAGGTACGATGATTCTAACTGAAATAAGTCACACAGAAAGAGAAACATCATAAGATATCACTAATACACGGAATGTAAACTTGGCTACACAGGAACTGAATTCCAAAACAGAACAGGGTCTCAAATTTAGAAAACCAACTTATGCTTGCTTAAGGGGAAAGGTGAGTTGGGGTTCTGCATAAAACCAGAGATTGAAATGAGCACAGATAAAGTTCCTTAAGCCAAATATGGAATAGACAAGAGCTACTCCTTGCTCAACAAAATGGACTCAACACCCCATATTAAACGCCTAAGAATGTACCTGACTAGTAAGTATCTTAAAACCTATGGATTGCTATGTCTCCAAAAGAGAATCAAGCGTGTGTACAGGGGCATAAACGCAGCAGTGATAGGATTGGAGAGGTTCGGTGAGCAAATGAAGACCCTTTGAAGTCATATTGCATGGTACCCATTCCACGGGTCTCAACTCTGCAGGTTTAAGGTATTCTTCCTTCAGCTAAAACATGCATGTGGAACCCAGAGTATGATCAACCGTGTGAACGGGAGACGTGTTCAAATATGTCTCAGTTTTCCTCCCCTGATACTCGGGTGCAACATTCCAGACGCTTTACTAACACTCTCCCCACTTGGACAGTCAGCGCCTTTAAACTCCTGTTTGGCCCAGTTTGCAATTTCTGCGGAAGATGAACAGGAATAGCGAGAACCAATGAGAGACTAGCTGGAGGTGTATGGACGGGCAAATTTAACTCTCATTTCCCACCAGTAAGAGGAAATAACCAAAGGCTCAGCATGCCGTGCCAGAACCAGATTAGGGCCTGAAGCCATCCTGCGGTGTTGCGGCCAGCTCACAAGAAAGCGAGTTGAAGAAAGGAGCTCAGGGGCACTGTAATTCACAAACCTGCAGAGTTATAAATGACAGCTATCGTCCAAAAATATACTGAAGTAAGGCTGCCAAGAGGACTTGAAAGCGGGGCAGAATTGCAGGAAACCGATTTCAGGAGGTAGACTGGAATTGCATTGAAAGCATAGGAAAAGAGGCAGAACGTCCACAATGATGCACTTGGCCAAAAAGGGCGTATGCGTTTTTTCCTGAATATATTCAGGAAAAAAACTCATACGCCCTTTTTGTCCAACCAAGCAAGCTTGCAAAGGAAATCTGCACTACAATGAAGTCTCACTTCCCCCTGGTCAAAAGGGCCATCTGAAAAAAGTGTAAAATCCAGAAAGGCAGGACAGGCTGTGGAGAACTGGGAGCCTTGTTGTGCTGATGGGCGGGATGTAAATTGCCAACAGACACTCGGGAGAAGTGTATGGTGTTTCCTGAAACATCTAAAAAACAAAGCAACAGAGCCTAGGGCACTTCCACTTATGGTCCTATAGCTTAGGGAAATAAAAATCATAAAGACACAGCCACCCCAAAGGTTGGGACGCCTCTGTTTACAGGAACCTCATTTACCGTACAAGTTCAGTATCACAGAAAGTGAAAAATGGATAAAGAACTTGTGGTACTTACATACAATGCAGTATCACTCAGCAATGAAATCTATGTCATCAGGCCCGTAGCAGCATAATGAGTGGATTCAGGTACGATGATACTAACTGAAATAAGTCACACAGAAAGAGAAGCATCATAAGATATCACTAAGACACGGAATGTAAACTTGGCTACAAAGGAACTGAATTCCAAAACAGAACAGGATCTCAAATTTAGAAAACCAACTTATGCTTGCTTAAGGGGAAAGGTGAGTTGGGGTTCTGCATAAAACCAGAGATTGAAATGAGCACAGATAAAATTCCTTAAGCCAAATATGGAATAGACAAGAGCTACTCCTTGCTCAACGAAATGGACTCAACACCCCATATTAAACGCCTAAGAATGTACCTGACTAGTAAGTATCTTAAAACCTATGGATTGCTATGTCTCCAAAAGAGAATCAAGCTTGTGTACAGGGGCATAAACGCAGCAGTGATAGGATTGGAGAGGTTCGGTGAGCAAATGAAGACCCTTTGAAGTCATATTGCATGGTACCCATTCCACGGGTTTCAACTACCCAGGTTTAAGGTATTCTTCCTTCAGCTAAAACATGCATGTGGAACCCAGAGTATGATCAACCGTGTGAACGGGAAACGTGTTCAAATATGTCTCAGTTATCCTCCCCTGATACTCGGGTGCAACATTCCAGACGCTTTACTAACACTCTCCCTACTTGGACAGTCAGCGTCTTTAACCTCCTGTTTGGCCCAGTTTGCAATTTCTGCGGAAGATGAACAGGAATAGCGAGAACCAATGAGAGACTAGCTGGAGGTGTATGGACGGGCAAATTTAACTCTCATTTCCCACCAGTAAGAGGAAATAACCGAAGGCTCAGCATGCCCTGCCAGAACCAGATTAGGGCCTGAAGCCATCCTGCAGTGTTGCGGCCAGGTCACAAGAAAGCGAGTTGAAGAAAGGAGCTCAGGGGCACTGTAATTCACAAACCTGCAGAGTTATAAATGACAGCTATCGTCCAAAAATATACTGAAGTAAGGCTGCCAAGAGGACTTGAAAGCGGGGCAGAATTGCAGGAAACCGATTTCAGGAGGTAGACTGGAATTGCATTGAAAGCATAGGAAAAGAGGCAGAACGTCCACAATGATGCACTTGGCCAAAAAGGGCGTATGCGTTTTTTCCTGAATATATTCAGGAAAAAACGCATACGCCCTTTTCGGCCAACCAAGCAAGCTTGCAAAGGAAATCTGCACTACAATGAAGTCTCACTTCCCCCTGGTCAAAAGGGCCATCTGAAAAAAGTGTAAAATCCAGAAAGGCAGGACAGGCCGTGGAGAACTGGGAGCCTTGTTGTGCTGATGGGCGGGATGTAAATTGCCAACAGACACTCGGGAGAAGTGTATGGTGTTTCCTGAAACATCTAAAAAACAAAGCAACAGAGCCTAGGGCACTTCCACTTATGGTCCTATAGCTTAGGGAAATTAAAATCATAAAGACACAGCCACCCCAAAGGTTGGGACGCCTCTGTTTACAGGAACCTCATTTACCGTACAAGTTCAATATCACAGAAAGTGAAAAATGGATAAAGAACTTGTGGTACTTACATACAATGCAGTATCACTCAGCAATGAAATCTATGTCATCAGGCCCGTAGCAGCATAATGAGTGGATTCAGGTACGATGATTCTAACTGAAATAAGTCACACAGAAAGAGAAACATCATAAGATATCACTAATACACGGAATGTAAACTTGGCTACAAAGGAACTGAATTCCAAAACAGAACAGGGTCTCAAATTTAGAAAACCAACTTATGCTTGCTTAAGGGGAAAGGTGAGTTGGGGTTCTGCATAAAACCAGAGATTGAAATGAGCACAGATAAAGTTCCTTAAGCCAAATATGGAATAGACAAGAGCTACTCCTTGCTCAACGAAATGGACTCAACACCCCATATTAAACGCCTAAGAATGTACCTGACTAGTAAGTATCTTAAAACCTATGGATTGCTATGTCTCCAAAAGAGAATCAAGCGTGTGTACAGGGGCATAAACGCAGCAGTGATAGGATTGGAGAGGTTCGGTGAGCAAATGAAAACCCTTTGAAGACATATTGCATGGTACCCATTCCACGGGTTTCAACTACCCAGGTTTAAGGTATTCTTCCTTCAGCTAAAACATGCATGTGGAACCCAGAGTATGATCAACCATGTGAATGGGAGACGTGTTCAAATATGTCTCAGTTTTCCTCCCCTGATACTCGGGTGCAACATTCCAGACGCTTTACTAACACTCTCCCGACTTGGAGAGTCAGTCCCTTTAACCTCCTGTTTGGCCCAGTTTGCAATTTCTGTGGAAGATGAACAGGAATAGCGAGAACCAATGAGAGACTAGCTGGAGGTGTCTGGACGGGCAAATTTAACTCTCATTTCCCACCAGAAAGAGGAAATAACCAAAGGCTCAGCGTGCCATGCCGGAACCAGATTAGGGCCTGAAGCCATCCTGCGGTGTTGCGGCCAGGTCAAAAGAAAGCGAGTTGAAGAAAGGAGCTCAGGGGCACTGTAATTCACAAACCTGCAGAGTTATAAATGACAGCTATCGTCCAAAAATATACTGAAGTAAGGCTGCCAGGAGGACTTGAAAGCGGGGCAGAATTGCGGGAAACCGATTTCAGGAGGTAGACTGGAATTGCACTGAAAGCATAGGAAAAGAGGCAGAACGTCCACAATGATGCACTTGGCCAAAAAGGGCGTATGCGTTTTTTCCTGAATATATTCAGGAAAAAACGCATACGCCCTTTGTGGCCAACCAAGCAAGCTTGCAAAGGAAATCTGCACTACAATGAAGTCTCAATTCCCCCCGGTCAAATGGGCCATCTGAAAAATGTGTAAAATCCAGAAAGGCAGGACAGGCCATGGAGAACTGGGAGCCTTGTTATGCTGATGGGCGGGATGTAAATTGCCAACAGACACTGGGGAGAAGTGTATGGTGTTTCCTGAAACATCTAAAAAACAAAGCAACAGAGCCTAGGGTACTTCCACTTATGGTCCTATAGCTTAGGGAAATTAAAATCAAAAAGACACAGCCACCCCAAAGGTTGGGACGCCTCTGTTTACAAGAACCTCGTTTACCGTACAAGTTCAGTATCACAGAAAGTGAAAAATGGATAAAGAACTTGTTGTACTTATGTACAATGCACTATCACTCAGCAATGAAATCTATGTCATCAGGCCCGTAGCAGCATAATGAGTGGATTCAGGTACGATGATTCTAACTGAAATAAGTCACACAGAAAAAGAAACATCATAAGATATCACTAATACACGGAATGTAAACATGGCTACACAGGGACTGAATTCCAAAACAGAACAGGGTCTCAAATTTAGAAAACTAACTTATGCTTGCTTAAGAGTAAATGTGAGTTGGGGTGCTGCATAAAACCAGAGATTGAAATGAGCACAGATAAATTTCCTTAAGCCAAATATGGAATAGACAAGAGCTACTCCTTGCTCAACGAAATGGACTCAACACCCCATATTAAACGGCTAAGAATGTACCTGACTAGTAAGTATCTTAAAACCTATGGATTGCTATGTCTCCAAAAGAGAATCAAGCGTGTGTACAGGGGCATAAACGCAGCAGTGATAGGATTGGAGAGGTTCGGTGAGCAAATGAAGACCCTTTGAAGTCATATTGCATGGTACCCATTCCACGGGTTTCAACTACCCAGGTTTAAGGTATTCTTCCTTCAGCTAAAACATGCATGTGGAACCCAGAGTATGATCAACCGTGTGAACGGGAAATGTGTTCAAATATGTCTCAGTTTTCCTCCCCTGATACTCGGGTGCAACATTCCATACGCTTTACTAACACTCTCCCCACTTGGACAGTCAGCGCCTTTAACCTCCTGTTTGGCCCAGTTTGCAATTTTTGCGGAAGATGAACAGGAATAGCGAGAACCAATGAGAGACTAGCTGGAGGTGTATGGACGGGCAAATTTAACTCTCATTTCCCACCA
This sequence comes from Grampus griseus, assembly GCF_964374135.1. Classification (NCBI taxonomy): domain Eukaryota; kingdom Metazoa; phylum Chordata; class Mammalia; order Artiodactyla; family Delphinidae; genus Grampus; species Grampus griseus. The sequence goes on along the minus strand of NW_028133171.1, from coordinate 273,252 downwards.
GGAAGAGGAAATAACCAAAGGCTCAGCATGCCGTGCCGGAACCAGATTAGGGCCTGAAGCCATCCTGCGGTGTTGCGGCCAGCTCACAAGAAAGCGAGTTGAAGAAAGGAGCTCAGGGGCACTGTAATTCACAAACCTGCAGAGTTATAAATGACAGCTATCGTCCAAAAATATACTGAAGTAAGGCTGCCAAGAGGACTTGAAAGCGGGGCAGAATTGCAGGAAACCGATTTCAGGAGGTAGACTGGAATTGCATTGAAAGCATAGGAAAAGAGGCAGAACGTCCACAATGATGCACTTGGCCAAAAAGGGCGTATGCGTTTTTTCCTGAATATATTCAGGAAAAAACGCATACGCCCTTTTCGGCCAACCAAGCAAGCTTGCAAAGGAAATCTGCACTACAATGAAGTCTCACTTCCCCCTGGTCAAAAGGGCCATCTGAAAAAAGTGTAAAATCCAGAAAGGCTGGACAGGCCGTGGAGAACTGGGAGCCTTGTTGTGCTGATGGGCGGGATGTAAATTGCCAACAGACACTCGGGAGAAGTGTATGGTGTTTCCTGAAACATCTAAAAAACAAAGCAACAGAGCCTAGGGCACTTCCACTTATGGTCCTATAGTTTAGGGAAATTAAAACCATAAAGACACAGCCACCCCAAAGGTTGGGACGCCTCTGTTTACAAGAACCTCATTTACCGTACAAGTTCAATATCACAGAAAGTGAAAAATGGATAAAGAACTTGTGGTACTTACATACAATGCAGTATCACTCAGCAATGAAATCTATGTCATCAGGCCCGTAGCAGCATAATGAGTGGATTCAGGTACGATGATTCTAACTGAAATAAGTCACACAGAAAGAGAAACATCATAAGATATCACTAATACACGGAATGTAAACTTGGCTACAAAGGAACTGAATTCCAAAACAGAACAGGATCTCAAATTTAGAAAACCAACTTATGCTTGCTTAAGGGGAAAGGTGAGTTGGGGTTCTGCATAAAACCAGAGACTGAAATGAGCACCGATAAAGTTCCTTAAGCCAAATATGGAATAGACAAGAGCTACTCCTTGCTCAACGAAATGGACTCAACACCCCATATTAAACGCCTAAGAATGTACCTGACTAGTAAGTATCTTAAAACCTATGGATTGCTATGTCTCCAAAAGAGAATCAAGCGTGTGTACAGGGGCATAAACGCAGCAGTGATAGGATTGGAGAGGTTCGGTGAGCAAATGAAGACCCTTTGAAGTCATATTGCATGGTACCCATTCCACGGGTTTCAACTACCCAGGTTTAAGGTATTCTTCCTTCAGCTAAAACATGCATGTGGAACCCAGAGTATGATCAACCGTGTGAACGGGAAACGTGTTCAAATATGTCTCAGTTATCCTCCCCTGATACTCGGGTGCAACATTCCAGACGCTTTACTAACACTCTCCCTACTTGGACAGTCAACGTCTTTAACCTCCTGTTTGGCCCAGTTTGCAATTTCTGCGGAAGATGAACAGGAATAGCGAGAACCAATGAGAGACTAGCTGGAGGTGTATGGACGGGCAAATTTAACTCTCATTTCCCACCAGTAAGAGGAAATAACCAAAGGCTCAGCATGCCCTGCCAGAACCAGATTAGGGCCTGAAGCCATCCTGCAGTGTTGCGGCCAGGTCACAAGAAAGCGAGTTGAAGAAAGGAGCTCAGGGGCACTGTAATTCACAAACCTGCAGAGTTATAAATGACAGCTATCGTCCAAAAATATACTGAAGTAAGGCTGCCAAGAGGACTTGAAAGCGGGGCAGAATTGCAGGAAACCGATTTCAGGAGGTAGACTGGAATTGCATTGAAAGCATAGGAAAAGAGGCAGAACGTCCACAATGATGCACTTGGCCAAAAAGGGCGTATGCGTTTTTTCCTGAATATATTCAGGAAAAAACGCATACGCCCTTTTTGTCCAACCAAGCAAGCTTGCAAAGGAAATCTGCACTACAATGAAGTCTCACTTCCCCCTGGTCAAAAGGGCCATCTGAAAAAAGTGTAAAATCCAGAAAGGCAGGACAGGCCGTGGAGAACTGGGAGCCTTGTTGTGCTGATGGGCGGGATGTAAATTGCCAACAGACACTCGGGAGAAGTGTATGGTGTTTCCTGAAACATCTAAAAAACAAAGCAACAGAGCCTAGGGCACTTCCACTTATGGTCCTATAGCTTAGGGAAATTAAAATCATAAAGACACAGCCACCCCAAAGGTTGGGACGCCTCTGTTTACAGGAACCTCATTTACCGTACAAGTTCAATATCACAGAAAGTGAAAAATGGATAAAGAACTTGTGGTACTTACATACAATGCAGTATCACTCAGCAATGAAATCTATGTCATCAGGCCCGTAGCAGCATAATGAGTGGATTCAGGTACGATGATTCTAACTGAAATAAGTCACACAGAAAGAGAAACATCATAAGATATCACTAATACACGGAATGTAAACTTGGCTACAAAGGAACTGAATTCCAAAACAGAACAGGGTCTCAAATTTAGAAAACCAACTTATGCTTGCTTAAGGGGAAAGGTGAGTTGGGGTTCTGCATAAAACCAGAGATTGAAATGAGCACAGATAAAGTTCCTTAAGCCAAATATGGAATAGACAAGAGCTACTCCTTGCTCAACGAAATGGACTCAACACCCCATATTAAACGCCTAAGAATGTACCTGACTAGTAAGTATCTTAAAACCTATGGATTGCTATGTCTCCAAAAGAGAATCAAGCGTGTGTACAGGGGCATAAACGCAGCAGTGATAGGAATGGAGAGGTTCGGTGAGCAAATGAAAACCCTTTGAAGACATATTGCATGGTACCCATTCCACGGGTTTCAACTACCCAGGTTTAAGGTATTCTTCCTTCAGCTAAAACATGCATGTGGAACCCAGAGTATGATCAACCATGTGAATGGGAGACGTGTTCAAATATGTCTCAGTTTTCCTCCCCTGATACTCGGGTGCAACATTCCAGACGCTTTACTAACACTCTCCCGACTTGGAGAGTCAGTCCCTTTAACCTCCTGTTTGGCCCAGTTTGCAATTTCTGTGGAAGATGAACAGGAATAGCGAGAACCAATGAGAGACTAGCTGGAGGTGTCTGGACGGGCAAATTTAACTCTCATTTCCCACCAGAAAGAGGAAATAACCAAAGGCTCAGCGTGCCATGCCGGAACCAGATTAGGGCCTGAAGCCATCCTGCGGTGTTGCGGCCAGGTCAAAAGAAAGCGAGTTGAAGAAAGGAGCTCAGGGGCACTGTAATTCACAAACCTGCAGAGTTATAAATGACAGCTATCGTCCAAAAATATACTGAAGTAAGGCTGCCAGGAGGACTTGAAAGCGGGGCAGAATTGCGGGAAACCGATTTCAGGAGGTAGACTGGAATTGCACTGAAAGCATAGGAAAAGAGGCAGAACGTCCACAATGATGCACTTGGCCAAAAAGGGCGTATGCGTTTTTTCCTGAATATATTCAGGAAAAAACGCATACGCCCTTTGTGGCCAACCAAGCAAGCTTGCAAAGGAAATCTGCACTACAATGAAGTCTCAATTCCCCCCGGTCAAATGGGCCATCTGAAAAATGTGTAAAATCCAGAAAGGCAGGACAGGCCATGGAGAACTGGGAGCCTTGTTATGCTGATGGGCGGGATGTAAATTGCCAACAGACACTGGGGAGAAGTGTATGGTGTTTCCTGAAACATCTAAAAAACAAAGCAACAGAGCCTAGGGTACTTCCACTTATGGTCCTATAGCTTAGGGAAATTAAAATCAAAAAGACACAGCCACCCCAAAGGTTGGGACGCCTCTGTTTACAAGAACCTCGTTTACCGTACAAGTTCAGTATCACAGAAAGTGAAAAATGGATAAAGAACTTGTTGTACTTATGTACAATGCACTATCACTCAGCAATGAAATCTATGTCATCAGGCCCGTAGCAGCATAATGAGTGGATTCAGGTACGATGATTCTAACTGAAATAAGTCACACAGAAAAAGAAACATCATAAGATATCACTAATACACGGAATGTAAACATGGCTACACAGGGACTGAATTCCAAAACAGAACAGGGTCTCAAATTTAGAAAACTAACTTATGCTTGCTTAAGAGTAAAGGTGAGTTGGGGTGCTGCATAAAACCAGAGATTGAAATGAGCACAGATAAAGTTCCTTAAGCCAAATATGGAATAGACAAGAGCTACTCCTTGCTCAACGAAATGGACTCAACACCCCATATTAAACGCCTAAGAATGTACCTGACTAGTAAGTATCTTAAAACCTATGGATTGCTATGTCTCCAAAAGAGAATCAAGCGTGTGTACAGGGGCATAAACGCAGCAGTGATAGGATTGGAGAGGTTCGGTGAGCAAATGAAGACCCTTTGAAGTCATATTGCATGGTACCCATTCCACGGATTTCAACTACCCAGGTTTAAGGTATTCTTCCTTCAGCTAAAACATGCATGTGGAACCCAGAGTATGATCAACCGTGTGAACGGGAAATGTGTTCAAATATGTCTCAGTTTTCCTCCCCTGATACTCGGGTGCAACATTCCATACGCTTTACTAACACTCTCCCCACTTGGACAGTCAGCGCCTTTAACCTCCTGTTTGGCCCAGTTTGCAATTTTTGCGGAAGATGAACAGGAATAGCGAGAACCAATGAGAGACTAGCTGGAGGTGTATGGACGGGCAAATTTAACTCTCATTTCCCACCAGGAAGAGGAAATAACCAAAGGCTCAGCATGCCGTGCCGGAACCAGATTAGGGCCTGAAGCCATCCTGCGGTGTTGCGGCCAGCTCACAAGAAAGCGAGTTGAAGAAAGGAGCTCAGGGGCACTGTAATTCACAAACCTGCAGAGTTATAAATGACAGCTATCGTCCAAAAATATACTGAAGTAAGGCTGCCAAGAGGACTTGAAAGCGGGGCAGAATTGCAGGAAACCGATTTCAGGAGGTAGACTGGAATTGCATTGAAAGCATAGGAAAAGAGGCAGAACGTCCACAATGATGCACTTGGCCAAAAAGGGCGTATGCGTTTTTTCCTGAATATATTCAGGAAAAAACGCATACGCACTTTTCGGCCAACCAAGCAAGCTTGCAAAGGAAATCTGCACTACAATGAAGTCTCACTTCCCCCTGGTCAAAAGGGCCATCTGAAAAAAGTGTAAAATCCAGAAAGGCTGGACAGGCCGTGGAGAACTGGGAGCCTTGTTGTGCTGATGGGCGGGATGTAAATTGCCAACAGACACTCGGGAGAAGTGTATGGTGTTTCCTGAAACATCTAAAAAACAAAGCAACAGAGCCTAGGGCACTTCCACTTATGGTCCTATAGTTTAGGGAAATTAAAACCATAAAGACACAGCCACCCCAAAGGTTGGGACGCCTCTGTTTACAAGAACCTCATTTACCGTACAAGTTCAATATCACAGAAAGTGAAAAATGGATAAAGAACTTGTGGTACTTACATACAATGCAGTATCACTCAGCAATGAAATCTATGTCATCAGGCCCGTAGCAGCATAATGAGTGGATTCAGGTACGATGATTCTAACTGAAATAAGTCACACAGAAAGAGAAACATCATAAGATATCACTAATACACGGAATGTAAACTTGGCTACAAAGGAACTGAATTCCAAAACAGAACAGGATCTCAAATTTAGAAAACCAACTTATGCTTGCTTAAGGGGAAAGGTGAGTTGGGGTTCTGCATAAAACCAGAGACTGAACTGAGCACCGATAAAGTTCCTTAAGCCAAATATGGAATAGACAAGAGCTACTCCTTGCTCAACGAAATGGACTCAACACCCCATATTAAACGCCTAAGAATGTACCTGACTAGTAAGTATCTTAAAACCTATGGATTGCTATGTCTCCAAAAGAGAATCAAGCGTGTGTACAGGGGCATAAACGCAGCAGTGATAGGATTGGAGAGGTTCGGTGAGCAAATGAAGACCCTTTGAAGTCATATTGCATGATACCCATTCCACGGGTTTCAACTACCCAGGTTTAAGGTATTCTTCCTTCAGCTAAAACATGCATGTGGAACCCAGAGTATGATCAACCGTGTGAATGGGAGACGTGTTCAAATATGTCTCAGTTTTCCTCCCCTGATACTCGGGTGCAACATTCCAGATGCTTTACTAACACTCTCCCGACTTGGAGAGTCAGTCCCTTTAACCTCCTGTTTGGCCCAGTTTGCAGTTTCTGCGGAAGATGAACAGGAATAGCGAGAACCAATGAGAGAATAGCTGGAGGTGTCTGGACGGGCAAATTTAACTCTCATTTCCCAACAGGAAGAGGAAATAACCAAAGGCTCAGCGTGCCGTGCCGGAACAAGATTAGGGCCTGAAGCCCTCCTGCGGTGTTGTGGCCAGCTCACAAGAAAGCGAGTTGAAGAAAGGAGCTCAGGGGCACTGTAATTCACAAACCTGCAGAGTTATAAATGACAGCTATCGTCCAAAAATATACTGAAGTAAGGCTGCCAAGAGGACTTGAAAGCGGGGCAGAATTGCAGGAAAACGATTTCAGGAGGTAGACTGGAATTGTACTGAAAGCATAGGAAAAGAGGCAGAGCGTCCACAATGATGCACCTGGCCAAAAAGGGCGTATGCGTTTTTTCCTGAATATATTCAGGAAAAAACGCATACGCCCTTTTTGGCCAACCAAGCAAGCTTGCAAAGGAAATCTGCACTACAATGAAGTCTCACTTCCCCCCGGTCAAAAGGGCCATCAGAAAAAAGTGTAAAATCCAGAAAGGCAGGACAGGCCATGGAGAACTGGGAGCCTTGTTATGCTGATGGGCGGGATGTAAATTGCCAACAGACACTCGGGAGAAGTGTATGGTGTTTCCTGAAACATCTAAAAAACAAAGCAACAGAGCCTAGGGCACTTCCACTTATGGTCCTATAGCTTAGGGAAATTAAAATAAAAAAGACACAGCCACCCCAAAGTTTGAGACGCCTCTGTTTACAAGAATCTCGTTTACCGTACAAGTTCAGTATCACAGAAAGTGAAAAATGGATAAAGAACTTGTGGTACTTACGTACAATGCAGTATCACTCAGCAATGAAATCTATGTCATCAGGCCCATAGCAGCATAATGAGTGGATTCAGGTACGATGATTCTAACGGAAATAAGTCACACAGAAAAAGAAACATCATAAGATATCACTAATACACGGAATGTAAACTTGGCTACACAGGAACTGAATTCCAAAACAGAACAGGGTCTCAAATTTAGAAAACCAACTTATGCTTGCTTAAGGGGAAAGGTGAGTTGGGGTGCTGCATAAAACCAGAGATTGAAATGAGCACAGATAAAGTTCCTTAAGCCAAATATGGAATAGACAAGAGCTACTCCTTGCTCAACGAAATGGACTCAACACCCCATATTAAACGCCTAAGAATGTACCTGACTAGTAAGTATCTTAAAACCTATGGATTGCTATGTCTCCAAAAGAGAATCAAGCGTGTGTACAGGGGCATAAACGCAGCAGTGATAGGATTGGAGAGGTTCGGTGAGCAAATGAAGACCCTTTGAAGTCATATTGCATGATACCCATTCCACGGGTTTCAACTACCCAGGTTTAAGGTATTCTTCCTTCAGCTAAAACATGCATGTGGAACCCAGAGTATGATCAACCGTGTGAATGGGAGACGTGTTCAAATATGTCTCAGTTTTCCTCCCCTGATACTCGGGTGCAACATTCCAGATGCTTTACTAACACTCTCCCGACTTGGAGAGTCAGTCCCTTTAACCTCCTGTTTGGCCCAGTTTGCAGTTTCTGCGGAAGATGAACAGGAATAGCGAGAACCAATGAGAGAATAGCTGGAGGTGTCTGGACGGGCAAATTTAACTCTCATTTCCCAACAGGAAGAGGAAATAACCAAAGGCTCAGCGTGCCGTGCCGGAACCAGATTAGGGCCTGAAGCCCTCCTGCGGTGTTGTGGCCAGCTCACAAGAAAGCGAGTTGAAGAAAGGAGCTCAGGGGCACTGTAATTCACAAACCTGCAGAGTTATAAATGACAGCTATCGTCCAAAAATATACTGAAGTAAGGCTGCCAAGAGGACTTGAAAGCGGGGCAGAATTGCAGGAAAACGATTTCAGGAGGTAGACTGGAATTGTACTGAAAGCATAGGAAAAGAGGCAGAGCGTCCACAATGATGCACCTGGCCAAAAAGGGCGTATGCGTTTTTTCCTGAATATATTCAGGAAAAAACGCATACGCCCTTTTTGGCCAACCAAGCAAGCTTGCAAAGGAAATCTGCACTACAATGAAGTCTCACTTCCCCCCGGTCAAAAGGGCCATCAGAAAAAAGTGTAAAATCCAGAAAGGCAGGACAGGCCATGGAGAACTGGGAGCCTTGTTATGCTGATGGGCGGGATGTAAATTGCCAACAGACACTCGGGAGAAGTGTATGGTGTTTCCTGAAACATCTAAAAAACAAAGCAACAGAGCCTAGGGCACTTCCACTTATGGTCCTATAGCTTAGGGAAATTAAAATAAAAAAGACACAGCCACCCCAAAGTTTGAGACGCCTCTGTTTACAAGAATCTCGTTTACCGTACAAGTTCAGTATCACAGAAAGTGAAAAATGGATAAAGAACTTGTGGTACTTACGTACAATGCAGTATCACTCAGCAATGAAATCTATGTCATCAGGCCCATAGCAGCATAATGAGTGGATTCAGGTACGATGATTCTAACGGAAATAAGTCACACAGAAAAAGAAACATCATAAGATATCACTAATACACGGAATGTAAACTTGGCTACACAGGAACTGAATTCCAAAACAGAACAGAGTCTCAAATTTAGAAAACCAACTTATGCTTGCTTAAGGGGAAAGGTGAGTTGGGGTGCTGCATAAAACCAGAGATTGAAATGAGCACAGATAAAGTTCCTTAAGCCAAATATGGAATAGACAAGAGCTACTCCTTGCTCAACGAAATGGACTCAACACCCCATATTAAACGCCTAAGAATGTACCTGACTAGTAAGTATCTTAAAACCTATGGATTGCTATGTCTCCAAAAGAGAATCAAGCGTGTGTACAGGGGCATAAACGCAGCAGTGATAGGATTGGAGAGGTTCGGTGAGCAAATGAAGACCCTTTGAAGTCATATTGCATGGTACCCATTCCACGGGTCTCAACTACCCAGGTTTAAGGTATTCTTCCTTCAGCTAAAACATGCATGTGGAACCCAGAGTATGATCAACCATGTGAACGGGAGACGTGTTCAAATATGTCTCAGTTTTCCTCCCCTGGTACTCGGGTGCAACATTCCAGACGCTTTACTAACACTCTCCCCACTTGGAGAGTCAACGCCTCTAACCTCCTGTTTGGCCCAGTTTGCAATTTCTGCGGAAGATGAACAGGAATAGGGAGAACCAATGAGAGACTAGCTGGAGGTGTATGGACGGGCAAATTTAACTCTCATTTCCCACCAGGAAGAGGAAATAACCAAAGGCTCAGCATGCCGTGCCGGAACCAGATTAGGGCCTGAAGCCATCCTGCGGTGTTGCGGCCAGGTCACAAGAAAGCGAGTTGAAGAAAGGAGCTCAGGGGCACTGTAATTCACAAACCTGCAGAGTTATAAATGACAGCTATCGTCCAAAAATATACTGAAGTAAGGCTGCCAAGAGGACTTGAAAGCGGGGCAGAATTGCAGGAAACCGATTTCAGGAGGTAGACTGGAATTGCATTGAAAGCATAGGAAAAGAGGCAGAACGTCCACAATGATGCACTTGGCCAAAAAGGGCGTATGCGTTTTTTCCTGAATATATTCAGGAAAAAACGCATACGCCCTTTTGTCCAACCAAGCAAGCTTGCAAAGGAAATCTGCACTACAATGAAGTCTCACTTCCCCCTGGTCAAAAGGGACATCTGAAAAAAGTGTAAAATCCAGAAAGGCAGGACAGGCCGTGGAGAACTGGGAGCCTTGTTGTGCTGATGGGCGGGATGTAAATTGCCAACAGACACTCGGGAGAAGTGTATGGTGTTTCCTGAAACATCTAAAAAACAAAGCAACAGAGCCTAGGGCACTTCCACTTATGGTCCTATAGCTTAGGGAAATTAAAATCATAAAGACATATCCACCCCAAAGGTTGGGACGCCTCTGTTTACAGGAACCTCATTTACCGTACAAGTTCAGTATCACAGAAAGTGAAAAATGGATAAAGAACTTGTGGTACTTACATACAATGCAGTATCACTCAGCAATGAAATCTATGTCATCAGGCCCGTAGCAGCATAATGAGTGGATTCAGGTACGATGATTCTAACTGAAATAAGTCACACAGAAAGAGAAACATCATAAGATATCACTAATACACGGAATGTAAACTTGGCTACAAAGGAACTGAATTCCAAAACAGAACAGGATCTCAAATTTAGAAAACCAACTTATGCTTGCTTAAGGGGAAAGGTGAGTTGGGGTTCTGCATAAAACCAGAGATTGAAATGAGCACCGATAAAGTTCCTTAAGCCAAATATGGAATAGACAAGAGCTACTCCTTGCTCAACGAAATGGACTCAACACCCCATATTAAACGCCTAAGAATGTACCTGACTAGTAAGTATCTTAAAACCTATGGATTGCTATGTCTCCAAAAGAGAATCAAGCGTGTGTACAGGGGCATAAACGCAGCAGTGATAGGATTGGAGAGGTTCGGTGAGCAAATGAAGACCCTTTGAAGTCATATTGCATGGTACCCATTCCACGGGTTTCAACTACCCAGGTTTAAGGTATTCTTCCTTCAGCTAAAACATGCATGTGGAACCCAGAGTATGATCAACCGTGTGAATGGGAGACGTGTTCAAATATGTCTCAGTTTTCCTCCCCTGATACTCGGGTGCAACATTCCAGATGCTTTACTAACACTCTCCCGACTTGGAGAGTCAGTCCCTTTAACCTCCTGTTTGGCCCAGTTTGCAGTTTCTGCGGAAGATGAACAGGAATAGCGAGAACCAATGAGAGAATAGCTGGAGGTGTCTGGACGGGCAAATTTAACTCTCATTTCCCAACAGGAAGAGGAAATAACCAAAGGCTCAGCGTGCCGTGCCGGAACCAGATTAGGGCCTGAAGCCCTCCTGCGGTGTTGTGGCCAGCTCACAAGAAAGCGAGTTGAAGAAAGGAGCTCAGGGGCACTGTAATTCACAAACCTGCAGAGTTATAAATGACAGCTATCGTCCAAAAATATACTGAAGTAAGGCTGCCAAGAGGACTTGAAAGCGGGGCAGAATTGCAAGAAAACGATTTCAGGAGGTAGACTGGAATTGTACTGAAAGCATAGGAAAAGAGGCAGAGCGTCCACAATGATGCACCTGGCCAAAAAGGGCGTATGCGTTTTTTCCTGAATATATTCAGGAAAAAACGCATACGCCCTTTTTGGCCAACCAAGCAAGCTTGCAAAGGAAATCTGCACTACAATGAAGTCTCACTTCCCCCCGGTCAAAAGGGCCATCTGAAAAAAGTGTAAAATCCAGAAAGGCAGGACAGGCCATGGAGAACTGGGAGCCTTGTTATGCTGATGGGCGGGATGTAAATTGCCAACAGACACTCGGGAGAAGTGTATGGTGTTTCCTGAAACATCTAAAAAACAAAGCAACAGAGCCTAGGGCACTTCCACTTATGGTCCTATAGCTTAGGGAAATTAAAATAAAAAAGACACAGCCACCCCAAAGTTTGGGACGCCTCTGTTTACAAGAATCTCGTTTACCGTACAAGTTCAGTATCACAGAAAGTGAAAAATGGATAAAGAACTTGTGGTACTTACGTACAATGCAGTATCACTCAGCAATGAAATCTATGTCATCAGGCCCATAGCAGCATAATGAGTGGATTCAGGTACGATGATTCTAACGGAAATAAGTCACACAGAAAAAGAAACATCATAAGATATCACTAATACACGGAATGTAAACTTGGCTACACAGGAACTGAATTCCAAAACAGAACAGGGTCTCAAATTTAGAAAACCAACTTATGCTTGCTTAAGGGGAAAGGTGAGTTGGGGTGCTGCATAAAACCAGAGATTGAAATGAGCACAGATAAAGTTCCTTAAGCCAAATATGGAATAGACAAGAGCTACTCCTTGCTCAACGAAATGGACTCAACACCCCATATTAAACGCCTAAGAATGTACCTGACTAGTAAGTATCTTAAAACCTATGGATTGCTATGTCTCCAAAAGAGAATCAAGCGTGTGTACAGGGGCATAAACGCAGCAGTGATAGGATTGGAGAGGTTTGGTGAGCAAATGAAGACCCTTTGAAGTCATATTGCATGGTACCCATTCCACGGGTCTCAACTACCCAGGTTTAAGGTATTCTTCCTTCAGCTAAAACATGCATGTGGAACCCAGAGTATGATCAACCGTGTGAACGGGAGACGTGTTCAAATATGTCTCAGTTTTCCTCCCCTGGTACTCGGGTGCAACATTCCAGACGCTTTACTAACACTCTCCCCACTTGGAGAGTCAACGCCTCTAACCTCCTGTTTGGCCCAGTTTGCAATTTCTGCGGAAGATGAACAGGAATAGGGAGAACCAATGAGAGACTAGCTGGAGGTGTATGGACGGGCAAATTTAACTCTCATTTCCCACCAGGAAGAGGAAATAACCAAAGGCTCAGCATGCCGTGCCGGAACCAGATTAGGGCCTGAAGCCATCCTGCGGTGTTGCGGCCAGGTCACAAGAAAGCGAGTTGAAGAAAGGAGCTCAGGGGCACTGTAATTCACAAACCTGCAGAGTTATAAATGACAGCTATCGTCCAAAAATATACTGAAGTAAGGCTGCCAAGAGGACTTGAAAGCGGGGCAGAATTGCAGGAAACCGATTTCAGGAGGTAGACTGGAATTGCATTGAAAGCATAGGAAAAGAGGCAGAACGTCCACAATGATGCACTTGGCCAAAAAGGGCGTATGCGTTTTTTCCTGAATATATTCAGGAAAAAACGCATACGCCCTTTTGTCCAACCAAGCAAGCTTGCAAAGGAAATCTGCACTACAATGAAGTCTCACTTCCCCCTGGTCAAAAGGGCCATCTGAAAAAAGTGTAAAATCCAGAAAGGCAGGACAGGCCGTGGAGAACTGGGAGCCTTGTTGTGCTGATGGGCGGGATGTAAATTGCCAACAGACACTCGGGAGAAGTGTATGGTGTTTCCTGAAACATCTAAAAAACAAAGCAACAGAGCCTAGGGCACTTCCACTTATGGTCCTATAGCTTAGGGAAATTAAAATCATAAAGACATATCCACCCCAAAGGTTGGGACGCCTCTGTTTACAGGAACCTCATTTACCGTACAAGTTCAGTATCACAGAAAGTGAAAAATGGATAAAGAACTTGTGGTACTTACATACAATGCAGTATCACTCAGCAATGAAATCTATGTCATCAGGCCCGTAGCAGCATAATGAGTGGATTCAGGTACGATGATTCTAACTGAAATAAGTCACACAGAAAGAGAAACATCATAAGATATCACTAATACACGGAATGTAAACTTGGCTACACAGGAACTGAATTCCAAAACAGAACAGGGTCTCAAATTTAGAAAACCAACTTATGCTTGCTTAAGGGGAAAGGTGAGTTGGGGTTCTGCATAAAACCAGAGATTGAAATGAGCACAGATAAAGTTCCTTAAGCCAAATATGGAATAGACAAGAGCTACTCCTTGCTCAACAAAATGGACTCAACACCCCATATTAAACGCCTAAGAATGTACCTGACTAGTAAGTATCTTAAAACCTATGGATTGCTATGTCTCCAAAAGAGAATCAAGCGTGTGTACAGGGGCATAAACGCAGCAGTGATAGGATTGGAGAGGTTCGGTGAGCAAATGAAGACCCTTTGAAGTCATATTGCATGGTACCCATTCCACGGGTCTCAACTCTGCAGGTTTAAGGTATTCTTCCTTCAGCTAAAACATGCATGTGGAACCCAGAGTATGATCAACCGTGTGAACGGGAGACGTGTTCAAATATGTCTCAGTTTTCCTCCCCTGATACTCGGGTGCAACATTCCAGACGCTTTACTAACACTCTCCCCACTTGGACAGTCAGCGCCTTTAAACTCCTGTTTGTCCCAGTTTGCAATTTCTGCGGAAGATGAACAGGAATAGCGAGAACCAATGAGAGACTAGCTGGAGGTGTATGGACGGGCAAATTTAACTCTCATTTCCCACCAGTAAGAGGAAATAACCAAAGGCTCAGCATGCCGTGCCAGAACCAGATTAGGGCCTGAAGCCATCCTGCGGTGTTGCGGCCAGCTCACAAGAAAGCGAGTTGAAGAAAGGAGCTCAGGGGCACTGTAATTCACAAACCTGCAGAGTTATAAATGACAGCTATCGTCCAAAAATATACTGAAGTAAGGCTGCCAAGAGGACTTGAAAGCGGGGCAGAATTGCAGGAAACCGATTTCAGGAGGTAGACTGGAATTGCATTGAAAGCATAGGAAAAGAGGCAGAACGTCCACAATGATGCACTTGGCCAAAAAGGGCGTATGCGTTTTTTCCTGAATATATTCAGGAAAAAAACTCATACGCCCTTTTTGTCCAACCAAGCAAGCTTGCAAAGGAAATCTGCACTACAATGAAGTCTCACTTCCCCCTGGTCAAAAGGGCCATCTGAAAAAAGTGTAAAATCCAGAAAGGCAGGACAGACTGTGGAGAACTGGGAGCCTTGTTGTGCTGATGGGCGGGATGTAAATTGCCAACAGACACTCGGGAGAAGTGTATGGTGTTTCCTGAAACATCTAAAAAACAAAGCAACAGAGCCTAGGGCACTTCCACTTATGGTCCTATAGCTTAGGGAAATAAAAATCATAAAGACACAGCCACCCCAAAGGTTGGGACGCCTCTGTTTACAGGAACCTCATTTACCGTACAAGTTCAGTATCACAGAAAGTGAAAAATGGATAAAGAACTTGTGGTACTTACATACAATGCAGTATCACTCAGCAATGAAATCTATGTCATCAGGCCCATAGCAGCATAATGAGTGGATTCAGGTACGATGATTCTAACTGAAATAAGTCACACAGAAAGAGAAGCATCATAAGATATCACTAAGACACGGAATGTAAACTTGGCTACAAAGGAACTGAATTCCAAAACAGAACAGGATCTCAAATTTAGAAAACCAACTTATGCTTGCTTAAGGGGAAAGGTGAGTTGGGGTTCTGCATAAAACCAGAGATTGAAATGAGCACAGATAAAATTCCTTAAGCCAAATATGGAATAGACAAGAGCTACTCCTTGCTCAACGAAATGGACTCAACACCCCATATTAAACGCCTAAGAATGTACCTGACTAGTAAGTATCTTAAAACCTATGGATTGCTATGTCTCCAAAAGAGAATCAAGCGTGTGTACAGGGGCATAAACGCAGCAGTGATAGGATTGGAGAGGTTCGGTGAGCAAATGAAGACCCTTTGAAGTCATATTGCATGGTACCCATTCCACGGGTTTCAACTACCCAGGTTTAAGGTATTCTTCCTTCAGCTAAAACATGCATGTGGAACCCAGAGTATGATCAACCGTGTGAACGGGAAACGTGTTCAAATATGTCTCAGTTATCCTCCCCTGATACTCGGGTGCAACATTCCAGACGCTTTACTAACACTCTCCCTACTTGGACAGTCAGCGTCTTTAACCTCCTGTTTGGCCCAGTTTGCAATTTCTGCGGAAGATGAACAGGAATAGCGAGAACCAATGAGAGACTAGCTGGAGGTGTATGGACGGGCAAATTTAACTCTCATTTCCCACCAGTAAGAGGAAATAACCAAAGGCTCAGCATGCCCTGCCAGAACCAGATTAGGGCCTGAAGCCATCCTGCAGTGTTGCGGCCAGGTCACAAGAAAGCGAGTTGAAGAAAGGAGCTCAGGGGCACTGTAATTCACAAACCTGCAGAGTTATAAATGACAGCTATCGTCCAAAAATATACTGAAGTAAGGCTGCCAAGAGGACTTGAAAGCGGGGCAGAATTGCAGGAAACCGATTTCAGGAGGTAGACTGGAATTGCATTGAAAGCATAGGAAAAGAGGCAGAACGTCCACAATGATGCACTTGGCCAAAAAGGGCGTATGCGTTTTTTCCTGAATATATTCAGGAAAAAACGCATACGCCCTTTTTGTCCAACCAAGCAAGCTTGCAAAGGAAATCTGCACTACAATGAAGTCTCACTTCCCCCTGGTCAAAAGGGCCATCTGAAAAAAGTGTAAAATCCAGAAAGGCAGGACAGGCCGTGGAGAACTGGGAGCCTTGTTGTGCTGATGGGCGGGATGTAAATTGCCAACAGACACTCGGGAGAAGTGTATGGTGTTTCCTGAAACATCTAAAAAACAAAGCAACAGAGCCTAGGGCACTTCCACTTATGGTCCTATAGCTTAGGGAAATAAAAATCATAAAGACACAGCCACCCCAAAGGTTGGGACGCCTCTGTTTACAGGAACCTCATTTACCGTACAAGTTCAGTATCACAGAAAGTGAAAAATGGATAAAGAACTTGTGGTACTTACATACAATGCAGTATCACTCAGCAATGAAATCTATGTCATCAGGCCCATAGCAGCATAATGAGTGGATTCAGGTACGATGATTCTAACTGAAATAAGTCACACAGAAAGAGAAGCATCATAAGATATCACTAAGACACGGAATGTAAACTTGGCTACAAAGGAACTGAATTCCAAAACAGAACAGGATCTCAAATTTAGAAAACCAACTTATGCTTGCTTAAGGGGAAAGGTGAGTTGGGGTTCTGCATAAAACCAGAGATTGAAATGAGCACAGATAAAATTCCTTAAGCCAAATATGGAATAGACAAGAGCTACTCCTTGCTCAACGAAATGGACTCAACACCCCATATTAAACGCCTAAGAATGTACCTGACTAGTAAGTATCTTAAAACCTATGGATTGCTATGTCTCCAAAAGAGAATCAAGCGTGTGTACAGGGGCATAAACGCAGCAGTGATAGGATTGGAGAGGTTCGGTGAGCAAATGAAGACCCTTTGAAGTCATATTGCATGGTACCCATTCCACGGGTTTCAACTACCCAGGTTTAAGGTATTCTTCCTTCAGCTAAAACATGCATGTGGAACCCAGAGTATGATCAACCGTGTGAACGGGAAACGTGTTCAAATATGTCTCAGTTATCCTCCCCTGATACTCGGGTGCAACATTCCAGACGCTTTACTAACACTCTCCCTACTTGGACAGTCAGCGTCTTTAACCTCCTGTTTGGCCCAGTTTGCAATTTCTGCGGAAGATGAACAGGAATAGCGAGAACCAATGAGAGACTAGCTGGAGGTGTATGGACGGGCAAATTTAACTCTCATTTCCCACCAGTAAGAGGAAATAACCAAAGGCTCAGCATGCCCTGCCAGAACCAGATTAGGGCCTGAAGCCATCCTGCAGTGTTGCGGCCAGGTCACAAGAAAGCGAGTTGAAGAAAGGAGCTCAGGGGCACTGTAATTCACAAACCTGCAGAGTTATAAATGACAGCTATCGTCCAAAAATATACTGAAGTAAGGCTGCCAAGAGGACTTGAAAGCGGGGCAGAATTGCAGGAAACCGATTTCAGGAGGTAGACTGGAATTGCATTGAAAGCATAGGAAAAGAGGCAGAACGTCCACAATGATGCACTTGGCCAAAAAGGGCGTATGCGTTTTTTCCTGAATATATTCAGGAAAAAACGCATACGCCCTTTTTGTCCAACCAAGCAAGCTTGCAAAGGAAATCTGCACTACAATGAAGTCTCACTTCCCCCTGGTCAAAAGGGCCATCTGAAAAAAGTGTAAAATCCAGAAAGGCAGGACAGGCCGTGGAGAACTGGGAGCCTTGTTGTGCTGATGGGCGGGATGTAAATTGCCAACAGACACTCGGGAGAAGTGTATGGTGTTTCCTGAAACATCTAAAAAACAAAGCAACAGAGCCTAGGGCACTTCCACTTATGGTCCTATAGCTTAGGGAAATTAAAATCATAAAGACACAGCCACCCCAAAGGTTGGGACGCCTCTGTTTACAGGAACCTCATTTACCGTACAAGTTCAATATCACAGAAAGTGAAAAATGGATAAAGAACTTGTGGTACTTACATACAATGCAGTATCACTCAGCAATGAAATCTATGTCATCAGGCCCGTAGCAGCATAATGAGTGGATTCAGGTACGATGATTCTAACTGAAATAAGTCACACAGAAAGAGAAACATCATAAGATATCACTAATACACGGAATGTAAACTTGGCTACAAAGGAACTGAATTCCAAAACAGAACAGGGTCTCAAATTTAGAAAACCAACTTATGCTTGCTTAAGGGGAAAGGTGAGTTGGGGTTCTGCATAAAACCAGAGATTGAAATGAGCACAGATAAAGTTCCTTAAGCCAAATATGGAATAGACAAGAGCTACTCCTTGCTCAACGAAATGGACTCAACACCCCATATTAAACGCCTAAGAATGTACCTGACTAGTAAGTATCTTAAAACCTATGGATTGCTATGTCTCCAAAAGAGAATCAAGCGTGTGTACAGGGGCATAAACGCAGCAGTGATAGGATTGGAGAGGTTCGGTGAGCAAATGAAAACCCTTTGAAGTCATATTGCATGGTACCCATTCCACGGGTTTCAACTACCCAGGTTTAAGGTATTCTTCCTTCAGCTAAAACATGCATGTGGAACCCAGAGTATGATCAACCATGTGAATGGGAGACGTGTTCAAATATGTCTCAGTTTTCCTCCCCTGATACTCGGGTGCAACATTCCAGACGCTTTACTAACACTCTCCCGACTTGGAGAGTCAGTCCCTTTAACCTCCTGTTTGGCCCAGTTTGCAATTTCTGTGGAAGATGAACAGGAATAGCGAGAACCAATGAGAGACTAGCTGGAGGTGTCTGGACGGGCAAATTTAACTCTCATTTCCCACCAGAAAGAGGAAATAACCAAAGGCTCAGCGTGCCATGCCGGAACCAGATTAGGGCCTGAAGCCATCCTGCGGTGTTGCGGCCAGGTCAAAAGAAAGCGAGTTGAAGAAAGGAGCTCAGGGGCACTGTAATTCACAAACCTGCAGAGTTATAAATGACAGCTATCGTCCAAAAATATACTGAAGTAAGGCTGCCAGGAGGACTTGAAAGCGGGGCAGAATTGCGGGAAACCGATTTCAGGAGGTAGACTGGAATTGCACTGAAAGCATAGGAAAAGAGGCAGAACGTCCACAATGATGCACTTGGCCAAAAAGGGCGTATGCGTTTTTTCCTGAATATATTCAGGAAAAAACGCATACGCCCTTTGTGGCCAACCAAGCAAGCTTGCAAAGGAAATCTGCACTACAATGAAGTCTCAATTCCCCCCGGTCAAATGGGCCATCTGAAAAATGTGTAAAATCCAGAAAGGCAGGACAGGCCATGGAGAACTGGGAGCCTTGTTATGCTGATGGGCGGGATGTAAATTGCCAACAGACACTGGGGAGAAGTGTATGGTGTTTCCTGAAACATCTAAAAAACAAAGCAACAGAGCCTAGGGCACTTCCACATATGGTCCTATAGTTTAGGGAAATTAAAATCATAAAGACACAGCCACCCCAAAGGTTGGGACGCCTCTGTTTCCAAGAACCTCATTTACCGTACAAGTTCAGTATCACAGAAAGTGAAAAATGGATAAAGAACTTGTGGTACTTACGTATAATGCAGTATCACTCAGCAATGAAATCTATGTCATCAGGCCCGTAGCAGCATAATGAGTGGATTCAGGTACGATGATTCTAACTGAAATAAGTCACACAGAAAAAGAAACATCCTAAGATA
This sequence comes from Grampus griseus, assembly GCF_964374135.1. Taxonomy (NCBI): domain Eukaryota; kingdom Metazoa; phylum Chordata; class Mammalia; order Artiodactyla; family Delphinidae; genus Grampus; species Grampus griseus. The sequence continues at coordinate 253,418 of NW_028133171.1, read as the reverse complement.
TCACTAATACACGGAATGTAAACTTGGCTACACAGGAACTGAATTACAGAACAGAACAGGGTCTCAAATTTAGAAAACCAACATATGCTTGCTTAAGGGGAAAGGTGAGTTGGGGTGCTGCATAAAACCAGAGATTGAAATGAGCACAGATAAAGTTCCTTAAGCCAAATATGGAATAGACAAGAGCTACTCCTTGCTCAACGAAATGGACTCAACACCGCATATTAAACGCCTAAGAATGTACCTGACTAGTAAGTATCTTAAAACCTATGGATTGCTATGTCTCCGAAAGAGAATCAAGCATGTGTACAGGGGCATAAACGCAGCAGTGATAGGATTGGAGAGGTTCGGTGAGCAAATGAAGACCCTTTGAAGTCATATTGCATGGTACTCATTCCACGGGTTTCAACTACCCAGGTTTAAGGTATTCTTCCTTCAGCTAAAACATGCATGTGGAACCCAGAGTATGATCAACCGTGTGAACGGGAGACGAGTTCAAATATGTCTCAGTTTTCCTCCCCTGATACTCGGGTGCAACATTCCAGACGCTTTACTAACACTCTCCCCACTTGGACAGTCAGCGTCTTTAACCTCCTGTTTGGCCCAGTTTGCAATTTCTGCGGAAGATGAACAGGAATAGCGAGAACCAATGAGAGACTAGCTGGAGGTTTCTGGACGGTCAAATTTAACTCTCATTTCCCACCAGGAAGAGGAAATAACCAAAGGATCAGCGTGCCGTGCCGAAACCAGATTAGGGCCTGAAGCCATCCTGCGGTGTTGCGGCCAGGTCACAAGAAAGCGAGTTGAAGAAAGGAGCTCAGGGGCACTGTAATGCACAAACCTGCAGAGTTATAAATGACAGCTATCGTCCAAAAATATACTGAAGTAAGGCTGCCAAGAGGACTTGAAAGCGGGGCAGAATTGCAGGAAACCGATTTCAGGAGGTAGACTGGAATTGCATTGAAAGCATAGGAAAAGAGACAGAACGTCCACAATGATGCACTTGGCCAAAAAGGGCGTATGCGTTTTTTCCTAAATATATTCAGGAAAAAACGCATACGCCCTTTTTGACTAACCAAGCAAACTTGCAAAGGAAATCTGCACTACAATGAAGTCTCACTTCCTCCGGGTCAAAAGGGACATCTGAAAAAAGTGTAAAATCCAGAAAGGCAGGACAGGCCATGGAGAACTGGGAGCCTTGTTATGCTGATGGGCGGGATGTAAATTGCCAACAGACACTCGGGAGAAGTGTATGGTGTTTCCTGAAACATCTAAAAAACAAAGCAACAGAGCCTAGGGTACTTCCACTTATGGTCCTATAGCTTAGGGAAATTAAAATCAAAAAGACACAGCCACCCCAAAGGTTGGGACGCCTCTGTTTACAAGAACCTCGTTTACCGTACAAGTTCAGTATCACAGAAAGTGAAAAATGGATAAAGAACTTGTTGTACTTATGTACAATGCACTATCACTCAGCAATGAAATCTATGTCATCAGGCCCGTAGCAGCATAATGAGTGGATTCAGGTACGATGATTCTAACTGAAATAAGTCACACAGAAAAAGAAACATCATAAGATATCACTAATACACGGAATGTAAACATGGCTACACAGGGACTGAATTCCAAAACAGAACAGGGTCTCAAATTTAGAAAACTAACTTATGCTTGCTTAAGAGTAAAGGTGAGTTGGGGTGCTGCATAAAACCAGAGATTGAAATGAGCACAGATAAAGTTCCTTAAGCCAAATATGGAATAGACAAGAGCTACTCCTTGCTCAACGAAATGGACTCAACACCCCATATTAAACGCCTAAGAATGTACCTGACTAGTAAGTATCTTAAAACCTATGGATTGCTATGTCTCCAAAAGAGAATCAAGCGTGTGTACAGGGGCATAAACGCAGCAGTGATAGGATTGGAGAGGTTCGGTGAGCAAATGAAGACCCTTTGAAGTCATATTGCATGGTACCCATTCCACGGGTTTCAACTACCCAGGTTTAAGGTATTCTTCCTTCAGCTAAAACATGCATGTGGAACCCAGAGTATGATCAACCGTGTGAACGGGAAATGTGTTCAAATATGTCTCAGTTTTCCTCCCCTGATACTCGGGTGCAACATTCCATACGCTTTACTAACACTCTCTCCACTTGGACAGTCAGCGCCTTTAACCTCCTGTTTGGCCCAGTTTGCAATTTTTGCGGAAGATGAACAGGAATAGCGAGAACCAATGAGAGACTAGCTGGAGGTGTATGGACGGGCAAATTTAACTCTCATTTCCCACCAGGAAGAGGAAATAACCAAAGGCTCAGCATGCCGTGCCGGAACCAGATTAGGGCCTGAAGCCATCCTGCGGTGTTGCGGCCAGCTCACAAGAAAGCGAGTTGAAGAAAGGAGCTCAGGGGCACTGTAATTCACAAACCTGCAGAGTTATAAATGACAGCTATCGTCCAAAAATATACTGAAGTAAGGCTGCCAAGAGGACTTGAAAGCGGGGCAGAATTGCAGGAAACCGATTTCAGGAGGTAGACTGGAATTGCATTGAAAGCATAGGAAAAGAGGCAGAACGTCCACAATGATGCACTTGGCCAAAAAGGGCGTATGCGTTTTTTCCTGAATATATTCAGGAAAAAACGCATACGCCCTTTTCGGCCAACCAAGCAAGCTTGCAAAGGAAATCTGCACTACAATGAAGTCTCACTTCCCCCTGGTCAAAAGGGCCATCTGAAAAAAGTGTAAAATCCAGAAAGGCTGGACAGGCCGTGGAGAACTGGGAGCCTTGTTGTGCTGATGGGCGGGATGTAAATTGCCAACAGACACTCGGGAGAAGTGTATGGTGTTTCCTGAAACATCTAAAAAACAAAGCAACAGAGCCTAGGGCACTTCCACTTATGGTCCTATAGTTTAGGGAAATTAAAACCATAAAGACACAGCCACCCCAAAGGTTGGGACGCCTCTGTTTACAAGAACCTCATTTACCGTACAAGTTCAATATCACAGAAAGTGAAAAATGGATAAAGAACTTGTGGTACTTACATACAATGCAGTATCACTCAGCAATGAAATCTATGTCATCAGGCCCGTAGCAGCATAATGAGTGGATTCAGGTACGATGATTCTAACTGAAATAAGTCACACAGAAAGAGAAACATCATAAGATATCACTAATACACGGAATGTAAACTTGGCTACAAAGGAACTGAATTCCAAAACAGAACAGGATCTCAAATTTAGAAAACCAACTTATGCTTGCTTAAGGGGAAAGGTGAGTTGGGGTTCTGCATAAAACCAGAGATTGAAATGAGCACCGATAAAGTTCCTTAAGCCAAATATGGAATAGACAAGAGCTACTCCTTGCTCAACGAAATGGACTCAACACCCCATATTAAACGCCTAAGAATGTACCTGACTAGTAAGTATCTTAAAACCTATGGATTGCTATGTCTCCAAGAGAGAATCAAGCGTGTGTACAGGGGCATAAACGCAGCAGTGATAGGATTGGAGAGGTTCGGTGAGCAAATGAAGACCCTTTGAAGTCATATTGCATGGTACCCATTCCACGGGTTTCAACTACCCAGGTTTAAGGTATTCTTCCTTCAGCTAAAACATGCATGTGGAACCCAGAGTATGATCAACCGTGTGAATGGGAGACGTGTTCAAATATGTCTCAGTTTTCCTCCCCTGATACTCGGGTGCAACATTCCAGATGCTTTACTAACACTCTCCCGACTTGGAGAGTCAGTCCCTTTAACCTCCTGTTTGGCCCAGTTTGCAGTTTCTGCGGAAGACGAACAGGAATAGCGAGAACCAATGAGAGAATAGCTGGAGGTGTCTGGACGGGCAAATTTAACTCTCATTTCCCAACAGGAAGAGGAAATAACCAAAGGCTCAGCGTGCCGTGCCGGAACCAGATTAGGGCCTGAAGCCCTCCTGCGGTGTTGTGGCCAGCTCACAAGAAAGCGAGTTGAAGAAAGGAGCTCAGGGGCACTGTAATTCACAAACCTGCAGAGTTATAAATGACAGCTATCGTCCAAAAATATACTGAAGTAAGGCTGCCAAGAGGACTTGAAAGCGGGGCAGAATTGCAGGAAAACGATTTCAGGAGGTAGACTGGAATTGTACTGAAAGCATAGGAAAAGAGGCAGAGCGTCCACAATGATGCACCTGGCCAAAAAGGGCGTATGCGTTTTTTCCTGAATATATTCAGGAAAAAACGCATACGCCCTTTTTGGCCAACCAAGCAAGCTTGCAAAGGCAATCTGCACTACAATGAAGTCTCACTTCCCCCGGTCAAAAGGGCCATCTGAAAAAAGTGTAAAATCCAGAAAGGCAGGACAGGCCATGGAGAACTGGGAGCCTTGTTATGCTGATGGGCGGGATGTAAATTGCCAACAGACACTCGGGAGAAGTGTATGGTGTTTCCTGAAACATCTAGAAAACAAAGCAACAGAGCCTAGGGCACTTCCACTTATGGTCCTATAGCTTAGGGAAATTAAAATCAAAAAGACACAGCCACCCCAAAGTTTGCGACGCCTCTGTTTACAAGAATGTCGTTTACCGTACAAGTTCAGTATCACAGAAAGTGAAAAATGGATAAAGAACTTGTGGTACTTACGTACAATGCAGTATCACTCAGCAATGAAATCTATGTCATCAGGCCCGTAGCAGCATAATGAGTGGATTCAGGTACGATGATTCTAACTGAAATAAGTCACACAGAAAAAGAAACATCATAAGATATCACTAATACATGGAATGTAAACTTGGGTACACAGGAACTGAATTCCAAAACAGAACAGGGTCTCAAATTTAGAAAAGCAACTTATGCTTGCTTAAGGGGAAAGGTGAGTTGGGGTGCTGCATAAAACCAGAGATTGAAATGAGCACAGATAAAGTTCCTTAAGCCAAATATGGAATAGACAAGAGCTACTCCTTGCTCAACGAAATGGACTCAACACCCCATATTAAACGCCTAAGAATGTACCTGACTAGTAAGTATCTTAAAACCTATGGATTGCTATGTCTCCAAAAGAGAATCAAGCGTGTGTACAGGGGCATAAACGCAGCAGTGATAGGATTGGAGAGGTTCGGTGAGCAAATGAAGACCCTTTGAAGTCATATTGCATGGTACCCATTCCACGGGTCTCAACTCTGCAGGTTTAAGGTATTCTTCCTTCAGCTAAAACATGCATGTGGAACCCAGAGTATGATCAACCGTGTGAATGGGAAACGTGTTCAAATATGTCTCAGTTTTCATCCCCTGGTACTCGGGTGCAACATTCCAGACGCTTTACTAACACTCTCCCCACTTGGACAGTCAGCGCCTTTAACCTCCTGTTTGGCCCAGTTTGCAATTTCTGCGGAAGATGAACAGGAATAGCGAGAACCAATGAGAGACTAGCTGGAGGTGTATGGACGGGCAAATTTAACTCTCATTTCCCACCAGTAAGAGGAAATAACCAAAGGCTCAGCATGCCGTGCCAGAACCAGATTAGGGCCTGAAGCCATCCTGCGGTGTTGCGGCCAGCTCACAAGAAAGCGAGTTGAAGAAAGGAGCTCAGGGGCACTGTAATTCACAAACCTGCAGAGTTATAAATGACAGCTATCGTCCAAAAATATACTGAAGTAAGGCTGCCAAGAGGACTTGAAAGCGGGGCAGAATTGCAGGAAAACGATTTCATGAGGTAGACTGGAATTGTACTGAAAGCATAGGAAAAGAGGCAGAGCGTCCACAATGATGCACCTGGCCAAAAAGGGCGTATGCGTTTTTTCCTGAATATATTCAGGAAAAAACGCATACGCCCTTTTTGGCCAACCAAGCAAGCTTGCAAAGGCAATGTGCACTACAATGAAGTCTCACTTCCCCCGGTCAAAAGGGCCATCTGAAAAAAGTGTAAAATCCAGAAAGGCAGGAGAGGCCATGGAGAACTGGGAGCCTTGTTATGCTGATGGGCGGGATGTAAATTGCCAACAGACACTCGGGAGAAGTGTATGGTGTTTCCTGAAACATCTAGAAAACAAAGCAACAGAGCCTAGGGCACTTCCACTTATGGTCCTATAGCTTAGGGAAATTAAAATCAAAAAGACACAGCCACCCCAAAGTTTGGGACGCCTCTGTTTACAAGAATGTCGTTTACCGTACAAGTTCAGTATCACAGAAAGTGAAAAATGGATAAAGAACTTGTGGTACTTACGTACAATGCAGTATCACTCAGCAATGAAATCTATGTCATCAGGCCCGTAGCAGCATAATGAGTGGATTCAGGTACGATGATTCTAACTGAAATAAGTCACACAGAAAAAGAAACATCATAAGATATCACTAATACATGGAATGTAAACTTGGGTACACAGGAACTGAATTCCAAAACAGAACAGGGTCTCAAATTTAGAAAAGCAACTTATGCTTGCTTAAGGGGAAAGGTGAGTTGGGGTGCTGCATAAAACCAGAGATTGAAATGAGCACAGATAAAGTTCCTTAAGCCAAATATGGAATAGACAAGAGCTACTCCTTGCTCAACGAAATGGACTCAACACCCCATATTAAACGCCTAAGAATGTACCTGACTAGTAAGTATCTTAAAACCTATGGATTGCTATGTCTCCAAAAGAGAATCAAGCGTGTGTACAGGGGCATAAACGCAGCAGTGATAGGATTGGAGAGGTTTGGTGAGCAAATGAAGACCCTTTGAAGTCATATTGCATGGTACCCATTCCACGGGTCTCAACTCTGCAGGTTTAAGGTATTCTTCCTTCAGCTAAAACATGCATGTGGAACCCAGAGTATGATCAACCGTGTGAATGGGAAACGTGTTCAAATATGTCTCAGGTTTCATCCCCTGGTACTCGGGTGCAACATTCCAGACGCTTTACTAACACTCTCCCCACTTGGACAGTCAGCGCCTTTAACCTCCTGTTTGGCCCAGTTTGCAATTTCTGCGGAAGATGAACAGGAATAGCGAGAACCAATGAGAGACTAGCTGGAGGTGTATGGACGGGCAAATTTAACTCTCATTTCCCACCAGTAAGAGGAAATAACCAAAGGCTCAGCATGCCGTGCCAGAACCAGATTAGGGCCTGAAGCCATCCTGCGGTGTTGCGGCCAGCTCACAAGAAAGCGAGTTGAAGAAAGGAGCTCAGGGGCACTGTAATTCACAAACCTGCAGAGTTATAAATGACAGCTATCGTCCAAAAATATACTGAAGTAAGGCTGCCAAGAGGACTTGAAAGCGGGGCAGAATTGCAGGAAACCGATTTCAGGAGGTAGACTGGAATTGCATTGAAAGCATAGGAAAAGAGGCAGAACGTCCACAATGATGCACTTGGCCAAAAAGGGCGTATGCGTTTTTTCCTGAATATATTCAGGAAAAAAACGCATACGCACTTTTTGTCCAACCAAGCAAGCTTGCAAAGGAAATCTGCACTACAATGAAGTCTCACTTCCCCCTGGTCAAAAGGGCCATCTGAAAAAAGTGTAAAATCCAGAAAGGCAGGACAGGCCGTGGAGAACTGGGAGCCTTGTTGTGCTGATGGGCGGGATGTAAATTGCCAACAGACACTCGGGAGAAGTGTATGGTGTTTCCTGAAACATCTAAAAAACAAAGCAACAGAGCCTAGGGCACTTCCACTTATGGTCCTATAGCTTAGGGAAATAAAAATCATAAAGACACAGCCACCCCAAAGGTTGGGACGCCTCTGTTTACAGGAACCTCATTTACCGTACAAGTTCAGTATCACAGAAAGTGAAAAATGGATAAAGAACTTGTGGTACTTACATACAATGCAGTATCACTCAGCAATAAAATCTATGTCATCAGGCCCGTAGCAGCATAATGAGTGGATTCAGGTACGATGATTCTAACTGAAATAAGTCACACAGAAAGAGAAACATCATAAGATATCACTAATACACGGAATGTAAACTTGGCTACAAAGGAACTGAATTCCAAAACAGAACAGGATCTCAAATTTAGAAAACCAACTTATGCTTGCTTAAGGGGAAAGGTGAGTTGGGGTTCTGCATAAAACCAGAGATTGAAATGAGCACAGATAAAGTTCCTTAAGCCAAATATGGAATAGACAAGAGCTACTCCTTGCTCAACGAAATGGACTCAACACCCCATATTAAACGCCTAAGAATGTACCTGACTAGTAAGTATCTTAAAACCTATGGATTGCTATGTCTCCAAAAGAGAATCAAGCGTGTGTACAGGGGCATAAACGCAGCAGTGATAGGATTGGAGAGGTTCGGTGAGCAAATGAAGACCCTTTGAAATCATATTTCATGGTACCCATTGGACGGGTCTCAACTCTGCAGGTTTAAGGTATTCTTCCTTCAGCTAAAACATGCATGTGGAACCCAGAGTATGATCAACCGTGTGAATGGGAGACGTGTTCAAATATGTCTCAGTTTTCCTCCCCTGATACTCGGGTGCAACATTCCAGACGCTTTACTAACACTCTCCCCACTTGGACAGTCAGCGCCTTTAACCTCCTGTTTGGCCCAGTTTGCAATTTCTGCGGAAGATGAACAGGAATAGCGAGAACCAATGAGAGACTAGCTGGAGGTGTCTGGACGGGCAAATTTAACTCTCATTTCCCAACAGGAAGAGGAAATAACCAAAGGCTCAGCGTGCCGTGCCGGAACCAGATTAGGGCCTGAAGCCATCCTGCGGTGTTGTGGCCAGCTCACAAGAAAGCGAGTTGAAGAAAGGAGCTCAGGGGCACTGTAATTCACAAACCAGCAGAGTTATAAATGACAGCTATCGTCCAAAAATATACTGAAGTAAGGCTGCCAAGAGGACTTGAAAGCGGGGCAGAATTGCAGGAAAACGATTTCAGGAGGTAGACTGGAATTGTACTGAAAGCATAGGAAAAGAGGCAGAGCGTCCACAATGATGCACCTGGCCAAAAAGGGCGTATGCGTTTTTTCCTGAATATATTCAGGAAAAAACGCATACGCCCTTTTTGGCCAACCAAGCAAGCTTGCAAAGGCAATCTGCACTACAATGAAGTCTCACTTCCCCCTGGTCAAAAGGGCCATCTGAAAAAAGTGTAAAATCCAGAAAGGCAGGACAGGCCATGGAGAACTGGGAGCCTTGTTATGCTGATGGGCGGGATGTAAATTGCCAACAGACACTCGGGAGAAGTGTATGGTGTTTCCTGAAACATCTAGAAAACAAAGCAACAGAGCCTAGGGCACTTCCACTTATGGTCCTATAGCTTAGGGAAATTAAAATCAAAAAGACACAGCCACCCCAAAGTTTGGGACGCCTCTGTTTACAAGAATGTCGTTTACCGTACAAGTTCAGTATCACAGAAAGTGAAAAATGGATAAAGAACTTGTGGTACTTACGTACAATGCAGTATCACTCAGCAATGAAATCTATGTCATCAGGCCCGTAGCAGCATAATGAGTGGATTCAGGTACGATGATTCTAACTGAAATAAGTCACACAGAAAAAGAAACATCATAAGATATCACTAATACATGGAATGTAAACTTGGGTACAGAGGAACTGAATTCCAAAACAGAACAGGGTCTCAAATTTAGAAAAGCAACTTATGCTTGCTTAAGGGGAAAGGTGAGTTGGGGTGCTGCATAAAACCAGAGATTGAAATGAGCACAGATAAAGTTCCTTAAGCCAAATATGGAATAGACAAGAGCTACTCCTTGCTCAACGAAATGGACTCAACACCCCATATTAAACGCCTAAGAATGTACCTGACTAGTAAGTATCTTAAAACCTATGGATTGCTATGTCTCCAAAAGAGAATCAAGAGTGTGTACAGGGGCATAAACGCAGCAGTGATAGGATTGGAGAGGTTCGGTGAGCAAATGAAGACCCTTTGAAGTCATATTGCATGGTTCCCATTCCACGGGTTTCAACTACCCAGGTTTAAGGTATTCTTCCTTCAGCTAAAACATGCATGTGGAACCCAGAGTATGATCAACCGTGTGAACGGGAAACGTGTTCAAATATGTCTCAGTTTTCCTCCCCTGGTACTCGGGTGCAACATTCCAGACGCTTTACTAACACTCTCCCCACTTGGAGAGTCAGCGCCTTTAACCTCCTGTTTGGCCCAGTTTGCAATTTCTGCGGAAGATGAACAGGAATAGCGAGAACCAATGAGAGACTAGCTGGAGGTGTATGGACGGGCAAATTTAACTCTCATTTCCCACCAGAAAGAGGAAATAACCAAAGGCTCATCATGCCGTGCCGGAACCAGATTAGGGCCTGAAGCCATCCTGCGGTGTTGCGGCCAGGTCAAAAGAAAGCGAGTTGAAGAAAGGAGCTCAGGGGCACTGTAATTCACAAACCTGCAGAGTTATAAATGACAGCTATCGTCCAAAAATATACTGAAGTAAGGCTGCCAAGAGGACTTGAAAGCGGGGCAGAATTGCAGGAAACCGATTTCAGGAGGTAGACTGGAATTGCATTGAAAGCATAGGAAAAGAGGCAGAACGTCCACAATGATGCACTTGGCCAAAAAGGGCGTATGCGTTTTTTCCTGAATATATTCAGGAAAAAACGCATACGCCCTTTTTGGCCAACCAAGCAAGCTTGCAAAGGAAATCTGCACTACAATGAAGTCTCACTTCCCCCCGGTCAAAAGGGCCATCTGAAAAAAGTGTAAAATCCAGAAAGGCAGGACAGGCCATGGAGAACTGGGAGCCTTGTTATGCTGATGGGCGGGATGTAAATTGCCAACAGACACTCGGGAGAAGTGTATGGTGTTTCCTGAAACATCTAAAAAACAAAGCAACAGAGCCTAGGGCACTTCCACTTATGGTCCTATAGCTTAGGGAAATTAAAATCAAAAAGACACAGCCACCCCAAAGTTTGGGACGCCTCTGTTTACAAGAATCTCGTTTACCGTACAAGTTCAGTATCACAGAAAGTGAAAAATGGATAAAGAACTTGTGGTACTTACGTACAATGCAGTATCACTCAGCAATGAAATCTATGTCATCAGGCCCATAGCAGCATAATGAGTGGATTCAGGTACGATGATTCTAACGGAAATAAGTCACACAGAAAAAGAAACATCATAAGATATCACTAATACACGGAATGTAAACTTGGCTACACAGGAACTGAATTCCAAAACAGAACAGGGTCTCAAATTTAGAAAACCAACTTATGCTTGCTTAAGGGGAAAGGTGAGTTGGGGTGCTGCATAAAACCAGAGATTGAAATGAGCACAGATAAAGTTCCTTAAGCCAAATATGGAATAGACAAGAGCTACTCCTTGCTCAACGAAATGGACTCAACACCCCATATTAAACGCCTAAGAATGTACCTGACTAGTAAGTATCTTAAAACCTATGGATTGCTATGTCTCCAAAAGAGAATCAAGCGTGTGTACAGGGGCATAAACGCAGCAGTGATAGGATTGGAGAGGTTCGGTGAGCAAATGAAGACCCTTTGAAGTCATATTGCATGGTACCCATTCCACGGGTCTCAACTACCCAGGTTTAAGGTATTCTTCCTTCAGCTAAAACATGCATGTGGAACCCAGAGTATGATCAACCGTGTGAACGGGAGACGTGTTCAAATATGTCTCAGTTTTCCTCCCCTGGTACTCGGGTGCAACATTCCAGACGCTTTACTAACACTCTCCCCACTTGGAGAGTCAACGCCTTTAACCTCCTGTTTGGCCCAGTTTGCAATTTCTGCGGAAGATGAACAGGAATAGGGAGAACCAATGAGAGACTAGCTGGAGGTGTATGGACGGGCAAATTTAACTCTCATTTCCCACCAGGAAGAGGAAATAACCAAAGGCTCAGCATGCCGTGCCGGAACCAGATTAGGGCCTGAAGCCATCCTGCGGTGTTGCGGCCAGGTCACAAGAAAGCGAGTTGAAGAAAGGAGCTCAGGGGCACTGTAATTCACAAACCTGCAGAGTTATAAATGACAGCTATCGTCCAAAAATATACTGAAGTAAGGCTGCCAAGAGGACTTGAAAGCGGGGCAGAATTGCAGGAAACCGATTTCAGGAGGTAGACTGGAATTGCATTGAAAGCATAGGAAAAGAGGCAGAACGTCCACAATGATGCACTTGGCCAAAAAGGGCGTATGCGTTTTTTCCTGAATATATTCAGGAAAAAACGCATACGCCCTTTTGTCCAACCAAGCAAGCTTGCAAAGGAAATCTGCACTACAATGAAGTCTCACTTTCCCCTGGTCAAAAGGGCCATCTGAAAAAAGTGTAAAATCCAGAAAGGCAGGACAGGCCGTGGAGAACTGGGAGCCTTGTTGTGCTGATGGGCGGGATGTAAATTGCCAACAGACACTCGGGAGAAGTGTATGGTGTTTCCTGAAACATCTAAAAAACAAAGCAACAGAGCCTAGGGCACTTCCACTTATGGTCCTATAGCTTAGGGAAATTAAAATCATAAAGACATATCCACCCCAAAGGTTGGGACGCCTCTGTTTACAGGAACCTCATTTACCGTACAAGTTCAGTATCACAGAAAGTGAAAAATGGATAAAGAACTTGTGGTACTTACATACAATGCAGTATCACTCAGCAATGAAATCTATGTCATCAGGCCCGTAGCAGCATAATGAGTGGATTCAGGTACGATGATTCTAACTGAAATAAGTCACACAGAAAGAGAAACATCATAAGATATCACTAATACACGGAATGTAAACTTGGCTACACAGGAACTGAATTCCAAAACAGAACAGGGTCTCAAATTTAGAAAACCAACTTATGCTTGCTTAAGGGGAAAGGTGAGTTGGGGTGCTGCATAAAACCAGAGATTGAAATGAGCACAGATAAAGTTCCTTAAGCCAAATATGGAATAGACAAGAGCTACTCCTTGCTCAACAAAATGGACTCAACACCCCATATTAAACGCCTAAGAATGTACCTGACTAGTAAGTATCTTAAAACCTATGGATTGCTATGTCTCCAAAAGAGAATCAAGCGTGTGTACAGGGGCATAAACGCAGCAGTGATAGGATTGGAGAGGTTCGGTGAGCAAATGAAGACCCTTTGAAGTCATATTGCATGGTACCCATTCCACGGGTCTCAACTCTGCAGGTTTAAGGTATTCTTCCTTCAGCTAAAACATGCATGTGGAACCCAGAGTATGATCAACCGTGTGAATGGGAAACGTGTTCAAATATGTCTCAGTTTTCATCCCCTGGTACTCGGATGCAACATTCCAGACGCTTTACTAACACTCTCCCCACTTGGAGAGTCAACGCCTTTAACCTCCTGTTTGGCCCAGTTTGCAATTTCTGCGGAAGATGAACAGGAATAGGGAGAACCAATGAGAGACTAGCTGGAGGTGTATGGACGGGCAAATTTAACTCTCATTTCCCACCAGGAAGAGGAAATAACCAAAGGCTCAGCATGCCATGCCGGAACCAGATTAGGGCCTGAAGCCATCCTGCGGTGTTGCGGCCAGGTCACAAGAAAGCGAGTTGAAGAAAGGAGCTCAGGGGCACTGTAATTCACAAACCTGCAGAGTTATAAATGACAGCTATCGTCCAAAAATATACTGAAGTAAGGCTGCCAAGAGGACTTGAAAGCGGGGCAGAATTGCAGGAAACCGATTTCAGGAGGTAGACTGGAATTGCATTGAAAGCATAGGAAAAGAGGCAGAACGTCCACAATGATGCACTTGGCCAAAAAGGGCGTATGCGTTTTTTCCTGAATATATTCAGGAAAAAACGCATACGCCCTTTTGTCCAACCAAGCAAGCTTGCAAAGGAAATCTGCACTACAATGAAGTCTCACTTCCCCCTGGTCAAAAGGGCCATCTGAAAAAAGTGTAAAATCCAGAAAGGCAGGACAGGCCGTGGAGAACTGGGAGCCTTGTTGTGCTGATGGGCGGGATGTAAATTGCCAACAGACACTCGGGAGAAGTGTATGGTGTTTCCTGAAACATCTAAAAAACAAAGCAACAGAGCCTAGGGCACTTCCACTTATGGTCCTATAGCTTAGGGAAATTAAAATCATAAAGACATATCCACCCCAAAGGTTGGGACGCCTCTGTTTACAGGAACCTCATTTACCGTACAAGTTCAGTATCACAGAAAGTGAAAAATGGATAAAGAACTTGTGGTACTTACATACAATGCAGTATCACTCAGCAATGAAATCTATGTCATCAGGCCCGTAGCAGCATAATCAGTGGATTCAGGTACGATGATTCTAACTGAAATAAGTCACACAGAAAAAGAAACATCATAATATATCACTAATACACGGAATGTAAACTTGGCTACACAGGAACTGAATTCCAAAACAGAACAGGGTCTCAAATTTAGAAAACCAACTTATGCATGCTTAAGGGGAAAGGTGAGTTGGGGTGCTGCATAAAACCAGAGTTTGAAATGAGCACAGATAAAGTTCCTTAAGCCAAATATGGAATAGACAAGAGCTACTCCTTGCTCAACGAAATGGACTCAATACCCCATATTAAACGCCTAAGAATGTACCTGACTAGTAAGTATCTTAAAACCTATGGATTGCTATGTCTCCAAAAGAGAATCAAGCGTGTGTACAGGGGCATAAACGCAGCAGTGATAGGATTGGAGAGGTTCGGTGAGCAAATGAAGACCCTTTGAAGTCATATTGCATGGTACCCATTCCACGGGTTTCAACTACCCAGGTTTAAGGTATTCTTCCTTCAGCTAAAACATGCATGTGGAACCCAGAGTATGATCAACCGTGTGAACGGGAAACGTGTTCAAATATGTCTCAGTTATCCTCCCCTGATACTCGGGTGCAACATTCCAGACGCTTTACTAACACTCTCCCCACTTGGACAGTCAGCGCCTTTAAACTCCTGTTTGGCCCAGTTTGCAATTTCTGCGGAAGATGAACAGGAATAGCGAGAACCAATGAGAGACTAGCTGGAGGTGTCTGGACGGGCAAATTTAACTCTCATTTCCCACCAGGAATAGGAAATAACAAAAGGCTCAGCGTGCCGTGCCGGAACCAGATTAGGGCCTGAAGCCGTCCTGCGGTGTTGCGGCCAGCTCAAAAGAAAGCGAGTTGAAGAAAGGAGCTCAGGGGCACTGTAATTCACAAACCTGCAGAGTTATAAATGACAGCTATCGTCCAAAAATATACTGAAGTAAGGCTGCCAAGAGGACTTGAAAGCGGGGCAGAATTGCAGGAAACCGATTTCAGGAGGTAGACTGGAATTGCATTGAAAGCATAGGAAAAGAGGCAGAACGTCCACAATGATGCACTTGGCCAAAAAGGGCGTATGCGTTTTTTCCTGAATATATTCAGGATAAAACGCATACGCCCTTTTTGGCCAACCAAGCAAGCTTGCAAAGGAAATCTGCACTACAATGAAGTCTCACTTCCCCCCGGTCAAAAGGGCCATCTGAAAAAAGTGTAAAATCCAGAAAGGCAGGACAGGCCATGGAGAACTGGGAGCCTTGTTATGCTGATGGGCGGGATGTAAATTGCCAACAGACACTCGGGAGAAGTGTATGGTGTTTCCTGAAACATCTAAAAAACAAAGCAACAGAGCCTAGGGCACTTCCACTTATGGTCCTATAGCTTAGGGAAATTAAAATAAAAAAGACACAGCCACCCCAAAGTTTGGGACGCCTCTGTTTACAAGAATCTCGTTTACCGTACAAGTTCAGTATCACAGAAAGTGAAAAATGGATAAAGAACTTGTGGTACTTACGTACAATGCAGTATCACTCAGCAATGAAATCTATGTCATCAGGCCCATAGCAGCATAATGAGTGGATTCAGGTACGATGATTCTAACGGAAATAAGTCACACAGAAAAAGAAACATCATAAGATATCACTAATACACGGAATGTAAACTTGGCTACACAGGAACTGAATTCCAAAACAGAACAGGGTCTCAAATTTAGAAAACCAACTTATGCTTGCTTAAGGGGAAAGGTGAGTTGGGGTGCTGCATAAAACCAGAGATTGAAATGAGCACAGATAAAGTTCCTTAAGCCAAATATGGAATAGACAAGAGCTACTCCTTGCTCAACGAAATGGACTCAACACCCCATATTAAACGCCTAAGAATGTACCTGACTAGTAAGTATCTTAAAACCTATGGATTGCTATGTCTCCAAAAGAGAATCAAGCGTGTGTACAGGGGCATAAACGCAGCAGTGATAGGATTGGAGAGGTTCGGTGAGCAAATGAAGACCCTTTGAAGTCATATTGCATGGTACCCATTCCACGGGTCTCAACTACCCAGGTTTAAGGTATTCTTCCTTCAGCTAAAACATGCATGTGGAACCCAGAGTATGATCAACCGTGTGAACGGGAGACGTGTTCAAATATGTCTCAGTTTTCCTCCCCTGGTACTCGGGTGCAACATTCCAGACGCTTTACTAACACTCTCCCCACTTGGAGAGTCAACGCCTTTAACCTCCTGTTTGGCCCAGTTTGCAATTTCTGCGGAAGATGAACAGGAATAGGGAGAACCAATGAGAGACTAGCTGGAGGTGTATGGACGGGCAAATTTAACTCTCATTTCCCACCAGGAAGAGGAAATAACCAAAGGCTCAGCATGCCGTGCCGGAACCAGATTAGGGCCTGAAGCCATCCTGCGGTGTTGCGGCCAGGTCACAAGAAAGCGAGTTGAAGAAAGGAGCTCAGGGGCACTGTAATTCACAAACCTGCAGAGTTATAAATGACAGCTATCGTCCAAAAATATACTGAAGTAAGGCTGCCAAGAGGACTTGAAAGCGGGGCAGAATTGCAGGAAACCGATTTCAGGAGGTAGACTGGAATTGCATTGAAAGCATAGGAAAAGAGGCAGAACGTCCACAATGATGCACTTGGCCAAAAAGGGCGTATGCGTTTTTTCCTGAATATATTCAGGAAAAAACGCATACGCCCTTTTGTCCAACCAAGCAAGCTTGCAAAGGAAATCTGCACTACAATGAAGTCTCACTTCCCCCTGGTCAAAAGGGCCATCTGAAAAAAGTGTAAAATCCAGAAAGGCAGGACAGGCCGTGGAGAACTGGGAGCCTTGTTGTGCTGATGGGCGGGATGTAAATTGCCAACAGACACTCGGGAGAAGTGTATGGTGTTTCCTGAAACATCTAAAAAACAAAGCAACAGAGCCTAGGGCACTTCCACTTATGGTCCTATAGCTTAGGGAAATTAAAATCATAAAGACATATCCACCCCAAAGGTTGAGACGCCTCTGTTTACAGGAACCTCATTTACCGTACAAGTTCAGTATCACAGAAAGTGAAAAATGGATAAAGAACTTGTGGTACTTACATACAATGCAGTATCACTCAGCAATGAAATCTATGTCATCAGGCCCGTAGCAGCATAATGAGTGGATTCAGGTACGATGATTCTAACTGAAATAAGTCACACAGAAAGAGAAACATCATAAGATATCACTAATACACGGAATGTAAACTTGGCTACACAGGAACTGAATTCCAAAACAGAACAGGGTCTCAAATTTAGAAAACCAACTTATGCTTGCTTAAGGGGAAAGGTGAGTTGGGGTGCTGCATAAAACCAGAGATTGAAATGAGCACAGATAAAGTTCCTTAAGCCAAATATGGAATAGACAAGAGCTACTCCTTGCTCAACAAAATGGACTCAACACCCCATATTAAACGCCTAAGAATGTACCTGACTAGTAAGTATCTTAAAACCTATGGATTGCTATGTCTCCAAAAGAGAATCAAGCGTGTGTACAGGGGCATAAACGCAGCAGTGATAGGATTGGAGAGGTTCGGTGAGCAAATGAAGACCCTTTGAAGTCATATTGCATGGTACCCATTCCACGGGTCTCAACTCTGCAGGTTTAAGGTATTCTTCCTTCAGCTAAAACATGCATGTGGAACCCAGAGTATGATCAACCGTGTGAATGGGAAACGTGTTCAAATATGTCTCAGTTTTCATCCCCTGGTACTCGGATGCAACATTCCAGACGCTTTACTAACACTCTCCCCACTTGGAGAGTCAACGCCTTTAACCTCCTGTTTGGCCCAGTTTGCAATTTCTGCGGAAGATGAACAGGAATAGGGAGAACCAATGAGAGACTAGCTGGAGGTGTATGGACGGGCAAATTTAACTCTCATTTCCCACCAGGAAGAGGAAATAACCAAAGGCTCAGCATGCCGTGCCGGAACCAGATTAGGGCCTGAAGCCATCCTGCGGTGTTGCGGCCAGGTCACAAGAAAGCGAGTTGAAGAAAGGAGCTCAGGGGCACTGTAATTCACAAACCTGCAGAGTTATAAATGACAGCTATCGTCCAAAAATATACTGAAGTAAGGCTGCCAAGAGGACTTGAAAGCGGGGCAGAATTGCAGGAAACCGATTTCAGGAGGTAGACTGGAATTGCATTGAAAGCATAGGAAAAGAGGCAGAACGTCCACAATGATGCACTTGGCCAAAAAGGGCGTATGCGTTTTTTCCTGAATATATTCAGGAAAAAACGCATACGCCCTTTTGTCCAACCAAGCAAGCTTGCAAAGGAAATCTGCACTACAATGAAGTCTCACTTCCCCCTGGTCAAAAGGGCCATCTGAAAAAAGTGTAAAATCCAGAAAGGCAGGACAGGCCGTGGAGAACTGGGAGCCTTGTTGTGCTGATGGGCGGGATGTAAATTGCCAACAGACACTCGGGAGAAGTGTATGGTGTTTCCTGAAACATCTAAAAAACAAAGCAACAGAGCCTAGGGCACTTCCACTTATGGTCCTATAGCTTAGGGAAATTAAAATCATAAAGACATATCCACCCCAAAGGTTGGGACGCCTCTGTTTACAGGAACCTCATTTACCGTACAAGTTCAGTATCACAGAAAGTGAAAAATGGATAAAGAACTTGTGGTACTTACATACAATGCAGTATCACTCAGCAATGAAATCTATGTCATCAGGCCCGTAGCAGCATAATGAGTGGATTCAGGTACGATGATTCTAACTGAAATAAGTCACACAGAAAGAGAAACATCATAAGATATCACTAATACACGGAATGTAAACTTGGCTACACAGGAACTGAATTCCAAAACAGAACAGGGTCTCAAATTTAGAAAACCAACTTATGCTTGCTTAAGGGGAAAGGTGAGTTGGGGTGCTGCATAAAACCAGAGATTGAAATGAGCACAGATAAAGTTCCTTAAGCCAAATATGGAATAGACAAGAGCTACTCCTTGCTCAACAAAATGGACTCAACACCCCATATTAAACGCCTAAGAATGTACCTGACTAGTAAGTATCTTAAAACCTATGGATTGCTATGTCTCCAAAAGAGAATCAAGCGTGTGTACAGGGGCATAAACGCAGCAGTGATAGGATTGGAGAGGTTCGGTGAGCAAATGAAGACCCTTTGAAGTCATATTGCATGGTACCCATTCCACGGGTCTCAACTCTGCAGGTTTAAGGTATTCTTCCTTCAGCTAAAACATGCATGTGGAACCCAGAGTATGATCAACCGTGTGAATGGGAAACGTGTTCAAATATGTCTCAGTTTTCATCCCCTGGTACTCGGATGCAACATTCCAGACGCTTTACTAACACTCTCCCCACTTGGAGAGTCAACGCCTTTAACCTCCTGTTTGGCCCAGTTTGCAATTTCTGCGGAAGATGAACAGGAATAGGGAGAACCAATGAGAGACTAGCTGGAGGTGTATGGACGGGCAAATTTAACTCTCATTTCCCACCAGGAAGAGGAAATAACCAAAGGCTCAGCATGCCGTGCCGGAACCAGATTAGGGCCTGAAGCCATCCTGCGGTGTTGCGGCCAGGTCACAAGAAAGCGAGTTGAAGAAAGGAGCTCAGGGGCACTGTAATTCACAAACCTGCAGAGTTATAAATGACAGCTATCGTCCAAAAATATACTGAAGTAAGGCTGCCAAGAGGACTTGAAAGCGGGGCAGAATTGCAGGAAACCGATTTCAGGAGGTAGACTGGAATTGCATTGAAAGCATAGGAAAAGAGGCAGAACGTCCACAATGATGCACTTGGCCAAAAAGGGCGTATGCGTTTTTTCCTGAATATATTCAGGAAAAAACGCATACGCCCTTTTGTCCAACCAAGCAAGCTTGCAAAGGAAATCTGCACTACAATGAAGTCTCACTTCCCCCTGGTCAAAAGGGCCATCTGAAAAAAGTGTAAAATCCAGAAAGGCAGGACAGGCCGTGGAGAACTGGGAGCCTTGTTGTGCTGATGGGCGGGATGTAAATTGCCAACAGACACTCGGGAGAAGTGTATGGTGTTTCCTGAAACATCTAAAAAACAAAGCAACAGAGCCTAGGGCACTTCCACTTATGGTCCTATAGCTTAGGGAAATTAAAATCATAAAGACATATCCACCCCAAAGGTTGGGACGCCTCTGTTTACAGGAACCTCATTTACCGTACAAGTTCAGTATCACAGAAAGTGAAAAATGGATAAAGAACTTGTGGTACTTACATACAATGCAGTATCACTCAGCAATGAAATCTATGTCATCAGGCCCGTAGCAGCATAATGAGTGGATTCAGGTACGATGATTCTAACTGAAATAAGTCACACAGAAAGAGAAACATCATAAGATATCACTAATACACGGAATGTAAACTTGGCTACACAGGAACTGAATTCCAAAACAGAACAGGGTCTCAAATTTAGAAAACCAACTTATGCTTGCTTAAGGGGAAAGGTGAGTTGGGGTGCTGCATAAAACCAGAGATTGAAATGAGCACAGATAAAGTTCCTTAAGCCAAATATGGAATAGACAAGAGCTACTCCTTGCTCAACAAAATGGACTCAACACCCCATATTAAACGCCTAAGAATGTACCTGACTAGTAAGTATCTTAAAACCTATGGATTGCTATGTCTCCAAAAGAGAATCAAGCGTGTGTACAGGGGCATAAACGCAGCAGTGATAGGATTGGAGAGGTTCGGTGAGCAAATGAAGACCCTTTGAAGTCATATTGCATGGTACCCATTCCACGGGTTTCAACTACCCAGGTTTAAGGTATTCTTCCTTCAGCTAAAACATGCATGTGGAACCCAGAGTATGATCAACCGTGTGAACGGGAAACGTGTTCAAATATGTCTCAGTTATCCTCCCCTGATACTCGGGTGCAACATTCCAGACGCTTTACTAACACTCTCCCCACTTGGACAGTCAGCGCCTTTAAACTCCTGTTTGGCCCAGTTTGCAATTTCTGCGGAAGATGAACAGGAATAGCGAGAACCAATGAGAGACTAGCTGGAGGTGTATGGACGGGCAAATTTAACTCTCATTTCCCACCAGTAAGAGGAAATAAACAAAGGCTCAGCATGCCGTGCCAGAACCAGATTAGGGCCTGAAGCCATCCTGCAGTGTTGCGGCCAGGTCACAAGAAAGCGAGTTGAAGAAAGGAGCTCAGGGGCACTGTAATTCACAAACCTGCAGAGTTATAAATGACAGCTATCGTCCAAAAATATACTGAAGTAAGGCTGCCAAGAGGACTTGAAAGCGGGGCAGAATTGCAGGAAACCGATTTCAGGAGGTAGACTGGAATTGCATTGAAAGCATAGGAAAAGAGGCAGAACGTCCACAATGATGCACTTGGCCAAAAAGGGCATATGCGTTTTTTCCTGAATATATTCAGGAAAAAACGCATACGCCCTTTTTGTCCAACCAAGCAAGCTTGCAAAGGAAATCTGCACTACAATGAAGTCTCACTTCCCCCTGGTCAAAAGGGCCATCTGAAAAAAGTGTAAAATCCAGAAAGGCAGGACAGGCCATGGAGAACTGGGAGCCTTGTTGTGCTGATGGGCGGGATGTAAATTGCCAACAGACACTCGGGAGAAGTGTATGGTGTTTCCTGAAACATCTAAAAAACAAAGCAACAGAGCCTAGGGCACTTCCACTTATGGTCCTATAGCTTAGGGAAATTAAAATCATAAAGACACAGCCACCCCAAAGGTTGGGACGCCTCTGTTTACAGGAACCTCATTTACCGTACAAGTTCAGTATCACAGAAAGTGAAAAATGGATAAAGAACTTGTGGTACTTACATACAATGCAGTATCACTCAGCAATGAAATCTATGTCATCAGGCCCGTAGCAGCATAATGAGTGGATTCAGGTACGATGATTCTAACTGAAATAAGTCACACAGAAAGAGAAACATCATAAGATATCACTAATACACGGAATGTAAACTTGGTTACAAAGGAACTGAATTCCAAAACAGAACAGGATCTCAAATTTAGAAAACCAACTTATGCTTGCTTAAGGGGAAAGGTGAGTTGGGGTTCTGCATAAAACCAGAGATTGAAATGAGCACAGATAAAGTTCCTTAAGCCAAATATGGAATAGACAAGAGCTACTCCTTGCTCAACGAAATGGACTCAACACCCCATACTAAACGCCTAAGAATGTACCTGACTAGTAAGTATCTTAAAACCTATGGATTGCTATGTCTCCAAAAGAGAATCAAGCGTGTGTACAGGGGCATAAACGCAGCAGTGATAGGATTGGAGAGGTTCGGTGAGCAAATGAAGACCCTTTGAAATCATATTTCATGGTACCCATTGGACGGGTCTCAACTCTGCAGGTTTAAGGTATTCTTCCTTCAGCTAAAACATGCATGTGGAACCCAGAGTATGATCAACTGTGTGAACGGGAGACGTGTTCAAATATGTCTCAGTTTTCATCCCCTGGTACTCGGGTGCAACATTCCAGACGCTTTACTAACACTCTCCCCACTTGGACAGTCAGCGCCTTTAACCTCCTGTTTGGCCCAGTTTGCAATTTCTGCGGAAGATGAACAGGAATAGCGAGAACCAATGAGAGACTAGCTGGAGGTGTCTGGACGGGCAAATTTAACTCTCATTTCCCACCAGAAAGAGGAAATAACCAAAGGCTCATCATGCCGTGCCGGAACCAGATTAGGGCCTGAAGCCATCCTGCGGTGTTGCGGCCAGGTCAAAAGAAAGCGAGTTGAAGAAAGGAGCTCAGGGGCACTGTAATTCACAAACCTGCAGAGTTATAAATGACAGCTATCGTCCAAAAATATACTGAAGTAAGGCTGCCAAGAGGACTTGAAAGCGGGGCAGAATTGCAGGAAACCGATTTCAGGAGGTAGACTGGAATTGCATTGAAAGCATAGGAAAAGAGGCAGAACGTCCACAATGATGCACTTGGCCAAAAAGGGCATATGCGTTTTTTCCTGAATATATTCAGGATAAAACGCATACGCCCTTTTTGGCCAACCAAGCAAGCTTGCAAAGGAAATCTGCACTACAATGAAGTCTCACTTCCCCCCGGTCAAAAGGGCCATCTGAAAAAAGTGTAAAATCCAGAAAGGCAGGACAGGCCATGGAGAACTGGGAGCCTTGTTATGCTGATGGGCGGGATGTAAATTGCCAACAGACACTCGGGAGAAGTGTATGCTGTTTCCTGAAACATCTAAGAAACAAAGCAACAGAGCCTAGGGCACTTCCACTTCTGGTTCTATAGCTTAGGGAAATTAAAATTATAAAGACACAGCCACCCCAAATGTTGGGACGCCTCTGTTTACAAGAACCTCGTTTACCGTACAAGTTCAATATCACAGAAAGTGAAAAATGGATAAAGAACTTGTGGTACTTACATACAATACAGTATCACTCAGCAATGAAATCTATGTCATCAGGCCCGGAGCAGCATAATGAGTGGATTCAGGTACGATGATTCTAACTGAAATAAGTCACACAGAAAGAGAAACATCATAAGATATCACTAATACACGGAATGTAAACTTGGCTACAAAGGAACTGAATTCCAAAACAGAACAGGGTCTCAAATTTAGAAAACCAACTTATGCTTGCTTAAGGGGAAAGGTGAGTTGGGGTGCTGCATAAAACCAGAGATTGAAATGAGCACAGATAAAGTTCCTTAAGCCAAATATGGAATAGACAAGAGCTACTCCTTGCTCAACGAAATGGACTCAACACCCCATACTAAACGCCTAAGAATGTACCTGACTAGTAAGTATCTTAAAACCTATGGATTGCTATGTCTCCAAAAGAGAATCAAGCGTGTGTACAGGGGCATAAACGCAGCAGTGATAGGATTGGAGAGGTTCGGTGAGCAAATGAAGACCCTTTGAAATCATATTTCATGGTACCCATTGGACGGGTCTCAACTCTGCAGGTTTAAGGTATTCTTCCTTCAGCTAAAACATGCATGTGGAACCCAGAGTATGATCAACTGTGTGAACGGGAGACGTGTTCAAATATGTCTCAGTTTTCATCCCCTGGTACTCGGGTGCAACATTCCAGACGCTTTACTAACACTCTCCCCACTTGGACAGTCAGCGCCTTTAACCTCCTGTTTGGCCCAGTTTGCAATTTCTGCGGAAGATGAACAGGAATAGCGAGAACCAATGAGAGACTAGCTGGAGGTGTATGGACGGGCAAATTTAACTCTCATTTCCCACCAGAAAGAGGAAATAACCAAAGGCTCATCATGCCGTGCCGGAACCAGATTAGGGCCTGAAGCCATCCTGCGGTGTTGCGGCCAGGTCAAAAGAAAGCGAGTTGAAGAAAGGAGCTCAGGGGCACTGTAATTCACAAACCTGCAGAGTTATAAATGACAGCTATCGTCCAAAAATATACTGAAGTAAGGCTGCCAAGAGGACTTGAAAGCGGGGCAGAATTGCAGGAAAACGATTTCAGGAGGTAGACTGGAATTGTACTGAAAGCATAGGAAAAGAGGCAGAGCGTCCACAATGATGCACCTGGCCAAAAAGGGCGTATGCGTTTTTTCCTGAATATATTCAGGAAAAAACGCATACGCCCTTTTTGGCCAACCAAGCAAGCTTGCAAAGGCAATCTGCACTACAATGAAGTCTCACTTCCCCCGGTCAAAAGGGCCATCTGAAAAAAGTGTAAAATCCAGAAAGGCAGGACAGGCCATGGAGAACTGGGAGCCTTGTTATGCTGATGGGCGGGATGTAAATTGCCAACAGACACTCGGGAGAAGTGTATGGTGTTTCCTGAAACATCTAGAAAACAAAGCAACAGAGCCTAGGGCACTTCCACTTATGGTCCTATAGCTTAGGGAAATTAAAATCAAAAAGACACAGCCACCCCAAAGTTTGGGACGCCTCTGTTTACAAGAATGTCGTTTACCGTACAAGTTCAGTATCACAGAAAGTGAAAAATGGATAAAGAACTTGTGGTACTTACGTACAATGCAGTATCACTCAGCAATGAAATCTATGTCATCAGGCCCGTAGCAGCATAATGAGTGGATTCAGGTACGATGATTCTAACTGAAATAAGTCACACAGAAAAAGAAACATCATAAGATATCACTAATACATGGAATGTAAACTTGGGTACACAGGAACTGAATTCCAAAACAGAACAGGGTCTCAAATTTAGAAAAGCAACTTATGCTTGCTTAAGGGGAAAGGTGAGTTGGGGTGCTGCATAAAACCAGAGATTGAAATGAGCACAGATAAAGTTCCTTAAGCCAAATATGGAATAGACAAGAGCTACTCCTTGCTCAACGAAATGGACTCAACACCCCATATTAAACGCCTAAGAATGTACCTGACTAGTAAGTATCTTAAAACCTATGGATTGCTATGTCTCCAAAAGAGAATCAAGCGTGTGTACAGGGGCATAAACGCAGCAGTGATAGGATTGGAGAGGTACGGTGAGCAAATGAAGACCCTTTGAAGTCATATTGCATGGTACCCATTCCACGGGTCTCAACTCTGCAGGTTTAAGGTATTCTTCCTTCAGCTAAAACATGCATGTGGAACCCAGAGTATGATCAACCGTGTGAATGGGAAACGTGTTCAAATATGTCTCAGTTTTCATCCCCTGGTACTCGGGTGCAACATTCCAGACGCTTTACTAACACTCTCCCCACTTGGACAGTCAGCGCCTTTAACCTCCTGTTTGGCCCAGTTTGCAATTTCTGCGGAAGATGAACAGGAATAGCGAGAACCAATGAGAGACTAGCTGGAGGTGTATGGACGGGCAAATTTAACTCTCATTTCCCACCAGAAAGAGGAAATAACCAAAGGCTCATCATGCCGTGCCGGAACCAGATTAGGGCCTGAAGCCATCCTGCGGTGTTGCGGCCAGGTCACAAGAAAGCGAGTTGAAGAAAGGAGCTCAGGGGCACTGTAATTCACAAACCTGCAGAGTTATAAATGACAGCTATCGTACAAAAATATACTGAAGTAAGGCTGCCAAGAGGACTTGAAAGCGGGGCAGAATTGCAGGAAACCGATTTCAGGAGGTAGACTGGAATTGCATTGAAAGCATAGGAAAAGAGGCAGAACGTCCACAATGATGCACTTGGCCAAAAAGGGCGTATGCGTTTTTTCCTGAATATATTCAGGAAAAAACGCATACGCCCTTTTCGGCCAACCAAGCAAGCTTGCAAAGGAAATCTGCACTACAATGAAGTCTCAATTCCCCCCGGTCAAAAGGGCCATCTGAAAAAAGTGTAAAATCCAGAAAGGCAGGACAGGCCATGGAGAACTGGGAGCCTTGTTATGCTGATGGGCGGGATGTAAATTGCCAACAGACACTCGGGAGAAGTGTATGGTGTTTCCTGAAACATCTAAAAAACAAAGCAACAGAGCCTAGGGCACTTCCACTTATGGTCCTATAGCTTAGGAAAATTAAAATCAAAAAGACACAGGCACCCCAAAGGTTGGGACGCCTCTGTTTACAAGAACCTCGTTTACCGTACAAGTTCAGTATCACAGAAAGTGAAAAATGGATAAAGAACTTGTGGTACTTACGTACAATGCAGTATCACTCAGCAATGAAATCTATGTCATCAGGCCCGTAGCAGCATAATGAGTGGATTCAGGTACGATGATTCTAACTGAAATAAGTCACACAGAAAAAGAAACATCATAAGATATCACTAATACACGGAATGTAAACTTGGCTACACAGGAACTGAATTCCAAAACAGAACAGGGTCTCAAATTTAGAAAACCAACTTATGCATGCTTAAGGGGAAAGGTGAGTTGGGGTGCTGCATAAAACCAGAGTTTGAAATGAGCACAGATAAAGTTCCTTAAGCCAAATATGGAATAGACAAGAGCTACTCCTTGCTCAACGAAATGGACTCAATACCCCATATTAAACGCCTAAGAATGTACCTGACTAGTAAGTATCTTAAAACCTATGGATTGCTATGTCTCCAAAAGAGAATCAAGCGTGTGTACAGGGGCATAAACGCAGCAGTGATAGGATTGGAGAGGTTCGGTGAGCAAATGAAGACCCTTTGAAGTCATATTGCATGGTACCCATTCCACGGGTTTCAACTACCCAGGTTTAAGGTATTCTTCCTTCAGCTAAAACATGCATGTGGAACCCAGAGTATGATCAACCGTGTGAACGGGAAACGTGTTCAAATATGTCTCAGTTATCCTCCCCTGATACTCGGGTGCAACATTCCAGACGCTTTACTAACACTCTCCCCACTTGGACAGTCAGCGCCTTTAAACTCCTGTTTGGCCCAGTTTGCAATTTCTGCGGAAGATGAACAGGAATAGCGAGAACCAATGAGAGACTAGCTGGAGGTGTATGGACGGGCAAATTTAACTCTCATTTCCCACCAGTAAGAGGAAATAACCAAAGGCTCAGCATGCCGTGCCAGAACCAGATTAGGGCCTGAAGCCATCCTGCAGTGTTGCGGCCAGGTCACAAGAAAGCGAGTTGAAGAAAGGAGCTCAGGGGCACTGTAATTCACAAACCTGCAGAGTTATAAATGACAGCTATCGTCCAAAAATATACTGAAGTAAGGCTGCCAAGAGGACTTGAAAGCGGGGCAGAATTGCAGGAAACCGATTTCAGGAGGTAGACTGGAATTGCATTGAAAGCATAGGAAAAGAGGCAGAACGTCCACAATGATTCACTTGGCCAAAAAGGGCATATGCGTTTTTTCCTGAATATATTCAGGAAAAAACGCATACGCCCTTTTTGTCCAACCAAGCAAGCTTGCAAAGGAAATCTGCACTACAATGAAGTCTCACTTCCCCCTGGTCAAAAGGGCCATCTGAAAAAAGTGTAAAATCCAGAAAGGCAGGACAGGCCGTGGAGAACTGGGAGCCTTGTTGTGCTGATGGGCGGGATGTAAATTGCCAACAGACACTCGGGAGAAGTGTATGGTGTTTCCTGAAACATCTAAAAAACAAAGCAACAGAGCCTAGGGCACTTCCACTTATGGTCCTATAGCTTAGGGAAATTAAAATCATAAAGACACAGCCACCCCAAAGGTTGGGACGCCTCTGTTTACAGGAACCTCATTTACCGTACAAGTTCAGTATCACAGAAAGTGAAAAATGGATAAAGAACTTGTGGTACTTACATACAATGCAGTATCACTCAGCAATGAAATCTATGTCATCAGGCCCGTAGCAGCATAATGAGTGGATTCAGGTACGATGATTCTAACGGAAATAAGTCACACAGAAAAAGAAACATCATAAGATATCACTAATACACGGAATGTAAACTTGGCTACACAGGAACTGAATTCCAAAACAGAACAGGGTCTCAAATTTAGAAAACCAACTTATGCATGCTTAAGGGGAAAGGTGAGTTGGGGTGCTGCATAAAACCAGAGATTGAAATGAGCACAGATAAAGTTCCTTAAGCCAAATATGGAATAGACAAGAGCTACTCCTTGCTCAACGAAATGGACTCAACACCCCATATTAAACGCCTAAGAATGTACCTGACTAGTAAGTATCTTAAAACCTATGGATTGCTATGTCTCCAAAAGAGAATCAAGCGTGTGTACAGGGGCATAAACGCAGCAGTGATAGGATTGGAGAGGTTCGGTGAGCAAATGAAGACCCTTTGAAGTCATATTGCATGGTACCCATTCCACGGGTTTCAACTACCCAGGTTTAAGGTATTCTTCCTTCAGCTAAAACATGCATGTGGAACCCAGAGTATGATCAACCGTGTGAACGGGAAACGTGTTCAAATATGTCTCAGTTATCCTCCCCTGATACTCGGGTGCAACATTCCAGACGCTTTACTAACACTCTCCCCACTTGGACAGTCAGCGCCTTTAAACTCCTGTTTGGCCCAGTTTGCAATTTCTGCGGAAGATGAACAGGAATAGCGAGAACCAATGAGAGACTAGCTGGAGGTGTATGGACGGGCAAATTTAACTCTCATTTCCCACCAGTAAGAGGAAATAACCAAAGGCTCAGCATGCCGTGCCAGAACCAGATTAGGGCCTGAAGCCATCCTGCAGTGTTGCGGCCAGGTCACAAGAAAGCGAGTTGAAGAAAGGAGCTCAGGGGCACTGTAATTCACAAACCTGCAGAGTTATAAATGACAGCTATCGTCCAAAAATATACTGAAGTAAGGCTGCCAAGAGGACTTGAAAGCGGGGCAGAATTGCAGGAAACCGATTTCAGGAGGTAGACTGGAATTGCATTGAAAGCATAGGAAAAGAGGCAGAACGTCCACAATGATGCACTTGGCCAAAAAGGGCGTATGCGTTTTTTCCTGAATATATTCAGGAAAAAACGCATACGCCCTTTTTGTCCAACCAAGCAAGCTTGCAAAGGAAATCTGCACTACAATGAAGTCTCACTTCCCCCTGGTCAAAAGGGCCATCTGAAAAAAGTGTAAAATCCAGAAAGGCAGGACAGGCCGTGGAGAACTGGGAGTCTTGTTGTGCTGATGGACGGGATGTAAATTGCCAACAGACACTCGGGAGAAGTGTATGGTGTTTCCTGAAACATCTAAAAAACAAAGCAACAGAGCCTAGGGCACTTCCACTTATGGTCCTATAGCTTAGGGAAATTAAAATCATAAAGACACAGCCACCCCAAAGGTTGGGACGCCTCTGTTTACAGGAACCTCATTTACCGTACAAGTTCAGTATCACAGAAAGTGAAAAATGGATAAAGAACTTGTGGTACTTACATACAATGCAGTATCACTCAGCAATGAAATCTATGTCATCAGGCCCGTAGCAGCATAATGAGTGGATTCAGGTACGATGATTCTAACTGAAATAAGTCACACAGAAAGAGAAACATCATAAGATATCACTAATACACGGAATGTAAACTTGGCTACAAAGGAACTGAATTCCAAAACAGAACAGGATCTCAAATTTAGAAAACTAACTTATGCTTGCTTAAGGGGAAAGGTGAGTTGGGGTTCTGCATAAAACCAGAGATTGAAATGAGCACAGATAAAGTTCTTTAAGCCAAATATGGAATAGACAAGAGCTACTCCTTGCTCAACGAAATGGACTCAACACCCCATATTAAACGCCTAAGAATGTACCTGACTAGTAAGTATCTTAAAACCTATGGATTGCTATGTCTCCAAAAGAGAATCAAGCGTGTGTACAGGGGCATAAACGCAGCAGTGATAGGATTGGAGAGGTTCGGTGAGCAAATGAAGACCCTTTGAAATCATATTTCATGGTACCCATTGGACGGGTCTCAACTCTGCAGGTTTAAGGTATTCTTCCTTCAGCTAAAACATGCATGTGGAACCCAGAGTATGATCAACTGTGTGAACGGGAGACGTGTTCAAATATGTCTCAGTTTTCATCCCCTGGTACTCGGGTGCAACATTCCAGACGCTTTACTAACACTCTCCCCACTTGGACAGTCAGCGCCTTTAACCTCCTGTTTGGCCCAGTTTGCAATTTCTGCGGAAGATGAACAGGAATTGCGAGAACCAATGAGAGACTAGCTGGAGGTGTATGGACGGGCAAATTTAACTCTCATTTCCCACCAGAAAGAGGAAATAACCAAAGGCTCATCATGCCGTGCGGGAACCAGATTAGGGCCTGAAGCCATCCTGCGGTGTTGCGGCCAGGTCAAAAGAAAGCGAGTTGAAGAAAGGAGCTCAGGGGCACTGTAATTCACAAACCTGCAGAGTTATAAATGACAGCTATCGTCCAAAAATATACTGAAGTAAGGCTGCCAAGAGGACTTGAAAGCGGGGCAGAATTGCAGGAAACCGATTTCAGGAGGTAGACTGGAATTGCATTGAAAGCATAGGAAAAGAGGCAGAACGTCCACAATGATGCACTTGGCCAAAAAGGGCGTATGCGTTTTTTCCTGAATATATTCAGGATAAAACGCATACGCCCTTTTTGGCCAACCAAGCAAGCTTGCAAAGGAAATCTGCACTACAATGAAGTCTCACTTCCCCCCGGTCAAAAGGGCCATCTGAAAAAAGTGTAAAATCCAGAAAGGCAGGACAGGCCATGGAGAACTGGGAGCCTTGTTATGCTGATGGGCGGGATGTAAATTGCCAACAGACACTCGGGAGAAGTGTATGGTGTTTCCTGAAACATCTAAAAAACAAAGCAACAGAGCCTAGGGCACTTCCACTTATGGTCCTATAGCTTAGGGAAATTAAAATCAAAAAGACACAGGCACCCCAAAGGTTGGGACGCCTCTGTTTACAAGAACCTCGTTTACCGTACAAGTTCAGTATCACAGAAAGTGAAAAATGGATAAAGAACTTGTGGTACTTACGTACAATGCAGTATCACTCAGCAATGAAATCTATGTCATCAGGCCCGTAGCAGCATAATGAGTGGATTCAGGTACGATGATTCTAACGGAAATAAGTCACACAGAAAAAGAAACATCATAAGATATCACTAATACACGGAATGTAAACTTGGCTACAAAGGAACTGCATTCCAAAACAGAACAGGGTCTCAAATTTAGAAAACCAACTTATGCTTGCTTAAGGGGAAAGGTGAGTTGGGGTTCTGCATAAAACCAGAGATTGAAATGAGCACAGATAAAGTTCCTTAAGCCAAATATGGAATAGACAAGAGCTACTCCTTGCTCAACGAAATGGACTCAACACCCCATATTAAACGCCTAAGAATGTACCTGACTAGTAAGTATCTTAAAACCTATGGATTGCTATGTCTCCAAAAGAGAATCAAGCGTGTGTACAGGGGCATAAACGCAGCAGTGATAGGATTGGAGAGGTTCGGTGAGCAAATGAAAACCCTTTGAAGTCATATTGCATGGTACCCATTCCACGGGTTTCAACTACCCAGGTTTAAGGTATTCTTCCTTCAGCTAAAACATGCATGTGGAACCCAGAGTATGATCAACCATGTGAATGGGAGACGTGTTCAAATATGTCTCAGTTTTCCTCCCCTGATACTCGGGTGCAACATTCCAGACGCTTTACTAACACTCTCCCGACTTGGAGAGTCAGTCCCTTTAACCTCCTGTTTGGCCCAGTTTACAATTTCTGTGGAAGATGAACAGGAATAGCGAGAACCAATGAGAGACTAGCTGGAGGTGTCTGGACGGGCAAATTTAACTCTCATTTCCCACCAGAAAGAGGAAATAACCAAAGGCTCAGCGTGCCGTGCCGGAACCAGATTAGGGCCTGAAGCCATCCTGCGGTGTTGCGGCCAGGTCAAAAGAAAGCGAGTTGAAGAAAGGAGCTCAGGGGCACTGTAATTCACAAACCTGCAGAGTTATAAATGACAGCTATCGTCCAAAAATATACTGAAGTAAGGCTGCCAGGAGGACTTGAAAGCGGGGCAGAATTGCGGGAAACCGATTTCAGGAGGTAGACTGGAATTGCACTGAAAGCATAGGAAATGAGGCAGAACGTCCACAATGATGCACTTGGCCAAAAAGGGCGTATGCGTTTTTTCCTGAATATATTCAGGAAAAAACGCATACGCCCTTTGTGGCCAACCAAGCAAGCTTGCAAAGGAAATCTGCACTACAATGAAGTCTCAATTCCCCCAGGTCAAATGGGCCATCTGAAAAATGTGTAAAATCCAGAAAGGCAGGACAGGCCATGGAGAACTGGGAGCCTTGTTATGCTGATGGGCGGGATGTAAATTCCCAACAGACACTCGGGAGAAGTGTATGGTGTTTCCTGAAACATCTAAAAAACAAAGCAACAGAGCCTAGGGCACTTCCACTTATGGTCCTATAGTTTAGGGAAATTAAAATCATAAAGACACAGCCACCCCAAAGGTTGGGACGCCTCTGTTTCCAAGAACCTCATTTACCGTACAAGTTCAGTATCACAGAAAGTGAAAAATGGATAAAGAACTTGTGGTACTTACGTATAATGCAGTATCACTCAGCAATGAAATCTATGTCATCAGGCCCGTAGCAGCATAATGAGTGGATTCAGGTACGATGATTCTAACTGAAATAAGTCACACAGAAAATGAAACATCATAAGATATCACTAATACACGGAATGTAAACTTGGCTACACAGGAACTGAATTACAGAACAGAACAGGGTCTCAAATTTAGAAAACCAGCATATGCTTGCTTAAGGGGAAAGGTGAGTTGGGGTGCTGCATAAAACCAGAGATTGAAATGAGCACAGATAAAGTTCCTTAAGCCAAATATGGAATAGACAAGAGCTACTCCTTGCTCAACGAAATGGACTCAACACCGCATATTAAACACCTAAGAATGTACCTGACTAGTAAGTATCTTAAAACCTATGGATTTCTATGTCTCCGAAAGAGAATCAAGCATGTGTACAGGGGCATAAACGCAGCAGTGATGGGATTGGAGAGGTTCGGTGAGCAAATGAAGACCCTTTGAAGTCATATTGCATGGTACCCATTCCACGGGTTTCAACTACCCAGGTTTAAGGTATTCTTCCTTCAGCTAAAACATGCATGTGGAACCCAGAGTATGATCAACCGTGTGAACGGGAGACGAGTTCAAATATGTCTCAGTTTTCCTCCCCTGATACTCGGGTGCAACATTCCAGACGCTTTACTAACACTCTCCCCACTTGGACAGTCTGCGTCTTTAACCTCCTGTTTGGCCCAGTTTGCAATTTCTGCGGAAGATGAACAGGAATAGCGAGAACCAATGAGAGACTAGCTGGAGGTGTATGGACGGGCAAATTTAACTCTCATTTCCCACCAGGAAGAGGAAATAACCAAAGGCTCAGCATGCCGTGCCGGAACCAGATTAGGGCCTGAAGCCATCCTGCGGTGTTGCGGCCAGGTCACAAGAAAGCGAGTTGAAGAAAGGAGCTCAGGGGCACTGTAATTCACAAACCTGCAGAGTTATAAATGACAGCTATCGTCCAAAAATATACTGAAGTAAGGCTGCCAAGAGGACTTGAAAGCCGGGCAGAATTGCAGGAAACCGATTTCAGGAGGTAGACTGGAATTGCATTGAAAGCATAGGAAAAGAGGCAGAACGTCCACAATGATGCACTTGGCCAAAAAGGGCGTATGCGTTTTTTCCTGAATATATTCAGGAAAAAACGCATACGCCCTTTTCGGCCAACCAAGCAAGCTTGCAAAGGAAATCTGCACTACAATGAAGTCTCACTTCCCCCTGGTCAAAAGGGCCATCTGAAAAAAGTGTAAAATCCAGAAAGGCTGGACAGGCCGTGGAGAACTGGGAGCCTTGTTGTGCTGATGGGCGGGATGTAAATTGCCAACAGACACTCGGGAGAAGTGTATGGTGTTTCCTGAAACATCTAAAAAACAAAGCAACAGAGCCTAGGGCACTTCCACTTATGGTCCTATAGTTTAGGGAAATTAAAATCATAAAGACATATCCACCCCAAAGGTTGGGACGCCTCTGTTTACAGGAACCTCATTTACCGTACAAGTTCAATATCACAGAAAGTGAAAAATGGATAAAGAACTTGTGGTACTTACATACAATGCAGTATCACTCAGCAATGAAATCTATGTCATCAGGCCCGTAGCAGCATAATGAGTGGATTCAGGTACGATGATTCTAACTGAAATAAGTCACACAGAAAGAGAAACATCATAAGATATCACTAATACACGGAATGTAAACTTGGCTACACAGGAACTGAATTCCAAAACAGAACAGGGTCTCAAATTTAGAAAACCAACTTATGCTTGCTTAAGGGGAAAGGTGAGTTGGGGTGCTGCATAAAACCAGAGATTGAAATGAGCACAGATAAAGTTCCTTAAGCCAAATATGGAATAGACAAGAGCTACTCCTTGCTCAACAAAATGGACTCAACACCCCATATTAAACGCCTAAGAATGTACCTGACTAGTAAGTATCTTAAAACCTATGGATTGCTATGTCTCCAAAAGAGAATCAAGCGTGTGTACAGGGGCATAAACGCAGCAGTGATAGGATTGGAGAGGTTCGGTGAGCAAATGAAGACCCTTTGAAGTCATATTGCATGGTACCCATTCCACGGGTTTCAACTACCCAGGTTTAAGGTATTCTTCCTTCAGCTAAAACATGCATGTGGAACCCAGAGTATGATCAACCGTGTGAACGGGAAACGTGTTCAAATATGTCTCAGTTATCCTCCCCTGATACTCGGGTGCAACATTCCAGACGCTTTACTAACACTCTCCCCACTTGGACAGTCAGCGCCTTTAAACTCCTGTTTGGCCCAGTTTGCAATTTCTGCGGAAGATGAACAGGAATAGCGAGAACCAATGAGAGACTAGCTGGAGGTGTATGGACGGGCAAATTTAACTCTCATTTCCCACCAGTAAGAGGAAATAAACAAAGGCTCAGCATGCCGTGCCAGAACCAGATTAGGGCCTGAAGCCATCCTGCAGTGTTGCGGCCAGGTCACAAGAAAGCGAGTTGAAGAAAGGAGCTCAGGGGCACTGTAATTCACAAACCTGCAGAGTTATAAATGACAGCTATCGTCCAAAAATATACTGAAGTAAGGCTGCCAAGAGGACTTGAAAGCGGGGCAGAATTGCAGGAAACCGATTTCAGGAGGTAGACTGGAATTGCATTGAAAGCATAGGAAAAGAGGCAGAACGTCCACAATGATGCACTTGGCCAAAAAGGGCATATGCGTTTTTTCCTGAATATATTCAGGAAAAAACGCATACGCCCTTTTTGTCCAACCAAGCAAGCTTGCAAAGGAAATCTGCACTACAATGAAGTCTCACTTCCCCCTGGTCAAAAGGGCCATCTGAAAAAAGTGTAAAATCCAGAAAGGCAGGACAGGCCATGGAGAACTGGGAGCCTTGTTGTGCTGATGGGCGGGATGTAAATTGCCAACAGACACTCGGGAGAAGTGTATGGTGTTTCCTGAAACATCTAAAAAACAAAGCAACAGAGCCTAGGGCACTTCCACTTATGGTCCTATAGCTTAGGGAAATTAAAATCATAAAGACACAGCCACCCCAAAGGTTGGGACGCCTCTGTTTACAGGAACCTCATTTACCGTACAAGTTCAGTATCACAGAAAGTGAAAAATGGATAAAGAACTTGTGGTACTTACATACAATGCAGTATCACTCAGCAATGAAATCTATGTCATCAGGCCCGTAGCAGCATAATGAGTGGATTCAGGTACGATGATTCTAACTGAAATAAGTCACACAGAAAGAGAAACATCATAAGATATCACTAATACACGGAATGTAAACTTGGTTACAAAGGAACTGAATTCCAAAACAGAACAGGATCTCAAATTTAGAAAACCAACTTATGCTTGCTTAAGGGGAAAGGTGAGTTGGGGTTCTGCATAAAACCAGAGATTGAAATGAGCACAGATAAAGTTCCTTAAGCCAAATATGGAATAGACAAGAGCTACTCCTTGCTCAACGAAATGGACTCAACACCCCATACTAAACGCCTAAGAATGTACCTGACTAGTAAGTATCTTAAAACCTATGGATTGCTATGTCTCCAAAAGAGAATCAAGCGTGTGTACAGGGGCATAAACGCAGCAGTGATAGGATTGGAGAGGTTCGGTGAGCAAATGAAGACCCTTTGAAATCATATTTCATGGTACCCATTGGACGGGTCTCAACTCTGCAGGTTTAAGGTATTCTTCCTTCAGCTAAAACATGCATGTGGAACCCAGAGTATGATCAACTGTGTGAACGGGAGACGTGTTCAAATATGTCTCAGTTTTCATCCCCTGGTACTCGGGTGCAACATTCCAGACGCTTTACTAACACTCTCCCCACTTGGACAGTCAGCGCCTTTAACCTCCTGTTTGGCCCAGTTTGCAATTTCTGCGGAAGATGAACAGGAATAGCGAGAACCAATGAGAGACTAGCTGGAGGTGTCTGGACGGGCAAATTTAACTCTCATTTCCCACCAGAAAGAGGAAATAACCAAAGGCTCATCATGCCGTGCCGGAACCAGATTAGGGCCTGAAGCCATCCTGCGGTGTTGCGGCCAGGTCAAAAGAAAGCGAGTTGAAGAAAGGAGCTCAGGGGCACTGTAATTCACAAACCTGCAGAGTTATAAATGACAGCTATCGTCCAAAAATATACTGAAGTAAGGCTGCCAAGAGGACTTGAAAGCGGGGCAGAATTGCAGGAAACCGATTTCAGGAGGTAGACTGGAATTGCATTGAAAGCATAGGAAAAGAGGCAGAACGTCCACAATGATGCACTTGGCCAAAAAGGGCATATGCGTTTTTTCCTGAATATATTCAGGATAAAACGCATACGCCCTTTTTGGCCAACCAAGCAAGCTTGCAAAGGAAATCTGCACTACAATGAAGTCTCACTTCCCCCCGGTCAAAAGGGCCATCTGAAAAAAGTGTAAAATCCAGAAAGGCAGGACAGGCCATGGAGAACTGGGAGCCTTGTTATGCTGATGGGCGGGATGTAAATTGCCAACAGACACTCGGGAGAAGTGTATGCTGTTTCCTGAAACATCTAAGAAACAAAGCAACAGAGCCTAGGGCACTTCCACTTCTGGTTCTATAGCTTAGGGAAATTAAAATTATAAAGACACAGCCACCCCAAATGTTGGGACGCCTCTGTTTACAAGAACCTCGTTTACCGTACAAGTTCAATATCACAGAAAGTGAAAAATGGATAAAGAACTTGTGGTACTTACATACAATACAGTATCACTCAGCAATGAAATCTATGTCATCAGGCCCGGAGCAGCATAATGAGTGGATTCAGGTACGATGATTCTAACTGAAATAAGTCACACAGAAAGAGAAACATCATAAGATATCACTAATACACGGAATGTAAACTTGGCTACAAAGGAACTGAATTCCAAAACAGAACAGGGTCTCAAATTTAGAAAACCAACTTATGCTTGCTTAAGGGGAAAGGTGAGTTGGGGTGCTGCATAAAACCAGAGATTGAAATGAGCACAGATAAAGTTCCTTAAGCCAAATATGGAATAGACAAGAGCTACTCCTTGCTCAACGAAATGGACTCAACACCCCATACTAAACGCCTAAGAATGTACCTGACTAGTAAGTATCTTAAAACCTATGGATTGCTATGTCTCCAAAAGAGAATCAAGCGTGTGTACAGGGGCATAAACGCAGCAGTGATAGGATTGGAGAGGTTCGGTGAGCAAATGAAGACCCTTTGAAATCATATTTCATGGTACCCATTGGACGGGTCTCAACTCTGCAGGTTTAAGGTATTCTTCCTTCAGCTAAAACATGCATGTGGAACCCAGAGTATGATCAACTGTGTGAACGGGAGACGTGTTCAAATATGTCTCAGTTTTCATCCCCTGGTACTCGGGTGCAACATTCCAGACGCTTTACTAACACTCTCCCCACTTGGACAGTCAGCGCCTTTAACCTCCTGTTTGGCCCAGTTTGCAATTTCTGCGGAAGATGAACAGGAATAGCGAGAACCAATGAGAGACTAGCTGGAGGTGTATGGACGGGCAAATTTAACTCTCATTTCCCACCAGAAAGAGGAAATAACCAAAGGCTCATCATGCCGTGCCGGAACCAGATTAGGGCCTGAAGCCATCCTGCGGTGTTGCGGCCAGGTCAAAAGAAAGCGAGTTG
Organism: Grampus griseus; assembly: GCF_964374135.1. Lineage (NCBI taxonomy): Eukaryota > Metazoa > Chordata > Mammalia > Artiodactyla > Delphinidae > Grampus > Grampus griseus. Next base: position 214,699 of record NW_028133171.1, on the reverse strand, counting down.
AAGAAAGGAGCTCAGGGGCACTGTAATTCACAAACCTGCAGAGTTATAAATGACAGCTATCGTCCAAAAATATACTGAAGTAAGGCTGCCAAGAGGACTTGAAAGCGGGGCAGAATTGCAGGAAAACGATTTCAGGAGGTAGACTGGAATTGTACTGAAAGCATAGGAAAAGAGGCAGAGCGTCCACAATGATGCACCTGGCCAAAAAGGGCGTATGCGTTTTTTCCTGAATATATTCAGGAAAAAACGCATACGCCCTTTTTGGCCAACCAAGCAAGCTTGCAAAGGCAATCTGCACTACAATGAAGTCTCACTTCCCCCGGTCAAAAGGGCCATCTGAAAAAAGTGTAAAATCCAGAAAGGCAGGACAGGCCATGGAGAACTGGGAGCCTTGTTATGCTGATGGGCGGGATGTAAATTGCCAACAGACACTCGGGAGAAGTGTATGGTGTTTCCTGAAACATCTAGAAAACAAAGCAACAGAGCCTAGGGCACTTCCACTTATGGTCCTATAGCTTAGGGAAATTAAAATCAAAAAGACACAGCCACCCCAAAGTTTGGGACGCCTCTGTTTACAAGAATGTCGTTTACCGTACAAGTTCAGTATCACAGAAAGTGAAAAATGGATAAAGAACTTGTGGTACTTACGTACAATGCAGTATCACTCAGCAATGAAATCTATGTCATCAGGCCCGTAGCAGCATAATGAGTGGATTCAGGTACGATGATTCTAACTGAAATAAGTCACACAGAAAAAGAAACATCATAAGATATCACTAATACATGGAATGTAAACTTGGGTACACAGGAACTGAATTCCAAAACAGAACAGGGTCTCAAATTTAGAAAAGCAACTTATGCTTGCTTAAGGGGAAAGGTGAGTTGGGGTGCTGCATAAAACCAGAGATTGAAATGAGCACAGATAAAGTTCCTTAAGCCAAATATGGAATAGACAAGAGCTACTCCTTGCTCAACGAAATGGACTCAACACCCCATATTAAACGCCTAAGAATGTACCTGACTAGTAAGTATCTTAAAACCTATGGATTGCTATGTCTCCAAAAGAGAATCAAGCGTGTGTACAGGGGCATAAACGCAGCAGTGATAGGATTGGAGAGGTACGGTGAGCAAATGAAGACCCTTTGAAGTCATATTGCATGGTACCCATTCCACGGGTCTCAACTCTGCAGGTTTAAGGTATTCTTCCTTCAGCTAAAACATGCATGTGGAACCCAGAGTATGATCAACCGTGTGAATGGGAAACGTGTTCAAATATGTCTCAGTTTTCATCCCCTGGTACTCGGGTGCAACATTCCAGACGCTTTACTAACACTCTCCCCACTTGGACAGTCAGCGCCTTTAACCTCCTGTTTGGCCCAGTTTGCAATTTCTGCGGAAGATGAACAGGAATAGCGAGAACCAATGAGAGACTAGCTGGAGGTGTATGGACGGGCAAATTTAACTCTCATTTCCCACCAGAAAGAGGAAATAACCAAAGGCTCATCATGCCGTGCCGGAACCAGATTAGGGCCTGAAGCCATCCTGCGGTGTTGCGGCCAGGTCACAAGAAAGCGAGTTGAAGAAAGGAGCTCAGGGGCACTGTAATTCACAAACCTGCAGAGTTATAAATGACAGCTATCGTACAAAAATATACTGAAGTAAGGCTGCCAAGAGGACTTGAAAGCGGGGCAGAATTGCAGGAAACCGATTTCAGGAGGTAGACTGGAATTGCATTGAAAGCATAGGAAAAGAGGCAGAACGTCCACAATGATGCACTTGGCCAAAAAGGGCGTATGCGTTTTTTCCTGAATATATTCAGGAAAAAACGCATACGCCCTTTTCGGCCAACCAAGCAAGCTTGCAAAGGAAATCTGCACTACAATGAAGTCTCAATTCCCCCCGGTCAAAAGGGCCATCTGAAAAAAGTGTAAAATCCAGAAAGGCAGGACAGGCCATGGAGAACTGGGAGCCTTGTTATGCTGATGGGCGGGATGTAAATTGCCAACAGACACTCGGGAGAAGTGTATGGTGTTTCCTGAAACATCTAAAAAACAAAGCAACAGAGCCTAGGGCACTTCCACTTATGGTCCTATAGCTTAGGAAAATTAAAATCAAAAAGACACAGGCACCCCAAAGGTTGGGACGCCTCTGTTTACAAGAACCTCGTTTACCGTACAAGTTCAGTATCACAGAAAGTGAAAAATGGATAAAGAACTTGTGGTACTTACGTACAATGCAGTATCACTCAGCAATGAAATCTATGTCATCAGGCCCGTAGCAGCATAATGAGTGGATTCAGGTACGATGATTCTAACTGAAATAAGTCACACAGAAAAAGAAACATCATAAGATATCACTAATACACGGAATGTAAACTTGGCTACACAGGAACTGAATTCCAAAACAGAACAGGGTCTCAAATTTAGAAAACCAACTTATGCATGCTTAAGGGGAAAGGTGAGTTGGGGTGCTGCATAAAACCAGAGTTTGAAATGAGCACAGATAAAGTTCCTTAAGCCAAATATGGAATAGACAAGAGCTACTCCTTGCTCAACGAAATGGACTCAATACCCCATATTAAACGCCTAAGAATGTACCTGACTAGTAAGTATCTTAAAACCTATGGATTGCTATGTCTCCAAAAGAGAATCAAGCGTGTGTACAGGGGCATAAACGCAGCAGTGATAGGATTGGAGAGGTTCGGTGAGCAAATGAAGACCCTTTGAAGTCATATTGCATGGTACCCATTCCACGGGTTTCAACTACCCAGGTTTAAGGTATTCTTCCTTCAGCTAAAACATGCATGTGGAACCCAGAGTATGATCAACCGTGTGAACGGGAAACGTGTTCAAATATGTCTCAGTTATCCTCCCCTGATACTCGGGTGCAACATTCCAGACGCTTTACTAACACTCTCCCCACTTGGACAGTCAGCGCCTTTAAACTCCTGTTTGGCCCAGTTTGCAATTTCTGCGGAAGATGAACAGGAATAGCGAGAACCAATGAGAGACTAGCTGGAGGTGTATGGACGGGCAAATTTAACTCTCATTTCCCACCAGTAAGAGGAAATAACCAAAGGCTCAGCATGCCGTGCCAGAACCAGATTAGGGCCTGAAGCCATCCTGCAGTGTTGCGGCCAGGTCACAAGAAAGCGAGTTGAAGAAAGGAGCTCAGGGGCACTGTAATTCACAAACCTGCAGAGTTATAAATGACAGCTATCGTCCAAAAATATACTGAAGTAAGGCTGCCAAGAGGACTTGAAAGCGGGGCAGAATTGCAGGAAACCGATTTCAGGAGGTAGACTGGAATTGCATTGAAAGCATAGGAAAAGAGGCAGAACGTCCACAATGATTCACTTGGCCAAAAAGGGCATATGCGTTTTTTCCTGAATATATTCAGGAAAAAACGCATACGCCCTTTTTGTCCAACCAAGCAAGCTTGCAAAGGAAATCTGCACTACAATGAAGTCTCACTTCCCCCTGGTCAAAAGGGCCATCTGAAAAAAGTGTAAAATCCAGAAAGGCAGGACAGGCCGTGGAGAACTGGGAGCCTTGTTGTGCTGATGGGCGGGATGTAAATTGCCAACAGACACTCGGGAGAAGTGTATGGTGTTTCCTGAAACATCTAAAAAACAAAGCAACAGAGCCTAGGGCACTTCCACTTATGGTCCTATAGCTTAGGGAAATTAAAATCATAAAGACACAGCCACCCCAAAGGTTGGGACGCCTCTGTTTACAGGAACCTCATTTACCGTACAAGTTCAGTATCACAGAAAGTGAAAAATGGATAAAGAACTTGTGGTACTTACATACAATGCAGTATCACTCAGCAATGAAATCTATGTCATCAGGCCCGTAGCAGCATAATGAGTGGATTCAGGTACGATGATTCTAACGGAAATAAGTCACACAGAAAAAGAAACATCATAAGATATCACTAATACACGGAATGTAAACTTGGCTACACAGGAACTGAATTCCAAAACAGAACAGGGTCTCAAATTTAGAAAACCAACTTATGCATGCTTAAGGGGAAAGGTGAGTTGGGGTGCTGCATAAAACCAGAGATTGAAATGAGCACAGATAAAGTTCCTTAAGCCAAATATGGAATAGACAAGAGCTACTCCTTGCTCAACGAAATGGACTCAACACCCCATATTAAACGCCTAAGAATGTACCTGACTAGTAAGTATCTTAAAACCTATGGATTGCTATGTCTCCAAAAGAGAATCAAGCGTGTGTACAGGGGCATAAACGCAGCAGTGATAGGATTGGAGAGGTTCGGTGAGCAAATGAAGACCCTTTGAAGTCATATTGCATGGTACCCATTCCACGGGTTTCAACTACCCAGGTTTAAGGTATTCTTCCTTCAGCTAAAACATGCATGTGGAACCCAGAGTATGATCAACCGTGTGAACGGGAAACGTGTTCAAATATGTCTCAGTTATCCTCCCCTGATACTCGGGTGCAACATTCCAGACGCTTTACTAACACTCTCCCCACTTGGACAGTCAGCGCCTTTAAACTCCTGTTTGGCCCAGTTTGCAATTTCTGCGGAAGATGAACAGGAATAGCGAGAACCAATGAGAGACTAGCTGGAGGTGTATGGACGGGCAAATTTAACTCTCATTTCCCACCAGTAAGAGGAAATAACCAAAGGCTCAGCATGCCGTGCCAGAACCAGATTAGGGCCTGAAGCCATCCTGCAGTGTTGCGGCCAGGTCACAAGAAAGCGAGTTGAAGAAAGGAGCTCAGGGGCACTGTAATTCACAAACCTGCAGAGTTATAAATGACAGCTATCGTCCAAAAATATACTGAAGTAAGGCTGCCAAGAGGACTTGAAAGCGGGGCAGAATTGCAGGAAACCGATTTCAGGAGGTAGACTGGAATTGCATTGAAAGCATAGGAAAAGAGGCAGAACGTCCACAATGATGCACTTGGCCAAAAAGGGCGTATGCGTTTTTTCCTGAATATATTCAGGAAAAAACGCATACGCCCTTTTTGTCCAACCAAGCAAGCTTGCAAAGGAAATCTGCACTACAATGAAGTCTCACTTCCCCCTGGTCAAAAGGGCCATCTGAAAAAAGTGTAAAATCCAGAAAGGCAGGACAGGCCGTGGAGAACTGGGAGTCTTGTTGTGCTGATGGACGGGATGTAAATTGCCAACAGACACTCGGGAGAAGTGTATGGTGTTTCCTGAAACATCTAAAAAACAAAGCAACAGAGCCTAGGGCACTTCCACTTATGGTCCTATAGCTTAGGGAAATTAAAATCATAAAGACACAGCCACCCCAAAGGTTGGGACGCCTCTGTTTACAGGAACCTCATTTACCGTACAAGTTCAGTATCACAGAAAGTGAAAAATGGATAAAGAACTTGTGGTACTTACATACAATGCAGTATCACTCAGCAATGAAATCTATGTCATCAGGCCCGTAGCAGCATAATGAGTGGATTCAGGTACGATGATTCTAACTGAAATAAGTCACACAGAAAGAGAAACATCATAAGATATCACTAATACACGGAATGTAAACTTGGCTACAAAGGAACTGAATTCCAAAACAGAACAGGATCTCAAATTTAGAAAACTAACTTATGCTTGCTTAAGGGGAAAGGTGAGTTGGGGTTCTGCATAAAACCAGAGATTGAAATGAGCACAGATAAAGTTCTTTAAGCCAAATATGGAATAGACAAGAGCTACTCCTTGCTCAACGAAATGGACTCAACACCCCATATTAAACGCCTAAGAATGTACCTGACTAGTAAGTATCTTAAAACCTATGGATTGCTATGTCTCCAAAAGAGAATCAAGCGTGTGTACAGGGGCATAAACGCAGCAGTGATAGGATTGGAGAGGTTCGGTGAGCAAATGAAGACCCTTTGAAATCATATTTCATGGTACCCATTGGACGGGTCTCAACTCTGCAGGTTTAAGGTATTCTTCCTTCAGCTAAAACATGCATGTGGAACCCAGAGTATGATCAACTGTGTGAACGGGAGACGTGTTCAAATATGTCTCAGTTTTCATCCCCTGGTACTCGGGTGCAACATTCCAGACGCTTTACTAACACTCTCCCCACTTGGACAGTCAGCGCCTTTAACCTCCTGTTTGGCCCAGTTTGCAATTTCTGCGGAAGATGAACAGGAATTGCGAGAACCAATGAGAGACTAGCTGGAGGTGTATGGACGGGCAAATTTAACTCTCATTTCCCACCAGAAAGAGGAAATAACCAAAGGCTCATCATGCCGTGCGGGAACCAGATTAGGGCCTGAAGCCATCCTGCGGTGTTGCGGCCAGGTCAAAAGAAAGCGAGTTGAAGAAAGGAGCTCAGGGGCACTGTAATTCACAAACCTGCAGAGTTATAAATGACAGCTATCGTCCAAAAATATACTGAAGTAAGGCTGCCAAGAGGACTTGAAAGCGGGGCAGAATTGCAGGAAACCGATTTCAGGAGGTAGACTGGAATTGCATTGAAAGCATAGGAAAAGAGGCAGAACGTCCACAATGATGCACTTGGCCAAAAAGGGCGTATGCGTTTTTTCCTGAATATATTCAGGATAAAACGCATACGCCCTTTTTGGCCAACCAAGCAAGCTTGCAAAGGAAATCTGCACTACAATGAAGTCTCACTTCCCCCCGGTCAAAAGGGCCATCTGAAAAAAGTGTAAAATCCAGAAAGGCAGGACAGGCCATGGAGAACTGGGAGCCTTGTTATGCTGATGGGCGGGATGTAAATTGCCAACAGACACTCGGGAGAAGTGTATGGTGTTTCCTGAAACATCTAAAAAACAAAGCAACAGAGCCTAGGGCACTTCCACTTATGGTCCTATAGCTTAGGGAAATTAAAATCAAAAAGACACAGGCACCCCAAAGGTTGGGACGCCTCTGTTTACAAGAACCTCGTTTACCGTACAAGTTCAGTATCACAGAAAGTGAAAAATGGATAAAGAACTTGTGGTACTTACGTACAATGCAGTATCACTCAGCAATGAAATCTATGTCATCAGGCCCGTAGCAGCATAATGAGTGGATTCAGGTACGATGATTCTAACGGAAATAAGTCACACAGAAAAAGAAACATCATAAGATATCACTAATACACGGAATGTAAACTTGGCTACAAAGGAACTGCATTCCAAAACAGAACAGGGTCTCAAATTTAGAAAACCAACTTATGCTTGCTTAAGGGGAAAGGTGAGTTGGGGTTCTGCATAAAACCAGAGATTGAAATGAGCACAGATAAAGTTCCTTAAGCCAAATATGGAATAGACAAGAGCTACTCCTTGCTCAACGAAATGGACTCAACACCCCATATTAAACGCCTAAGAATGTACCTGACTAGTAAGTATCTTAAAACCTATGGATTGCTATGTCTCCAAAAGAGAATCAAGCGTGTGTACAGGGGCATAAACGCAGCAGTGATAGGATTGGAGAGGTTCGGTGAGCAAATGAAAACCCTTTGAAGTCATATTGCATGGTACCCATTCCACGGGTTTCAACTACCCAGGTTTAAGGTATTCTTCCTTCAGCTAAAACATGCATGTGGAACCCAGAGTATGATCAACCATGTGAATGGGAGACGTGTTCAAATATGTCTCAGTTTTCCTCCCCTGATACTCGGGTGCAACATTCCAGACGCTTTACTAACACTCTCCCGACTTGGAGAGTCAGTCCCTTTAACCTCCTGTTTGGCCCAGTTTGCAATTTCTGTGGAAGATGAACAGGAATAGCGAGAACCAATGAGAGACTAGCTGGAGGTGTCTGGACGGGCAAATTTAACTCTCATTTCCCACCAGAAAGAGGAAATAACCAAAGGCTCAGCGTGCCGTGCCGGAACCAGATTAGGGCCTGAAGCCATCCTGCGGTGTTGCGGCCAGGTCAAAAGAAAGCGAGTTGAAGAAAGGAGCTCAGGGGCACTGTAATTCACAAACCTGCAGAGTTATAAATGACAGCTATCGTCCAAAAATATACTGAAGTAAGGCTGCCAGGAGGACTTGAAAGCGGGGCAGAATTGCGGGAAACCGATTTCAGGAGGTAGACTGGAATTGCACTGAAAGCATAGGAAATGAGGCAGAACGTCCACAATGATGCACTTGGCCAAAAAGGGCGTATGCGTTTTTTCCTGAATATATTCAGGAAAAAACGCATACGCCCTTTGTGGCCAACCAAGCAAGCTTGCAAAGGAAATCTGCACTACAATGAAGTCTCAATTCCCCCAGGTCAAATGGGCCATCTGAAAAATGTGTAAAATCCAGAAAGGCAGGACAGGCCATGGAGAACTGGGAGCCTTGTTATGCTGATGGGCGGGATGTAAATTCCCAACAGACACTCGGGAGAAGTGTATGGTGTTTCCTGAAACATCTAAAAAACAAAGCAACAGAGCCTAGGGCACTTCCACTTATGGTCCTATAGTTTAGGGAAATTAAAATCATAAAGACACAGCCACCCCAAAGGTTGGGACGCCTCTGTTTCCAAGAACCTCATTTACCGTACAAGTTCAGTATCACAGAAAGTGAAAAATGGATAAAGAACTTGTGGTACTTACGTATAATGCAGTATCACTCAGCAATGAAATCTATGTCATCAGGCCCGTAGCAGCATAATGAGTGGATTCAGGTACGATGATTCTAACTGAAATAAGTCACACAGAAAATGAAACATCATAAGATATCACTAATACACGGAATGTAAACTTGGCTACACAGGAACTGAATTACAGAACAGAACAGGGTCTCAAATTTAGAAAACCAGCATATGCTTGCTTAAGGGGAAAGGTGAGTTGGGGTGCTGCATAAAACCAGAGATTGAAATGAGCACAGATAAAGTTCCTTAAGCCAAATATGGAATAGACAAGAGCTACTCCTTGCTCAACGAAATGGACTCAACACCGCATATTAAACACCTAAGAATGTACCTGACTAGTAAGTATCTTAAAACCTATGGATTTCTATGTCTCCGAAAGAGAATCAAGCATGTGTACAGGGGCATAAACGCAGCAGTGATGGGATTGGAGAGGTTCGGTGAGCAAATGAAGACCCTTTGAAGTCATATTGCATGGTACCCATTCCACGGGTTTCAACTACCCAGGTTTAAGGTATTCTTCCTTCAGCTAAAACATGCATGTGGAACCCAGAGTATGATCAACCGTGTGAACGGGAGACGAGTTCAAATATGTCTCAGTTTTCCTCCCCTGATACTCGGGTGCAACATTCCAGACGCTTTACTAACACTCTCCCCACTTGGACAGTCTGCGTCTTTAACCTCCTGTTTGGCCCAGTTTGCAATTTCTGCGGAAGATGAACAGGAATAGCGAGAACCAATGAGAGACTAGCTGGAGGTGTATGGACGGGCAAATTTAACTCTCATTTCCCACCAGGAAGAGGAAATAACCAAAGGCTCAGCATGCCGTGCCGGAACCAGATTAGGGCCTGAAGCCATCCTGCGGTGTTGCGGCCAGGTCACAAGAAAGCGAGTTGAAGAAAGGAGCTCAGGGGCACTGTAATTCACAAACCTGCAGAGTTATAAATGACAGCTATCGTCCAAAAATATACTGAAGTAAGGCTGCCAAGAGGACTTGAAAGCCGGGCAGAATTGCAGGAAACCGATTTCAGGAGGTAGACTGGAATTGCATTGAAAGCATAGGAAAAGAGGCAGAACGTCCACAATGATGCACTTGGCCAAAAAGGGCGTATGCGTTTTTTCCTGAATATATTCAGGAAAAAACGCATACGCCCTTTTCGGCCAACCAAGCAAGCTTGCAAAGGAAATCTGCACTACAATGAAGTCTCACTTCCCCCTGGTCAAAAGGGCCATCTGAAAAAAGTGTAAAATCCAGAAAGGCTGGACAGGCCGTGGAGAACTGGGAGCCTTGTTGTGCTGATGGGCGGGATGTAAATTGCCAACAGACACTCGGGAGAAGTGTATGGTGTTTCCTGAAACATCTAAAAAACAAAGCAACAGAGCCTAGGGCACTTCCACTTATGGTCCTATAGTTTAGGGAAATTAAAATCATAAAGACACAGCCACCCCAAAGGTTGGGACGCCTCTGTTTACAAGAACCTCATTTACCGTACAAGTTCAATATCACAGAAAGTGAAAAATGGATAAAGAACTTGTGGTACTTACATACAATGCAGTATCACTCAGCAATGAAATCTATGTCATCAGGCCCGTAGCAGCATAATGAGTGGATTCAGGTACGATGATTCTAACTGAAATAAGTCACACAGAAAGAGAAACATCATAAGATATCACTAATACACGGAATGTAAACTTGGCTACAAAGGAACTGAATTCCAAAACAGAACAGGATCTCAAATTTAGAAAACCAACTTATGCTTGCTTAAGGGGAAAGGTGAGTTGGGGTTCTGCATAAAACCAGAGATTGAAATGAGCACCGATAAAGTTCCTTAAGCCAAATATGGAATAGACAAGAGCTACTCCTTGCTCAACGAAATGGACTCAACACCCCATATTAAACGCCTAAGAATGTACCTGACTAGTAAGTATCTTAAAACCTATGGATTGCTATGTCTCCAAAAGAGAATCAAGCGTGTGTACAGGGGCATAAACGCAGCAGTGATAGGATTGGAGAGGTTCGGTGAGCAAATGAAGACCCTTTGAAGTCATATTGCATGGTACCCATTCCACGGGTTTCAACTACCCAGGTTTAAGGTATTCTTCCTTCAGCTAAAACATGCATGTGGAACCCAGAGTATGATCAACCGTGTGAACGGGAAATGTGTTCAAATATGTCTCAGTTTTCCTCCCCTGATACTCGGGTGCAACATTCCAGACGCTTTACTAACACTCTCCCGACTTGGAGAGTCAGTCCCTTTAAGCTCCTGTTTGACCCAGTTTGCAGTTTCTGCGGAAGATGAACAGGAATAGCGAGAACCAATGAGAGACTAGCTGGAGGTGTCTGGACGGGCAAATTTAACTCTCATTTGCCACCAGGAAGAGGAAATAACCAAAGGCTCAGTGTGTCATGCTGGAACCAGATTAGGGCCTGAAGCAATCCTTCTGTGTTGCGGCCAGGTCACAAGAAAGCGAGTTGAAGAAAGGAGCTCAGGGGCACTGTAATTCACAAACCTGCAGAGTTATAAATGACAGCTATCGTCCAAAAATATACTGAAGTAAGGCTGCCAAGAGGACTTGAAAGAGGGGCAGAATTGCAGGAAACCGATTTCAGGAGGTAGACTGGAATTGCATTGAAAGCATAGGAAAAGAGGCAGAACGTCCACAATGATGCACTTGGCCAAAAAGGGCGTATGCGTTTTTTCCTGAATATATTCAGGAAAAAACGCATACGCCCTTTTTGGCCAACCAAGCAAGCTTGCAAAGGCAATCTGCACTACAATGAAGTCTCACTTCCCCCGGTCAAAAGGGCCATCTGAAAAAAGTGTAAAATCCAGAAAGGCAGGACAGGCCATGGAGAACTGGGAGCCTTGTTATGCTGATGGGCGGGATGTAAATTGCCAACAGACACTTGGGAGAAGTGTATGGTGTTTCCTGAAACATCTAAAAAACAAAGCAACAGAGCCTAGGGCACTTCCACTTATGGTCCTATAGCTTAGGGAAATTAAAATAAAAAAGACACAGCCACCCCAAAGTTTGGGACGCCTCTGTTTACAAGAATCTCGTTTACCGTACAAGTTCAGTATCACAGAAAGTGAAAAATGGATAAAGAACTTGTGGTACTTACGTACAATGCAGTATCACTCAGCAATGAAATCTATGTCATCAGGCCCATAGCAGCATAATGAGTGGATTCAGGTACGATGATTCTAACGGAAATAAGTCACACAGAAAAAGAAACATCATAAGATATCACTAATACACGGAATGTAAACATGGCTACACAGGAACTGAATTCCAAAACAGAACAGGGTCTCAAATTTAGAAAACCAACTTATGCTTGCTTAAGGGGAAAGGTGAGTTGGGGTGCTGCATAAAACCAGAGATTGAAATGAGCACAGATAAAGTTCCTTAAGCCAAATATGGAATAGACAAGAGCTACTCCTTGCTCAACGAAATGGACTCAACACCCCATATTAAACGCCTAAGAATGTACCTGACTAGTAAGTATCTTAAAACCTATGGATTGCTATGTCTCCAAAAGAGAATCAAGCGTGTGTACAGGGGCATAAACGCAGCAGTGATAGGATTGGAGAGGTTCGGTGAGCAAATGAAGACCCTTTGAAGTCATATTGCATGGTACCCATTCCACGGGTCTCAACTCTGCAGGTTTAAGGTATTCTTCCTTCAGCTAAAACATGCATGTGGAACCCAGAGTATGATCAACCGTGTGAACGGGAGACGTGTTCAAATATGTCTCAGTTTTCCTCCCCTGGTACTCGGGTGCAACATTCCAGACGCTTTACTAACAATCTCCCCACTTGGAGAGTCAACGCCTTTAACCTCCTGTTTGGCCCAGTTTGCAATTTCTGCGGAAGATGAACAGGAATAGGGAGAACCAATGAGAGACTAGCTGGAGGTGTCTGGACGGGCAAATTTAACTCTCATTTCCCACCAGTAAGAGGAAATAAGCAAAGGCTCAGCGTGCCGTGCTGGAACCAGATTAGGGCCTGAAACAATCCTTCGGTGTTGCGGCCAGCTCACAAGAAAGCGAGTTGAAGAAAGGAGCTCAGGGGCACTGTAATTCACAAACCTGCAGAGTTATAAATGACAGCTATCGTCCAAAAATATACTGAAGTAAGGCTGCCAAGAGGACTTGAAAGCGGGGCAGAATTGCAGGAAACCGATTTCAGGAGGTAGACTGGAATTGCATTGAAAGCATAGGAAAAGAGGCAGAACGTCCACAATGATGCACTTGGCCAAAAAGTGCGTATGCGTTTTTTCCTGAATATATTCAGGAAAAAACGCATACGCCCTTTTTGTCCAACCAAGCAAGCTTGCAAAGGAAATCTGCACTACAATGAAGTCTCACTTCCCCCTGGTCAAAAGGGCCATCTGAAAAAAGTGTAAAATCCAGAAAGGCAGGACAGGCCGTGGAGAACTGGGAGCCTTGTTGTGCTGATGGGCGGGATGTAAATTGCCAACAGACACTCGGGAGAAGTGTATGGTGTTTCTTGAAACATCTAAAAAACAAAGCAACAGAGCCTAGGGCACTTCCACTTATGGTCCTATAGCTTAGGGAAATTAAAATCATAAAGACACAGCCACCCCAAAGGTTGGGACGCCTCTGTTTACAGGAACCTCATTTACCGTACAAGTTCAGTATCACAGAAAGTGAAAAATGGATAAAGAAATTGTGGTACTTACATACAATGCAGTATCACTCAGCAATGAAATCTATGTCATCAGGCCCGTAGCAGCATAATGAGTGGATTCAGGTATGATGATTCTAACTGAAATAAGTCACACAGAAAGAGAAACATCATAAGATATCACTAATACACGGAATGTAAACTTGGCTACAAAGGAACTGAATTCCAAAACAGAACAGGATCTCAAATTTAGAAAACCAACTTATGCTTGCTTAAGGGGAAAGGTGAGTTGGGGTTCTGCATAAAACCAGAGATTGAAATGACCACAGATAAAGTTCCTTAAGCCAAATATGGAATAGACAAGAGCTACTCCTTGCTCAATGAAATGGACTCAACACCCCATATTAAACGCCTAAGAATGTACCTGACTAGTAAGTATCTTAAAACCTATGGATTGCTATGTCTCCAAAAGAGAATCAAGCGTGTGTACAGGGGAAAAAACGCAGCAGTGATAGGATTGGAGAGGTTCGGTGAGCAAATGAAGACCCTTTGAAATCATATTTCATGGTACCCATTGGACGGGTCTCAACTCTGCAGGTTTAAGGTATTCTTCCTTCAGCTAAAACATGCATGTGGAACCCAGAGTATGATCAACTGTGTGAACGGGAGACGTGTTCAAATATGTCTCAGTTTTCATCCCCTGGTACTCGGGTGCAACATTCCAGACGCTTTACTAACACTCTCCCCACTTGGACAGTCAGCGCCTTTAACCTCCTGTTTGGCCCAGTTTGCAATTTCTGCGGAAGATGAACAGGAATAGCGAGAACCAATGAGAGACTAGCTGGAGGTGTATGGACGGGCAAATTTAACTCTCATTTCCCACCAGAAAGAGGAAATAACCAAAGGCTCATCATGCCGTGCCGGAACCAGATTAGGGCCTGAAGCCATCCTGCGGTGTTGCGGCCAGGTCAAAAGAAAGCGAGTTGAAGAAAGGAGCTCAGGGGCACTGTAATTCACAAACCTGCAGAGTTATAAATGACAGCTATCGTCCAAAAATATACTGAAGTAAGGCTGCCAAGAGGACTTGAAAGCGGGGCAGAATTGCAGGAAACCGATTTCAGGAGGTAGACTGGAATTGCATTGAAAGCATAGGAAAAGAGGCAGAACGTCCACAATGATGCACTTGGCCAAAAAGGGCGTATGCGTTTTTTCCTGAATATATTCAGGATAAAACGCATACGCCCTTTTTGGCCAACCAAGCAAGCTTGCAAAGGAAATCTGCACTACAATGAAGTCTCACTTCCCCCTGGTCAAAAGGGCCATCTGAAAAAAGTGTAAAATCCAGAAAGGCAGGACAGGCCATGGAAAACTGGGAGCCTTGTTATGCTGATGGGCGGGATGTAAATTGCCAACAGACACTCGGGAGAAGTGTATGGTGTTTCCTGAAACATCTAAAAAACAAAGCAACAGAGCCTAGGGCACTTCCACTTATGGTCCTATAGCTTAGGGAAATTAAAATCAAAAAGACACAGCCACCCCAAAGGTTGGGACGCCTCTGTTTACAAGAACCTCGTTTACCGTACAAGTTCAGTATCACAGAAAGTGAAAAATGGATAAAGAACTTGTGGTACTTACGTACAATGCAGTATCACTCAGCAATGAAATCTATGTCATCAGGCCCGTAGCAGCATAATGAGTGGATTCAGGTACGATGATTCTAACGGAAATAAGTCACACAGAAAAAGAAACATCATAAGATATCACTAATACACGGAATGTAAACATGGCTACACAGGAACTGAATTCCAAAACAGAACAGGGTCTCAAATTTAGAAAACCAACTTATGCTTGCTTAAGGGGAAAGGTGAGTTGGGGTGCTGCATAAAACCAGAGATTGAAATGAGCACAGATAAAGTTCCTTAAGCCAAATATGGAATAGACAAGAGCTACTCCTTGCTCAACGAAATGGACTCAACACCCCATATTAAACGCCTAAGAATGTACCTGACTAGTAAGTATCTTAAAACCTATGGATTGCTATGTCTCCAAAAGAGAATCAAGCGTGTGTACAGGGGCATAAACGCAGCAGTGATAGGATTGGAGAGGTTCGGTGAGCAAATGAAGACCCTTTGAAGTCATATTGCATGGTACCCATTCCACGGGTCTCAACTCTGCAGGTTTAAGGTATTCTTCCTTCAGCTAAAACATGCATGTGGAACCCAGAGTATGATCAACCGTGTGAACGGGAGACGTGTTCAAATATGTCTCAGTTTTCCTCCCCTGGTACTCGGGTGCAACATTCCAGACGCTTTACTAACAATCTCCCCACTTGGAGAGTCAACGCCTTTAACCTCCTGTTTGGCCCAGTTTGCAATTTCTGCGGAAGATGAACAGGAATAGGGAGAACCAATGAGAGACTAGCTGGAGGTGTCTGGACGGGCAAATTTAACTCTCATTTCCCACCAGTAAGAGGAAATAAGCAAAGGCTCAGCGTGCCGTGCTGGAACCAGATTAGGGCCTGAAACAATCCTTCGGTGTTGCGGCCAGCTCACAAGAAAGCGAGTTGAAGAAAGGAGCTCAGGGGCACTGTAATTCACAAACCTGCAGAGTTATAAATGACAGCTATCGTCCAAAAATATACTGAAGTAAGGCTGCCAAGAGGACTTGAAAGCGGGGCAGAATTGCAGGAAACCGATTTCAGGAGGTAGACTGGAATTGCATTGAAAGCATAGGAAAAGAGGCAGAACGTCCACAATGATGCACTTGGCCAAAAAGTGCGTATGCGTTTTTTCCTGAATATATTCAGGAAAAAACGCATACGCCCTTTTTGTCCAACCAAGCAAGCTTGCAAAGGAAATCTGCACTACAATGAAGTCTCACTTCCCCCTGGTCAAAAGGGCCATCTGAAAAAAGTGTAAAATCCAGAAAGGCAGGACAGGCCGTGGAGAACTGGGAGCCTTGTTGTGCTGATGGGCGGGATGTAAATTGCCAACAGACACTCGGGAGAAGTGTATGGTGTTTCTTGAAACATCTAAAAAACAAAGCAACAGAGCCTAGGGCACTTCCACTTATGGTCCTATAGCTTAGGGAAATTAAAATCATAAAGACACAGCCACCCCAAAGGTTGGGACGCCTCTGTTTACAGGAACCTCATTTACCGTACAAGTTCAGTATCACAGAAAGTGAAAAATGGATAAAGAAATTGTGGTACTTACATACAATGCAGTATCACTCAGCAATGAAATCTATGTCATCAGGCCCGTAGCAGCATAATGAGTGGATTCAGGTATGATGATTCTAACTGAAATAAGTCACACAGAAAGAGAAACATCATAAGATATCACTAATACACGGAATGTAAACTTGGCTACAAAGGAACTGAATTCCAAAACAGAACAGGATCTCAAATTTAGAAAACCAACTTATGCTTGCTTAAGGGGAAAGGTGAGTTGGGGTTCTGCATAAAACCAGAGATTGAAATGACCACAGATAAAGTTCCTTAAGCCAAATATGGAATAGACAAGAGCTACTCCTTGCTCAATGAAATGGACTCAACACCCCATATTAAACGCCTAAGAATGTACCTGACTAGTAAGTATCTTAAAACCTATGGATTGCTATGTCTCCAAAAGAGAATCAAGCGTGTGTACAGGGGAATAAACGCAGCAGTGATAGGATTGGAGAGGTTCGGTGAGCAAATGAAGACCCTTTGAAATCATATTTCATGGTACCCATTGGACGGGTCTCAACTCTGCAGGTTTAAGGTATTCTTCCTTCAGCTAAAACATGCATGTGGAACCCAGAGTATGATCAACTGTGTGAACGGGAGACGTGTTCAAATATGTCTCAGTTTTCATCCCCTGGTACTCGGGTGCAACATTCCAGACGCTTTACTAACACTCTCCCCACTTGGACAGTCAGCGCCTTTAACCTCCTGTTTGGCCCAGTTTGCAATTTCTGCGGAAGATGAACAGGAATAGCGAGAACCAATGAGAGACTAGCTGGAGGTGTATGGACGGGCAAATTTAACTCTCATTTCCCACCAGAAAGAGGAAATAACCAAAGGCTCATCATGCCGTGCCGGAACCAGATTAGGGCCTGAAGCCATCCTGCGGTGTTGCGGCCAGGTCAAAAGAAAGCGAGTTGAAGAAAGGAGCTCAGGGGCACTGTAATTCACAAACCTGCAGAGTTATAAATGACAGCTATCGTCCAAAAATATACTGAAGTAAGGCTGCCAAGAGGACTTGAAAGCGGGGCAGAATTGCAGGAAACCGATTTCAGGAGGTAGACTGGAATTGCATTGAAAGCATAGGAAAAGAGGCAGAACGTCCACAATGATGCACTTGGCCAAAAAGGGCGTATGCGTTTTTTCCTGAATATATTCAGGATAAAACGCATACGCCCTTTTTGGCCAACCAAGCAAGCTTGCAAAGGAAATCTGCACTACAATGAAGTCTCACTTCCCCCTGGTCAAAAGGGCCATCTGAAAAAAGTGTAAAATCCAGAAAGGCAGGACAGGCCATGGAAAACTGGGAGCCTTGTTATGCTGATGGGCGGGATGTAAATTGCCAACAGACACTCGGGAGAAGTGTATGGTGTTTCCTGAAACATCTAAAAAACAAAGCAACAGAGCCTAGGGCACTTCCACTTATGGTCCTATAGCTTAGGGAAATTAAAATCAAAAAGACACAGCCACCCCAAAGGTTGGGACGCCTCTGTTTACAAGAACCTCGTTTACCGTACAAGTTCAGTATCACAGAAAGTGAAAAATGGATAAAGAACTTGTGGTACTTACGTACAATGCAGTATCACTCAGCAATGAAATCTATGTCATCAGGCCCGTAGCAGCATAATGAGTGGATTCAGGTACGATGATTCTAACGGAAATAAGTCACACAGAAAAAGAAACATCATAAGATATCACTAATACACGGAATGTAAACTTGGCTACACAGGAACTGAATTCCAAAACAGAACAGGGTCTCAAATTTAGAAAACCAACTTATGCATGCTTAAGGGGAAAGGTGAGTTGGGGTGCTGCATAAAACCAGAGATTGAAATGAGCACAGATAAATTTCCTTAAGCCAAATATGGAATAGACAAGAGCTACTCCTTGCTCAACGAAATGGACTCAACACCCCATATTAAACGCCTAAGAATGTACCTGACTAGTAAGTATCTTAAAACCTATGGATTGCTATGTCTCCAAAAGAGAATCAAGCGTGTGTACAGGGGCATAAACGCAGCAGTGATAGGATTGGAGAGGTTCGGTGAGCAAATGAAGACCCTTTGAAGTCATATTGCATGGTACCCATTCCACGGGTTTCAACTACCCAGGTTTAAGGTATTCTTCCTTCAGCTAAAACATGCATGTGGAACCCAGAGTATGATCAACCGTGTGAACGGGAAACGTGTTCAAATATGTCTCAGTTATCCTCCCCTGATACTCGGGTGCAACATTCCAGACGCTTTACTAACACTCTCCCCACTTGGACAGTCAGCGCCTTTAAACTCCTGTTTGGCCCAGTTTGCAATTTCTGCGGAAGATGAACAGGAATAGCGAGAACCAATGAGAGACTAGCTGGAGGTGTATGGACGGGCAAATTTAACTCTCATTTCCCACCAGTAAGAGGAAATAACCAAAGGCTCAGCATGCCGTGCCAGAACCAGATTAGGGCCTGAAGCCATCCTGCAGTGTTGCGGCCAGGTCACAAGAAAGCGAGTTGAAGAAAGGAGCTCAGGGGCATTGTAATTCACAAACCTGCAGAGTTATAAATGACAGCTATCGTCCAAAAATATACTGAAGTAAGGCTGCCAGGAGGACTTGAAAGCGGGGCAGAATTGCGGGAAACCGATTTCAGGAGGTAGACTGGAATTGCACTGAAAGCATAGGAAAAGAGGCAGAACGTCCACAATGATGCACTTGGCCAAAAAGGGCGTATGCGTTTTTTCCTGAATATATTCAGGAAAAAACGCATACGCCCTTTGTGGCCAACCAAGCAAGCTTGCAAAGGAAATCTGCACTACAATGAAGTCTCAATTCCCCCGGTCAAATGGGCCATCTGAAAAATGTGTAAAATCCAGAAAGGCAGGACAGGCCATGGAGAACTGGGAGCCTTGTTATGCTAATGGGCGGGATGTAAATTGCCAACAGACACTCGGGAGAAGTGTATGGTGTTTCCTGAAATATCTAAAAAACAAAGCAACAGAGCCTAGGGCACTTCCACTTATGGTCCTATAGCTTAGGGAAATTAAAATCATAAAGACACAGCCACCCCAAAGGTTGGGACGCCTCTGTTTCCAAGAACCTCATTTACCGTACAAGTTCAGTATCACAGAAAGTGAAAAATGGATAAAGAACTTGTGGTACTTACGTATAATGCAGTATCACTCAGCAATGAAATCTATGTCATCAGGACCGTAGCAGCATAATGAGTGGATTCAGGTACGATGATTCTAACTGAAATAAGTCACACAGAAAAAGAAACATCATAAGATATCACTAATACACGGAATGTAAACTTGGCTACACAGGAACTGAATTACAGAACAGAACATGGTCTCAAATTTAGAAAACCAACATATGCTTGCTTAAGGGGAAAGGTGAGTTGGGGTGCTGCATAAAACCAGAGATTGAAATGAGCACAGATAAAGTTCCTTAAGCCAAATATGGAATAGACAAGAGCTACTCCTTGCTCAACGAAATGGACTCAACACCGCATATTAAACGCCTAAGAATGTACCTGACTAGTAAGTATCTTAAAACCTATGGATTGCTATGTCTCCGAAAGAGAATCAAGCATGTGTACAGGGGCATAAACGCAGCAGTGATAGGATTGGAGAGGTTCGGTGAGCAAATGAAGACCCTTTGAAGTCATATTGCATGGTACCCATTCCACGGGTTTCAACTACCCAGGTTTAAGGTATTCTTCCTTCAGCTAAAACATGCATGTGGAACCCAGAGTATGATCAACCGTGTGAACGGGAGACGAGTTCAAATATGTCTCAGTTTTCCTCCCCTGATACTCGGGTGCAACATTCCAGACGCTTTACTAACACTCTCCCCACTTGGACAGTCAGCGTCTTTAACCTCCTGTTTGGCCCAGTTTGCAATTTCTGCGGACGATGAACAGGAATAGCGAGAACCAATGAGAGACTAGCTGGAGGTGTATGGACGGGCAAATTTAACTCTCATTTCCCACCAGGAAGAGGAAATAACCAAAGGCTCAGCATGCCGTGCCGGAACCAGATTAGGGCCTGAAGCCATCCTGCGGTGTTGCGGCCAGCTCACAAGAAAGCGAGTTGAAGAAAGGAGCTCAGGGGCACTGTAATTCACAAACCTGCAGAGTTATAAATGACAGCTATCGTCCAAAAATATACTGAAGTAAGGCTGCCAAGAGGACTTGAAAGCGGGGCAGAATTTCAGGAAACCGATTTCAGGAGGTAGACTGGAATTGCATTGAAAGCATAGGAAAAGAGGCAGAACGTCCACAATGATGCACTTGGCCAAAAAGGGCGTATGCGTTTTTTCCTGAATATATTCAGGAAAAAACGCATACGCCCTTTTCGGCCAACCAAGCAAGCTTGCAAAGGAAATCTGCACTACAATGAAGTCTCACTTCCCCCTGGTCAAAAGGGCCATCTGAAAAAAGTGTAAAATCCAGAAAGGCTGGACAGGCCGTGGAGAACTGGGAGCCTTGTTGTGCTGATGGGCGGGATGTAAATTGCCAACAGACACTCGGGAGAAGTGTATGGTGTTTCCTGAAACATCTAAAAAACAAAGCAACAGAGCCTAGGGCACTTCCACTTATGGTCCTATAGTTTAGGGAAATTAAAATCATAAAGACACAGCCACCCCAAAGGTTGGGACGCCTCTGTTTACAAGAACCTCATTTACCGTACAAGTTCAATATCACAGAAAGTGAAAAATGGATAAAGAACTTGTGGTACTTACATACAATGCAGTATCACTCAGCAATGAAATCTATGTCATCAGGCCCGTAGCAGCATAATGAGTGGATTCAGGTACGATGATTCTAACGGAAATAAGTCACACAGAAAAAGAAACATCATAAGATATCACTAATACACGGAATGTAAACATGGCTACACAGGAACTGAATTCCAAAACAGAACAGGGTCTCAAATTTAGAAAACCAACTTATGCTTGCTTAAGGGGAAAGGTGAGTTGGGGTGCTGCATAAAACCAGAGATTGAAATGAGCACAGATAAAGTTCCTTAAGCCAAATATGGAATAGACAAGAGCTACTCCTTGCTCAACGAAATGGACTCAACACCCCATATTAAACGCCTAAGAATGTACCTGACTAGTAAGTATCTTAAAACCTATGGATTGCTATGTCTCCAAAAGAGAATCAAGCGTGTGTACAGGGGCATAAACGCAGCAGTGATAGGATTGGAGAGGTTCGGTGAGCAAACGAAGACCCTTTGAAGTCATATTGCATGGTACCCATTCCACGGGTCTCAACTCTGCAGGTTTAAGGTATTCTTCCTTCAGCTAAAACATGCATGTGGAACCCAGAGTATGATCAACCGTGTGAACGGGAGACGTGTTCAAATATGTCTCAGTTTTCCTCCCCTGGTACTCGGGTGCAACATTCCAGACGCTTTACTAACAATCTCCCCACTTGGAGAGTCAACGCCTTTAACCTCCTGTTTGGCCCAGTTTGCAATTTCTGCGGAAGATGAACAGGAATAGGGAGAACCAATGAGAGACTAGCTGGAGGTGTCTGGACGGGCAAATTTAACTCTCATTTCCAACCAGTAAGAGGAAATAACCAAAGGCTCAGCGTGCCATGCTGGAACCAGATTAGGGCCTGAAACAATCCTTCGGTGTTGCGGCCAGCTCACAAGAAAGCGAGTTGAAGAAAGGAGCTCAGGGGCACTGTAATTTACAAACCTGCAGAGTTATAAATGACAGCTATCGTCCAAAAATATACTGAAGTAAGGCTGCCAGGAGGACTTGAAAGCAGGGCAGAATTGCAGGAAACCGATTTCAGGAGGTAGACTGGAATTGCATTGAAAGCATAGGAAAAGAGGCAGAACGTCCACAATGATGCACTTGGCCAAAAAGGGCGTATGCGTTTTTTCCTGAATATATTCAGGAAAAAACGCATACGCCCTTTTTGTCCAACCAAGCAAGCTTGCAAAGGAAATCTGCACTACAATGAAGTCTTACTTCCCCCTGGTCAAAAGGGCCATCTGAAAAAAGTGTAAAATCCAGAAAGGCAGGACAGGCCGTGGAGAACTGGGAGCCTTGTTGTGCTGATGGGCGGGATGTAAATTGCCAACAGACACTCGGGAGAAGTGTATGGTGTTTCCTGAAACATCTAAAAAACAAAGCAACAGAGCCTAGGGCACTTCCCCTTATGGTCCTATAGCTTAGGGAAATTAAAATCATAAAGACACAGCCACCCCAAAGGTTGGGACGCCTCTGTTTACAAGAACCTCATTTACCGTACAAGTTCAATATCACAGAAAGTGAAAAATGGATAAAGAACTTGTGTTACTTACATACAATGCAGTATCACTCAGCAATGAAATCTATGTCATCAGGCCCGTAGCAGCATAATGAGTGGATTCAGGTACGATGATTCTAACTGAAATAAGTCACACAGAAAGAGAAACATCATAAGATATCACTAATACACGGAATGTAAACTTGGCTACACAGGAACTGAATTCCAAAACAGAACAGGGTCTCAAATTTAGAAAACCAACTTATGCTTGCTTAAGGGGAAAGGTGAGTTGGGGTTCTGCATAAAACCAGAGATTGAAATGAGCACAGATAAAGTTCCTTAAGCCAAATATGGAATAGACAAGAGCTACTCCTTGCTGAACGAAATGGACTCAACACCCCATATTAAACACCTAAGAATGTACCTGACTAGTAAGTATCTTAAAACCTATGGATTGCTATGTCTCCAAAAGAGAATCAAGCGTGTGTACAGGGGCATAAACGCAGCAGTGATAGGATTGGAGAGGTTCGGTGGGCAAATGAAGACCCTTTGAAGTTATATTGCATGGTACCCATTCCACGGGTTTCAACTACCCAGGTTTAAGGTATTCTTCCTTCAGCTAAAACATGCATGTGGAACCCAGAGTATGATCAACCGTGTGAACGGGAAACGTGTTCAAATATGTCTCAGTTTTCCTCCCCTGATACTCGGGTGCAACATTCCAGACGCTTTACTAACACTCTCCCCACTTGGACAGTCAGCGCCTTTAAACTCCTGTTTGGCCCAGTTTGCAATTTCTGCGGAAGATGAACAGGAATAGCGAGAACCAATGAGAGACTAGCTGGAGGTGTATGGACGGGCAAATTTAACTCTCATTTCCCACCAGTAAGAGGAAATAACCAAAGGCTCAGCATGCCGTGCCAGAACCAGATTAGGGCCTGAAGCCATCCTGCGGGGTTGCGGCCAGGTCACAAGAAAGCGAGTTGAAGAAAGGAGCTCAGGGGCACTGTAATTCACAAACCTGCAGAGTTATAAATGACAGCTATCGTCCAAAAATATACTGAAGTAAGGCTGCCAAGAGGACTTGAAAGCGGGGCAGAATTGCAGGAAACCGATTTCAGGAGGTAGACTGGAATTGCATTGAAAGCATAGGAAAAGAGGCAGAACGTCCACAATGATGCACTTGACCAAAAAGGGCGTATGCGTTTTTTCCTGAATATATTCAGGAAAAAACGCATACGCCCTTTTTGTCCAACCAAGCAAGCTTGCAAAGGAAATCTGCACTACAATGAAGTCTCACTTCCCCCTGGTCAAAAGGGCCATCTGAAAAAAGTGTAAAATCCAGAAAGGCAGGACAGGCCGTGGAGAACTGGGAGCCTTGTTGTGCTGATGGGCGGGATGTAAATTGCCAACAGACACTCGGGAGAAGTGTATGGTGTTTCTTGAAACATCTAAAAAACAAAGCAACAGAGCCTAGGGCACTTCCACTTATGGTCCTATAGCTTAGGGAAATTAAAATCATAAAGACACAGCCACCCCAAAGGTTGGGACGCCTCTGTTTACAGGAACCTCATTTACCGTACAAGTTCAGTATCACAGAAAGTGAAAAATGGATAAAGAACTTGTGGTACTTACATACAATGCAGTATCACTCAGCAATGAAATCTATGTCATCAGGCCCGTAGCAGCATAATGAGTGGATTCAGGTACGATGATTCTAACTGAAATAAGTCACACAGAAAGAGAAACATCATAAGATATCACTAATACACGGAATGTAAACTTGGCTACAAAGGAACTGAATTCCAAAACAGAACAGGATCTCAAATTTAGAGAACCAACTTATGCTTCCTTAAGGGGAAAGGTGAGTTGGGGTTCTGCATAAAACCAGAGATTGAAATGAGCACAGATAAAGTTCCTTAAGCCAAATATGGAATAGACAAGAGCTACTCCTTGCTCAACGAAATGGACTCAACACCCCATATTAAACGCCTAAAATGTACCTGACTAGTAAGTATCTTAAAACCTATGGATTGCTATGTCTCCAAAAGAGAATCAAGCGTGTGTACAGGGGCATAAACGCAGCAGTGATAGGATTGGAGAGGTTCGGTGAGCAAATGAAGACCCTTTGAAATCATATTTCATGGTACCCATTGGACGGGTCTCAACTCTGCAGGTTTAAGGTATTCTTCCTTCAGCTAAAACATGCATGTGGAACCCAGAGTATGATCAACTGTGTGAACGGGAGACGTGTTCAAATATGTCTCAGTTTTCATCCCCTGGTACTCGGGTGCAACATTCCAGACGCTTTACTAACACTCTCCCCACTTGGACAGTCAGCGCCTTTAACCTCCTGTTTGGCCCAGTTTGCAATTTCTGCGGAAGATGAACAGGAATAGCGAGAACCAATGAGAGACTAGCTGGAGGTGTATGGACGGGCAAATTTAACTCTCATTTCCCACCAGAAAGAGGAAATAACCAAAGGCTCTTCATGCCGTGCCGGAACCAGATTAGGGCCTGAAGCCATCCTGCGGTGTTGCGGCCAGGTCAAAAGAAAGCGAGTTGAAGAAAGGAGCTCAGGGGCACTGTAATTCACAAACCTGCAGAGTTATAAATGACAGCTATCGTCCAAAAATATACTGAAGTAAGGCTGCCAAGAGGACTTGAAAGCGGGGCAGAATTGCAGGAAACCGATTTCAGGAGGTAGACTGGAATTGCATTGAAAGCATAGGAAAAGAGGCAGAACGTCCACAATGATGCACTTGGCCAAAAAGGGCGTATGCGTTTTTTCCTGAATATATTCAGGAAAAAACACATACGCCCTTTTTGTCCAACCAAGCAAGCTTGCAAAGGAAATCTGCACTACAATGAAGTCTCACTTCCCCCTGGTCAAAAGGGCCATCTGAAAAAAGTGTAAAATCCAGAAAGGCAGGACAGGCCGTGGAGAACTGGGAGCCTTGTTGTGCTGATGGGCGGGATGTAAATTGCCAACAGACACTCGGGAGAAGTGTATGGTGTTTCCTGAAACATCTAAAAAACAAAGCAACAGAGCCTAGGGCACTTCCACTTATGGTCCTATAGCTTAGGGAAATTAAAATCATAAAGACACAGCCACCCCAAAGGTTGGGACGCCTCTGTTTACAGGAACCTCATTTACCGTACAAGTTCAATATCACAGAAAGTGAAAAATGGATAAAGAACTTGTGGTACTTATATACAATGCAGTATCACTCAGCAATGAAATCTATGTCATCAGGCCCGTAGCAGCATAATGAGTGGATTCAGGTACGATGATTCTAACTGAAATAAGTCACACAGAAAGAGAAACATCATAAGATATCACTAATACACGGAATGTAAACTTGGCTACAAAGGAACTGAATTCCAAAACAGAACAGGGTCTCAAATTTAGAAAACCAACTTATGCTTGCTTAAGGGGAAAGGTGAGTTGGGGTTCTGCATAAAACCAGAGATTGAAATGAGCACACATAAAGTTCCTTAAGCCAAATATGGAATAGACAAGAGCTACTCCTTGCTCAACGAAATGGACTCAACACCCCATATTAAACGCCTAAGAATGTACCTGACTAGTAAGTATCTTAAAACCTATGGATTGCTATGTCTCCAAAAGAGAATCAAGCGTGTGTACAGGGGCATAAACGCAGCAGTGATAGGATTGGAGAGGTTCGGTGAGCAAATGAAAACCCTTTGAAGTCATATTGCATGGTACCCATTCCACGGGTTTCAACTACCCAGGTTTAAGGTATTCTTCCGTCAGCTAAAACATGCATGTGGAACCCAGAGTATGATCAACCGTGTGAATGGGAGACGTGTTCAAATATGTCTCAGTTTTCCTCCCCTGATACTCGGGTGCAACATTCCAGACGCTTTACTAACACTCTCCCGACTTGGAGAGTCAGTCCCTTTAACCTCCTGTTTGGCCCAGTTTGCAATTTCTGTGGAAGATGAACAGGAATAGCGAGAACCAATGAGAGACTAGCTGGAGGTGTCTGGACGGGCAAATTTAACTCTCATTTCCCACCAGAAAGAGGAAATAACCAAAGGCTCAGCGTGCCGTGCCGGAACCAGATTAGGGCCTGAAGCCATCCTGCGGTGTTGCAGCCAGGTCAAAAGAAAGCGAGTTGAAGAAAGGAGCTCAGGGGCACTGTAATTCACAAACCTGCAGAGTTATAAATGACAGCTATCGTCCAAAAATATACTGAAGTAAGGCTGCCAGGAGGACTTGAAAGCGGGGCAGAATTGCGGGAAACCGATTTCAGGAGGTAGACTGGAATTGCACTGAAAGCATAGGAAAAGAGGCAGAACGTCCACAATGATGCACTTGGCCAAAAAGGGCGTATGCGTTTTTTCCTGAATATATTCAGGAAAAAACGCATACGCCCTTTGTGGCCAACCAAGCAAGCTTGCAAAGGAAATCTGCACTACAATGAAGTCTCACTTCCCCATGGTCAAAAGGGCCATCTGAAAAAAGTGTAAAATCCAGAAAGGCTGGACAGGCCGTGGAGAACTGGGAGCCTTGTTGTGCTGATGGGCGGGATGTAAATTGCCAACAGACACTCGGGAGAAGTGTATGGTGTTTCCTGAAACATCTAAAAAACAAAGCAACAGAGCCTAGGGCACTTCCACTTATGGTCCTATAGCTTAGGGAAATTAAAATCATAAAGACACAGCCACCCCAAAGGTTGGGACGCCTCTGTTTACAAGAACCTCATTTACCGTACAAGTTCAATATCACAGAAAGTGAAAAATGGATAAAGAACTTGTGGTACTTACATACAATGCAGTATCACTCAGCAATGAAATCTATGTCATCAGGCCCGTAGCAGCATAATGAGTGGATTCAGGTACGATGATTCTAACTGAAATAAGTCACACAGAAAGAGAAACATCATAAGATATCACTAATACACGGAATGTAAACTTGGCTACACAGGAACTGAATTACAGAACAGAACAGGGTCTCAAATTTAGAAAAGCAACATATGCTTGCTTACGGGGAAAGGTGAGTTGGGGTGCTGCATAAAACCAGAGATTGAAATGAGCACAGATAAAGTTCCTTAAGCCAAATATGGAATAGACAAGAGCTACTCCTTGCTCAACGAAATGGACTCAACACCGCATATTAAACGCCTAAGAATGTACCTGACTAGTAAGTATCTTAAAACCTATGGATTGCTATGTCTCCGAAACAGAATCAAGCATGTGTACAGGGGCATAAACGCAGCAGTGATAGGATTCGAGAGGTTCGGTGAGCAAATGAAGACCCTTTGAAGTCATATTGCATGGTACCCATTCCACGGGTTTCAACTACCCAGGTTTAAGGTATTCTTCCTTCAGCTAAAACATGCATGTGGAACCCAGAGTATGATCAACCGTGTGAACGGGAAATGTGTTCAAATATGTCTCAGTTTTCATCCCCTGATACTCGGGTGCAACATTCCAGACGCTTTACTAACACTCTCCCCACTTGGACAGTCAGCGCCTTTAACCTCCTGTTTGGCCCAGTTTGCAATTTCTGTGGAAGGTGAACAGGAATAGGGAGAACCAATGAGAGACTAGCTGGAGGTGTCTGGACGGGCAAATTTAACTCTTATTTCCCACCAGAAAGAGGAAATAACCAAAGGCTCAGCGAGCCGTGCCGGAACCAGATTAGGGCCTGAAGCCATCCTGCAGTGTTGCGGCCAGGTCACAAGAAAGCGAGTTGAAGAAAGGAGCTCAGGGGCACTGTAATTCACAAACCTGCAGAGTTATAAATGACAGCTATCGTCCAAAAATATACTGAAGTAAGGCTGCCAAGAGGACTTGAAAGCGGGGCAGAATTGCAGGAAACCGATTTCAGGAGGTAGACTGGAATTGCATTGAAAGCATAGGAAAAGAGGCAGAACGTCCACAATGATGCACTTGGCCAAAAAGGGCGTATGCATTTTTTCCTGAATATATTCAGGAAAAAACGCATACGCCCTTTTCGGCCAACCAAGCAAGCTTGCAAAGGAAATCTGCACTACAATGAAGTCTCACTTCCCCCCCGGTCAAAAGGGCCATCTGAAAAAAGTGTAAAATCCAGAAAGGCAGGACAGGCCATGGAGAACTGGGAGCCTTGTTATGCTGATGGGCGGGATGTAAATTGCCAACAGACACTCCGGAGAAGTGTATGGTGTTTCCTGAAACATCTAAAAAACAAAGCAACAGAGCCTAGGGCAATTCCACTTATGGTCCTATAGCTTAGGGAAATTAAAATCAAAAAGACACAGCCACCCCAAAGTTTGGGACGCCTCTGTTTACAAGAATCTCGTTTACCGTACAAGTTCAGTATCACAGAAAGTGAAAAATGGCTAAAGAACTTGTGGTACTTACGTACAATGCAGTATCACTCAGCAATGAAATCTATGTCATCAGGCCCGTAACAGCATAATGAGTGGATTAAGGTACGATGATTCTAACTGAAATAAGTCATACAGAAAAAGAAACATCATAAGATATCACTAATACACGGAATGTAAACTTGGCTACACAGGAACTGAATTACAGAACAGAACAGGGTCTCAAATTTAGAAAACCAACATATGCTTGCTTAAGGGGAAATGTGAGTTGGGGTGCTGCATAAAACCAGAGATTGAAATGAGCACAGATAAAGTTCCTTAAGCCAAATATGGAATAGACAAGAGCTACTCCTTGCTCAACGAAATGGACTCAACACCACATATTAAACGCCTAAGAATGTACCTGACTAGTAAGTATCTTAAAACCTATGGATTGCTATGTCTCCGAAACAGAATCAAGCATGTGTACAGGGGCATAAACGCAGCAGTGATAGGATTCGAGAGGTTCGGTGAGCAAATGAAGACCCTTTGAAGTCATATTGCATGGTACCCATTCCACGGGTTTCAACTACCCAGGTTTAAGGTATTCTTCCTTCAGCTAAAACATGCATGTGGAACCTAGAGTATGATCAACCATGTGATCGGGAGACGTGTTCAAATATGTCTCAGTTTTCGTACCCTGGTACTCGGGTACAACATTCCAGACGCTTTACTAACACTCTCCCCACTTGGACAGTCAGCGCCTTTAACCTCCTGTTTGGCCCAGTTTGCAATTTCTGTGGAAGGTGAACAGGAATAGGGAGAACCAATGAGAGACTAGCTGGAGGTGTCTGGACGGGCAAATTTAACTCTCATTTCCCACCAGGAAGAGGAAATAACCAAAGGCTCAGCGATCCGTGCCGGAACCAGATTAGGGCCTGAAGCCATCCTGCGGTGTTGCGGCCAGGTCACAAGAAAGCGAGTTGAAGAAAGGAGCTCAGGGGCACTGTAATTCACAAACCTGCAGAGTTATAAATGAAAGCTATCGTAAAAATATACTGAAGTAAGGCTGCCAAGAGGACTTGAAAGGGGGCAGAATTGCAGGAAACCGATTTCAGGAGGTAGACTGGAATTGCATTGAAAGCATAGGAAAACAGGCAGAACGTCCACAATGATGCACTTGGCCAAAAAGGGCGTATGCGTTTTTTCCTGAATATATTCAGGAAAAAACGCATACGCCCTTTTTGTCCAACCAAGCAAGCTTGCAAAGGAAATCTGCACTACAATGAAGTCTCACTTCCTTCCGGTCAAAAGGGCCATCTGAAAAAAGTGTAAAATCCAGAAAGACAGGACAGGCCATGGAGAACTGGGAGCCTTGTTATGCTGATGGGCGGGATGTAAATTGCCAACAGACACTCGGGAGAAGTGTATGGTGTTTCCTGAAACATCTAAAAAACAAAGCAACAGAGCCTAGGGCACTTCCACTTATGGTCCTATAGCTTAGGGAAATTAAAATCAAAAGACACAGCCACCCCAAAGTTTGGGACGCCTCTGTTTACAAGAATCTCGTTTACCGTACAAGTTCAGTATCACAGAAAGTGAAAAATGGATAAAGAACTTGTGGTACTTACGTACAATGCAGTATCACTCAGCAATGAAATCTATGTCATCAGGCCCGTAACAGCATAATGAGTGGATTAAGGTACGATGATTCTAACTGAAATAAGTCACACAGAAAAAGAAACATCATAAGATATCACTAATACACGGAATATAAACTTGGCTACACAGGAACTGAATTACAGAACAGAACAGGGTCTCAAATTTAGAAAAGCAACATATGCTTGCTTAAGGGGAAAGGTGAGTTGGGGTGCTGCATAAAACCAGAGAATGAAATGAGCACAGATAAAGTTCCTTAAGCCAAATATGGAATAGACAAGAGCTACTCCTTGCTCAACGAAATGGACTCAACACCGCATATTAAAGGCCTAAGAATGTACCTGACTAGTAAGTATCTTAAAACCTATGGATTGCTATGTCTCCGAAACAGAATCAAGCATGTGTACAGGGGCATAAACGCAGCAGTGATAGGATTCGAGAGGTTCGGTGAACAAATGAAGACCCTTTGAAGTCATATTGCATGGTACCCATTCCACGGGTTTCAACTACCCAGGTTTAAGGTATTCTTCCTTCAGCTAAAACATGCATGTGGAACCCAGAGTATGATCAACCGTGTGAACGGGAAATGTGTTCAAATATGTCTCAGTTTTCCTCCCCTGATACTCGGGTGCAACATTCCAGACGCTTTACTAACACTCTCCCCACTTGGACAGTCAGCGCCTTTAACCTCCTGTTTGGCCCAGTTTGCAATTTCTGTGGAAGGTGAACAGGAATAGGGAGAACCAATGAGAGACTAGCTGGAGGTGTCTGGACGGGCAAATTTAACTCTCATTTCCCACCAGGAAGAGGAAATAACCAAAGGCTCAGCGAGCCGTGCTGGAACCAGATTAGGGCCTGAAGCCATCCTGCGGTGTTGCGGCCAGGTCACAAGAAAGCGAGTTGAAGAAAGGAGCTCAGGGGCACTGTAATTCACAAACCTGCAGAGTTATAAATGACAGCTATCGTAAAAATATACTGAAGTAAGGCTGCCAAGAGGACTTGAAAGGGGGCAGAATTGCAGGAAACCGATTTCAGGAGGTAGACTGGAATTTCATTGAAAGCATAGGAAAAGAGGCAGAACGTCCACAATGATGCACTTGGCCAAAAAGGGCGTATGCGTTTTTTCCTGAATATATTCAGGAAAAAACGCATACGCCCTTTTTGGCCAACCAAGCAAACTTGCAAAGGAAATCTGCACTACAATGAAGTCTCACTTCCCCCCGGTCAAAAGGGCCATCTGAAAAAAGTGTAAAATCCAGAAAGACAGGACAGAACATGGAGAACTGGGAGCCTTGTTATGCTGATGGGCGGGATGTAAATTGCCAACAGACACTCGGGAGAAGTGTATGGTGTTTCCTGAAACATCTAAAAAACAAAGCAACAGAGCCTAGGGCACTTCCCCTTATGGTCCTATAGCTTAGGGAAATTAAAATCATAAAGACACAGCCACCCCAAAAGTTGGGACGCCTCTGTTTACAAGAACCTCATTTACCGTACAAGTTCAATATCACAGAAAGTGAAAAATGGATAAAGAACTTGTGTTACTTACATACAATGCAGTATCACTCAGCAATGAAATCTATGTCATCAGGCCCGTAGCAGCATAATGAGTGGATTCAGGTACGATGATTCTAACTGAAATAAGTCACACAGAAAGAGAAACATCATAAGATATCACTAATACACGGAATGTAAACTTGGCTACACAGGAACTGAATTCCAAAACAGAACAGGGTCTCAAATTTAGAAAACCAACTTATGCTTGCTTAAGGGGAAAGGTGAGTTGGGGTTCTGCATAAAACCAGAGATTGAAATGAGCACAGATAAAGTTCCTTAAGCCAAATATGGAATAGACAAGAGCTACTCCTTGCTGAACGAAATGGACTCAACACCCCATATTAAACACCTAAGAATGTACCTGACTAGTAAGTATCTTAAAACCTATGGATTGCTATGTCTCCAAAAGAGAATCAAGCGTGTGTACAGGGGCATAAACGCAGCAGTGATAGGATTGGAGAGGTTCGGTGGGCAAATGAAGACCCTTTGAAGTTATATTGCATGGTACCCATTCCACGGGTTTCAACTACCCAGGTTTAAGGTATTCTTCCTTCAGCTAAAACATGCATGTGGAACCCAGAGTATGATCAACCGTGTGAACGGGAAACGTGTTCAAATATGTCTCAGTTTTCCTCCCCTGATACTCGGGTGCAACATTCCAGACGCTTTACTAACACTCTCCCCACTTGGACAGTCAGCGCCTTTAAACTCCTGTTTGGCCCAGTTTGCAATTTCTGCGGAAGATGAACAGGAATAGCGAGAACCAATGAGAGACTAGCTGGAGGTGTATGGACGGGCAAATTTAACTCTCATTTCCCACCAGTAAGAGGAAATAACCAAAGGCTCAGCATGCCGTGCCAGAACCAGATTAGGGCCTGAAGCCATCCTGCGGGGTTGCGGCCAGGTCACAAGAAAGCGAGTTGAAGAAAGGAGCTCAGGGGCACTGTAATTCACAAACCTGCAGAGTTATAAATGACAGCTATCGTCCAAAAATATACTGAAGTAAGGCTGCCAAGAGGACTTGAAAGCGGGGCAGAATTGCAGGAAACCGATTTCAGGAGGTAGACTGGAATTGCATTGAAAGCATAGGAAAAGAGGCAGAACGTCCACAATGATGCACTTGGCCAAAAAGGGCGTATGCGTTTTTTCCTGAATATATTCAGGAAAAAACGCATACGCCCTTTTTGTCCAACCAAGCAAGCTTGCAAAGGAAATCTGCACTACAATGAAGTCTCACTTCCCCCTGGTCAAAAGGGCCATCTGAAAAAACTGTAAAATCCAGAAAGGCAGGACAGGCCGTGGAGAACTGGGAGCCTTGTTGTGCTGATGGGCGGGATGTAAATTGCCAACAGACACTCGGGAGAAGTGTATGGTGTTTCTTGAAACATCTAAAAAACAAAGCAACAGAGCCTAGGGCACTTCCACTTATGGTCCTATAGCTTAGGGAAATTAAAATCATAAAGACACAGCCACCCCAAAGGTTGGGACGCCTCTGTTTACAGGAACCTCATTTACCGTACAAGTTCAGTATCACAGAAAGTGAAAAATGGATAAAGAACTTGTGGTACTTACATACAATGCAGTATCACTCAGCAATGAAATCTATGTCATCAGGCCCGTAGCAGCATAATGAGTGGATTCAGGTACGATGATTCTAACTGAAATAAGTCACACAGAAAGAGAAACATCATAAGATATCACTAATACACGGAATGTAAACTTGGCTACAAAGGAACTGAATTCCAAAACAGAACAGGATCTCAAATTTAGAAAACCAACTTATGCTTCCTTAAGGGGAAAGGTGAGTTGGGGTTCTGCATAAAACCAGAGATTGAAATGAGCACAGATAAAGTTCCTTAAGCCAAATATGGAATAGACAAGAGCTACTCCTTGCTCAACGAAATGGACTCAACACCCCATATTAAACGCCTAAGAATGTACCTGACTAGTAAGTATCTTAAAACCTATGGATTGCTATGTCTCCAAAAGAGAATCAAGCGTGTGTACAGGGGCATAAACGCAGCAGTGATAGGATTGGAGAGGTTCGGTGAGCAAATGAAGACCCTTTGAAATCATATTTCATGGTACCCATTGGACGGGTCTCAACTCTGCAGGTTTAAGGTATTCTTCCTTCAGCTAAAACATGCATGTGGAACCCAGAGTATGATCAACTGTGTGAACGGGAGACGTGTTCAAATATGTCTCAGTTTTCATCCCCTGGTACTCGGGTGCAACATTCCAGACGCTTTACTAACACTCTCCCCACTTGGACAGTCAGCGCCTTTAACCTCCTGTTTGGCCCAGTTTGCAATTTCTGCGGAAGATGAACAGGAATAGCGAGAACCAATGAGAGACTAGCTGGAGGTGTATGGACGGGCAAATTTAACTCTCATTTCCCACCAGAAAGAGGAAATAACCAAAGGCTCTTCATGCCGTGCCGGAACCAGATTAGGGCCTGAAGCCATCCTGCGGTGTTGCGGCCAGGTCAAAAGAAAGCGAGTTGAAGAAAGGAGCTCAGGGGCACTGTAATTCACAAACCTGCAGAGTTATAAATGACAGCTATCGTCCAAAAATATACTGAAGTAAGGCTGCCAAGAGGACTTGAAAGCGGGGCAGAATTGCAGGAAACCGATTTCAGGAGGTAGACTGGAATTGCATTGAAA
This sequence comes from Grampus griseus, assembly GCF_964374135.1. Lineage (NCBI taxonomy): Eukaryota > Metazoa > Chordata > Mammalia > Artiodactyla > Delphinidae > Grampus > Grampus griseus. The sequence continues at coordinate 179,789 of NW_028133171.1, read as the reverse complement.
GCATAGGAAAAGAGGCAGAACGTCCACAATGATGCACTTGGCCAAAAAGGGCGTATGCGTTTTTTCCTGAATATATTCAGGAAAAAACGCATACGCCCTTTTTGTCCAACCAAGCAAGCTTGCAAAGGAAATCTGCACTACAATGAAGTCTCACTTCCCCCTGGTCAAAAGGGCCATCTGAAAAAAGTGTAAAATCCAGAAAGGCAGGACAGGCCGTGGAGAACTGGGAGCCTTGTTGTGCTGATGGGCGGGATGTAAATTGCCAACAGACACTCGGGAGAAGTGTATGGTGTTTCCTGAAACATCTAAAAAACAAAGCAACAGAGCCTAGGGCACTTCCACTTATGGTCCTATAGCTTAGGGAAATTAAAATCATAAAGACACAGCCACCCCAAAGGTTGGGACGCCTCTGTTTACAGGAACCTCATTTACCGTACAAGTTCAATATCACAGAAAGTGAAAAATGGATAAAGAACTTGTGGTACTTATATACAATGCAGTATCACTCAGCAATGAAATCTATGTCATCAGGCCCGTAGCAGCATAATGAGTGGATTCAGGTACGATGATTCTAACTGAAATAAGTCACACAGAAAGAGAAACATCATAAGATATCACTAATACACGGAATGTAAACTTGGCTACAAAGGAACTGAATTCCAAAACAGAACAGGGTCTCAAATTTAGAAAACCAACTTATGCTTGCTTAAGGGGAAAGGTGAGTTGGGGTTCTGCATAAAACCAGAGATTGAAATGAGCACAGATAAAGTTCCTTAAGCCAAATATGGAATAGACAAGAGCTACTCCTTGCTCAACGAAATGGACTCAACACCCCATATTAAACGCCTAAGAATGTACCTGACTAGTAAGTATCTTAAAACCTATGGATTGCTATGTCTCCAAAAGAGAATCAAGCGTGTGTACAGGGGCATAAACGCAGCAGTGATAGGATTGGAGAGGTTCGGTGAGCAAATGAAAACCCTTTGAAGTCATATTGCATGGTACCCATTCCACGGGTTTCAACTACCCAGGTTTAAGGTATTCTTCCGTCAGCTAAAACATGCATGTGGAACCCAGAGTATGATCAACCGTGTGAATGGGAGACGTGTTCAAATATGTCTCAGTTTTCCTCCCCTGATACTCGGGTGCAACATTCCAGACGCTTTACTAACACTCTCCCGACTTGGAGAGTCAGTCCCTTTAACCTCCTGTTTGGCCCAGTTTGCAATTTCTGTGGAAGATGAACAGGAATAGCGAGAACCAATGAGAGACTAGCTGGAGGTGTCTGGACGGGCAAATTTAACTCTCATTTCCCACCAGAAAGAGGAAATAACCAAAGGCTCAGCGTGCCGTGCCGGAACCAGATTAGGGCCTGAAGCCATCCTGCGGTGTTGCGGCCAGGTCAAAAGAAAGCGAGTTGAAGAAAGGAGCTCAGGGGCACTGTAATTCACAAACCTGCAGAGTTATAAATGACAGCTATCGTCCAAAAATATACTGAAGTAAGGCTGCCAGGAGGACTTGAAAGCGGGGCAGAATTGCGGGAAACCGATTTCAGGAGGTAGACTGGAATTGCACTGAAAGCATAGGAAAAGAGGCAGAACGTCCACAATGATGCACTTGGCCAAAAAGGGCGTATGCGTTTTTTCCTGAATATATTCAGGAAAAAACGCATACGCCCTTTGTGGCCAACCAAGCAAGCTTGCAAAGGAAATCTGCACTACAATGAAGTCTCACTTCCCCATGGTCAAAAGGGCCATCTGAAAAAAGTGTAAAATCCAGAAAGGCTGGACAGGCCGTGGAGAACTGGGAGCCTTGTTGTGCTGATGGGCGGGATGTAAATTGCCAACAGACACTCGGGAGAAGTGTATGGTGTTTCCTGAAACATCTAAAAAACAAAGCAACAGAGCCTAGGGCACTTCCACTTATGGTCCTATAGCTTAGGGAAATTAAAATCAAAAGACACAGCCACCCCAAAGTTTGGGACGCCTCTGTTTACAAGAATCTCGTTTACCGTACAAGTTCAGTATCACAGAAAGTGAAAAATGGATAAAGAACTTGTGGTACTTACGTACAATGCAGTATCACTCAGCAATGAAATCTATGTCATCAGGCCCGTAACAGCATAATGAGTGGATTAAGGTACGATGATTCTAACTGAAATAAGTCACACAGAAAAAGAAACATCATAAGATATCACTAATACACGGAATGTAAACTTGGCTACACAGGAACTGAATTACAGAACAGAACAGGGTCTCAAATTTAGAAAAGCAACATATGCTTGCTTAAGGGGAAAGGTGAGTTGGGGTGCTGCATAAAACCAGAGAATGAAATGAGCACAGATAAAGTTCCTTAAGCCAAATATGGAATAGACAAGAGCTACTCCTTGCTCAACGAAATGGACTCAACACCGCATATTAAAGGCCTAAGAATGTACCTGACTAGTAAGTATCTTAAAACCTATGGATTGCTATGTCTCCGAAACAGAATCAAGCATGTGTACAGGGGCATAAACGCAGCAGTGATAGGATTCGAGAGGTTCGGTGAACAAATGAAGACCCTTTGAAGTCATATTGCATGGTACCCATTCCACGGGTTTCAACTACCCAGGTTTAAGGTATTCTTCCTTCAGCTAAAACATGCATGTGGAACCCAGAGTATGATCAACCGTGTGAACGGGAAATGTGTTCAAATATGTCTCAGTTTTCCTCCCCTGATACTCGGGTGCAACATTCCAGACGCTTTACTAACACTCTCCCCACTTGGACAGTCAGCGCCTTTAACCTCCTGTTTGGCCCAGTTTGCAATTTCTGTGGAAGGTGAACAGGAATAGGGAGAACCAATGAGAGACTAGCTGGAGGTGTCTGGACGGGCAAATTTAACTCTCATTTCCCACCAGGAAGAGGAAATAACCAAAGGCTCAGCGAGCCGTGCTGGAACCAGATTAGGGCCTGAAGCCATCCTGCGGTGTTGCGGCCAGGTCACAAGAAAGCGAGTTGAAGAAAGGAGCTCAGGGGCACTGTAATTCACAAACCTGCAGAGTTATAAATGACAGCTATCGTAAAAATATACTGAAGTAAGGCTGCCAAGAGGACTTGAAAGGGGGCAGAATTGCAGGAAACCGATTTCAGGAGGTAGACTGGAATTTCATTGAAAGCATAGGAAAAGAGGCAGAACGTCCACAATGATGCACTTGGCCAAAAAGGGCGTATGCGTTTTTTCCTGAATATATTCAGGAAAAAACGCATACGCCCTTTTTGGCCAACCAAGCAAACTTGCAAAGGAAATCTGCACTACAATGAAGTCTCACTTCCCCCCGGTCAAAAGGGCCATCTGAAAAAAGTGTAAAATCCAGAAAGACAGGACAGAACATGGAGAACTGGGAGCCTTGTTATGCTGATGGGCGGGATGTAAATTGCCAACAGACACTCGGGAGAAGTGTATGGTGTTTCCTGAAACATCTAAAAAACAAAGCAACAGAGCCTAGGGCACTTCCACTTATGGTCCTATAGCTTAGGGAAATTAAAATCAAAAAGACACAGCCACCCCAAAGTTTGGGACACCTCTGCTTACAAGAACCTCGTTTACCGTCCAAGTTCAGTATCACAGAAAGTGAAAAATGGATAAAGAACTTGTGGTACTTACATACAATGCAGTATCACTCAGCAATGAAATCTATGTCATCAGGCCCGTAGCAGCATAATGAGTGGATTCAGGTACGATGATTCTAACTGAAATAAGTCACACAGAAAAAGAAACATCATAAGATATCACTAATACACGGAATGTAAACTTGGCTACACAGGAACTGAATTCCAAAACAGAACAGGGTCTCAAATTTAGAAGACCAACATATGCTTGCTTAAGGGGAAAGGTGAGTTGGGGTGCTGTATAAAACCAGAGATTGAAATGAGCACAGATAAAGTTCCTTAAGCCAAATATGGAATAGACAAGAGCTACTCCTTGCTCAACGAAATGGACTCAACACCCCATATTAAACGCCTAAGAATGTACCTGACTAGTAAGTATCTTAAAACCTATGGATTGCTATGTCTCCAAAAGAGAATCAAGCGTGTGTACAGGGGCATAAACGCAGCAGTGATAGGATTGGAGAGGTTCGGTGAGCAAATGAAGACCCTTTGAAGTCATATAGCATGGTACCCATTCCACGGGTCTCAACTCTCCAGGTTTAAGGTATTCTTCCTTCAGCTAAAACATGCATGTGGAACCCAGAGTATGATCAACCGTGTGAACGGGAGACGTGTTCAAATATGTCTCAGTTTTCCTCCCCTGGTACTCGGGTGCAATATTCCAGACGCTTTACTAACACTCTCCCCACTTCGAGAGTCAGCGCCTTTAACTTCCTGTTTGGCCCAGTTTGCAATATCTGCGGAAGATGAACAGGAATAGGGAGAACCAATGAGAGACTAGCTGGAGGTGTCTGGACGGGCAAATTTAACTCTCATTTCCCACCAGGAAGAGGAAATATCCAAAGGCTCAGCGTGCCGTGCCGGAACCAGATTAGGGCCTGAAGCCATCCAGCGGTGCTGCGGCCAGCTCACAAGAAAGCGAGTTGAAGAAAGGAGCTCAGGGGCACTGTAACTCACAAACCTGCAGAGTTATAAATGACAGCTATCGTCCAAAAATATACTGAAGTAAGGCTGCCAAGAGGACTTGAAAGCGGGGCAGAATTGCAGGAAACCGATTTCAGGAGGTAGACTGGAATTGCATTGAAAGCATAGGAAAAGAGGCAGAACGTCCACAATGATGCACTTGGCCAAAAAGGGCGTATGCATTTTTTCCTGAATATATTCAGGAAAAAACGCATACGCCCTTTTCGGCCAACCAAGCAAGCTTGCAAAGGAAATCTGCACTACAATGAAGTCTCAATTCCCCCCGGTCAAAAGGGCCATCTGAAAAAAGTGTAAAATCCAGAAAGGCAGGACAGGCCATGGAGAACTGGGAGCCTTGTTATGCTGATGGGCGGGATGTAAATTGCCAACAGACACTCGGGAGAAGTGTATGGTGTTTCCTGAAACATCTAAAAAACAAAGCAACAGAGCCTAGGGCAATTCCACTTATGGTCCTATAGCTTAGGGAAATTAAAATCAAAAAGACACAGCCACCCCAAAGTTTGGGACGCCTCTGTTTACAAGAATCTCGTTTACCGTACAAGTTCAGTATCACAGAAAGTGAAAAATGGATAAAGAACTTGTGGTACTTACGTACAATGCAGTATCACTCAGCAATGAAATCTATGTCATCAGGCCCGTAACAGCATAATGAGTGGATTAAGGTACGATGATTCTAACTGAAATAAGTCATACAGAAAAAGAAACATCATAAGATATCACTAATACACGGAATGTAAACTTGGCTACACAGGAACTGAATTACAGAACAGAACAGGGTCTCAAATTTAGAAAACCAACATATGCTTGCTTAAGGGGAAAGGTGAGTTGGGGTGCTGCATAAAACCAGAGATTGAAATGAGCACAGATAAAGTTCCTTAAGCCAAATATGGAATAGACAAGAGCTACTCCTTGCTCAACGAAATGGACTCAACACCGCATATTAAACGCCTAAGAATGTACCTGACTAGTAAGTATCTTAAAACCTATGGATTGCTATGTCTCCGAAACAGAATCAAGCATGTGTACAGGGGCATAAACGCAGCAGTGATAGGATTCGAGAGGTTCGGTGAGCAAATGAAGACCCTTTTAAGTCATATTGCATGGTACCCATTCCACGGGTTTCAACTACCCAGGTTTAAGGTATTCTTCCTTCAGCTAAAACATGCATGTGGAACCTAGAGTATGATCAACCATGTGATCGGGAGACGTGTTCAAATATGTCTCAGTTTTCGTACCCTGGTACTCGGGTACAACATTCCAGACGCTTTACTAACACTCTCCCCACTTGGACAGTCAGCGCCTTTAACCTCCTGTTTGGCCCAGTTTGCAATTTCTGTGGAAGGTGAACAGGAATAGGGAGAACCAATGAGAGACTAGCTGGAGGTGTCTGGACGGGCAAATTTAACTCTCATTTCCCACCAGGAAGAGGAAATAACCAAAGGCTCAGCGATCCGTGCCGGAACCAGATTAGGGCCTGAAGCCATCCTGCGGTGTTGCGGCCAGGTCACAAGAAAGCGAGTTGAAGAAAGGAGCTCAGGGGCACTGTAATTCACAAACCTGCAGAGTTATAAATGAAAGCTATCGTAAAAATATACTGAAGTAAGGCTGCCAAGAGGACTTGAAAGGGGGCAGAATTGCAGGAAACCGATTTCAGGAGGTAGACTGGAATTGCATTGAAAGCATAGGAAAACAGGCAGAACGTCCACAATGATGCACTTGGCCAAAAAGGTCGTATGGGTTTTTTCCTGAATATATTCAGGAAAAAACGCATACGCCCTTTTTGTCCAACCAAGCAAGCTTGCAAAGGAAATCTGCACTACAATGAAGTCTCACTTCCTTCCGGTCAAAAGGGCCATCTGAAAAAAGTGTAAAATCCAGAAAGGCAGGACAGGCCATGGAGAACTGGGAGCCTTGTTATGCTGATGGGCGGGATGTAAATTGCCAACAGACACTCGGGAGAAGTGTATGGTGTTTCCTGAAACATCTAAAAAACAAAGCAACAGAGCCTAGGGCACTTCCACTTATGGTCCTATAGCTTAGGGAAATTAAATTCAAAAAGACACAGCCACCCCAAAGTTTGGGACGGCTCTGTTTACAAGAACCTCGTTTACAGTACAAGTTCAACATCGCAGAAAGTGAAAAATGGATAAAGAAGTTGTGGTATTTACTTACAAAGCAATATCACTCAGCAATGAAATCTATGTCATCAGGCCCTTAGCAGCACAATGAGTGGATTCAGGTATGATGATTCTAACTGAAATAAGTCACACAGAAAAAGAAACATCATAAGATATCAGTAATACATGGAATGTAAACTTGGCTACACAGGAACTGAATTACAGAACAGAACAGGGTCTCAAATTTAGAAAACCAACTTATGCTTGCTTAAGGGGAAAGGTGAGTTGGGGTGCTGCATAAAACCAGAGATTGAAATGAGCACAGATAAAGTTCCTTAAGCCAAATATGGAATAGACAAGAGCTACTCCTTGCTCAACGAAATGGACTCAACACCGCATATTAAACGCCTAAGAATGTACCTGACTAGTAAGTATCTTAAAACCTATGGATTGCTATGTCTCCGAAAGAGAATCAAGCATGTGTACAGGGGCATAAACGCAACAGTGATAGGATTGGAGAGGTTCGGTGAGCAAATGAAGACCCTTTGATGTCATATTGCATGGTACCCATTCCACGGGTTTCAACTACCCAGGTTTAACGTATTCTTCCTTCAGCTAAAACATGCATGTGGAACCTAGAGTATGATCAACCATGTGATCGGGAGACGTGTTCAAATATGTCTCAGTTTTCGTACCCTGGTACTCGGGTACAACATTCCAGACGCTTTATTAACACTCTCCCCACTTGGACAGTCAGCGCCTTTAACCTCCTGTTTGGCCCAGTTTGCAATTTCTGTGGAAGGTGAACAGGAATAGGGAGAACCAATGAGAGACTAGCTGGAGGTGTCTGGACGGGCAAATTTAACTCTCATTTCCCACCAGGAAGAGGAAATAACCAAAGGCTCAGCAATCCGTGCCGGAACCAGATTAGGGCCTGAAGCCATCCTGCGGTGTTGCGGCCAGGTCACAAGAAAGCGAGTTGAAGAAAGGAGCTCAGGGGCACTGTAATTCACAAACCTGCAGAGTTATAAATGAAAGCTATCGTAAAAATATACTGAAGTAAGGCTGCCAAGAGGACTTGAAAGGGGGCAGAATTGCAGGAAACCGATTTCAGGAGGTAGACTGGAATTGCATTGAAAGCATAGGAAAACAGGCAGAACGTCCACAATGATGCACTTGGCCAAAAAGGTCGTATGGGTTTTTTCCTGAATATATTCAGGAAAAAACGCATACGCCCTTTTTGTCCAACCAAGCAAGCTTGCAAAGGAAATCTGCACTACAATGAAGTCTCACTTCCTTCCGGTCAAAAGGGCCATCTGAAAAAAGTGTAAAATCCAGAAAGGCAGGACAGGCCATGGAGAACTGGGAGCCTTGTTATGCTGATGGGCGGGATGTAAATTGCCAACAGACACTCGGGAGAAGTGTATGGTGTTTCCTGAAACATCTAAAAAACAAAGCAACAGAGCCTAGGGCAATTCCACTTATGGTCCTATAGCTTAGGGAAATTAAATTCAAAAAGACACAGCCACCCCAAAGTTTGGGACGGCTCTGTTTACAAGAACCTCGTTTACAGTACAAGTTCAACATCGCAGAAAGTGAAAAATGGATAAAGAAGTTGTGGTATTTACTTACAAAGCAATATCACTCAGCAATGAAATCTATGTCATCAGGCCCTTAGCAGCACAATGAGTGGATTCAGGTATGATGATTCTAACTGAAATAAGTCACACAGAAAAAGAAACATCATAAGATATCAGTAATACACGGAATGTAAACTTGGCTACACAGGAACTGAATTACAGAACAGAACAGGGTCTCAAATTTAGAAAACCAACTTATGCTTGCTTAAGGGGAAAGGTGAGTTGGGGTGCTGCATAAAACCAGAGATTGAAATGAGCACAGATAAAGTTCCTTAAGCCAAATATGGAATAGACAAGAGCTACTCCTTGCTCAACGAAATGGACTCAACACCGCATATTAAACGCCTAAGAATGTACCTGACTAGTAAGTATCTTAAAACCTATGGATTGCTATGTCTCCGAAAGAGAATCAAGCATGTGTACAGGGGCATAAACGCAACAGTGATAGGATTGGAGAGGTTCGGTGAGCAAATGAAGACCCTTTGATGTCATATTGCATGGTACCCATTCCACGGGTTTCAACTACCCAGGTTTAACGTATTCTTCCTTCAGCTAAAACATGCATGTGGAACCTAGAGTATGATCAACCATGTGATCGGGAGACGTGTTCAAATATGTCTCAGTTTTCGTACCCTGGTACTCGGGTACAACATTCCAGACGCTTTACTAACACTCTCCCCACTTGGACAGTCAGCGCCTTTAACATCCTGTTTGGCCCAGTTTGCAATTTCTGTGGAAGGTGAACAGGAATAGGGAGAACCAATGAGAGACTAGCTGGAGGTGTCTGGACGGGCAAATTTAACTCTCATTTCCCACCAGGAAGAGGAAATAACCAAAGGCTCAGCGATCCGTGCCAGAACCAGATTAGGGCCTGAAGCCATCCTGCGGTGTTGCGGCCAGGTCACAAGAAAGCGAGTTGAAGAAAGGAGCTCAGGGGCACTGTAATTCACAAACCTGCAGAGTTATAAATGACAGCTATCGTAAAAATATACTGAAGTAAGGCTGCCAAGAGGACTTGAAAGGGGGCAGAATTGCAGGAAACCGATTTCAGGAGGTAGACTGGAATTTCATTGAAAGCATAGGAAAAGAGGCAGAACGTCCACAATGATGCACTTGGCCAAAAAGGGCGTATGCGTTTTTTCCTGAATATATTCAGGAAAAAACGCATATGCCCTTTTTGGCCAACCAAGCAAACTTGCAAAGGAAATCTGCACTACAATGAAGTCTCACTTCCCCCCGGTCAAAAGGGCCATCTGAAAAAAGTGTAAAATCCAGAAAGACAGGACAGAACATGGAGAACTGGGAGCCTTGTTATGCTGATGGGCGGGATGTAAATTGCCAACAGACACTCGGGAGAAGTGTATGGTGTTTCCTGAAACATCTAAAAAACAAAGCAACAGAGCCTAGGGCACTTCCACTTATGGTCCTATAGCTTAGGGAAATTAAAATCAAAAAGACACAGCCACCCCAAAGTTTGGGACGCCTCTGTTTACAAGAACCTCGTTTACCGTACAAGTTCAGTATCACAGAAAGTGAAAAATAGATAAATAACTTGTGGTACTTACATACAATGCAGTATCACTCAGCAATGAAATCTATGTCATCAGGCCCGTAGCAGCATAATGAGTGGATTCAGGTACGATGATTCTAACTGAAATAAGTCACACAGAAAAAGAAACATCATAAGATATCACTAATACACGGAATGTAAACTTGGCTACACAGGAACTGAATTCCAAAACAGAACAGGGTCTCAAATTTAGAAGACCAACATATGCTTGCTTAAGGGGAAAGGTGAGTTGGGGTGCTGTATAAAACCAGAGATTGAAATGAGCACAGATAAAGTTCCTTAAGCCAAATATGGAATAGACAAGAGCTACTCCTTGCTCAACGAAATGGACTCAACACCCCATATTAAACGCCTAAGAATGTACCTGACTAGTAAGTATCTTAAAACCTATGGATTGCTATGTCTCCAAAAGAGAATCAAGCGTGTGTACAGGGGCATAAACGCAGCAGTGATAGGATTGGAGAGGTTCGGTGAGCAAATGAAGACCCTTTGAAGTCATATTGCATGGTACCCATTCCACGGGTTTCAACTACCCAGGTTTAAGGTATTCTGCCTTCAGCTAAAACATGCATGTGGAACCCAGAGTATGATCAACTGTGTGAACGGGAGACGTGTTCAAATATGTCTCAGTTTTCCTCCCCTGGTACTCGGGTGCAACATTCCAGACGCTTTACTAACACTCTCCCCACTTGGAGAGTCAACGCCTTTAACCTCCTGTTTGGCCCAGTTTGCAATTTCTGCGGAAGATGAACAGGAATAGGGAGAACCAATGAGAGACTAGCTGGAGGTGTCTGGACGGGCAAATTTAACTCTCATTGGCCACCAGGAAGACGAAATAACCAAAGGCTCAGTGTGCCATGCTGGAACCAGATTAGGGCCTGAAGCAATCCTTCTGTGTTGCGGCCAGGTCACAAGAAAGCGAGTTGAAGAAAGGAGCTCAGGGGCACTGTAATTCACAAACCTGCAGAGTTATAAATGACAGCTATCGTCCAAAAATATACTGAAGTAAGGCTGCCAAGAGGACTTGAAAGCGGGGCAGAATTGCAGGAAACCGATTTCAGGAGGTAGACTGGAATTGTATTGAAAACATAGGAAAAGAGGCAGAACGTCCACAATGATGCACTTGGCCAAAAAGGGCGTAAGCGTTTTTTCCTGAATATATTGAGGAAAAAACGCATACGCCCTTTTTGGCCAACCAAGCAAGCTTGCAAAGGAAATCTGCACTACAATGAAGTCTCACTTCCCCCCGGTCAAAAGGGCCATCTGAAAAAAGTGTAAAATCCAGAAAGGCAGGACAGGCCATGGAGAACTGGGAGCCTTGTTATGCTGATGGGCGGGATGTAAATTGCCAACAGACACTCCGGAGAAGTGTATGGTGTTTCCTGAAACATCTAAAAAACAAAGCAACAGAGCCTAGGGCACTTCCACTTATGGTCCTATAGCTTAGGGAAATTAAAATCAAAAAGACACAGCCACCCCAAAGTTTGGGACGCCTCTGTTTACAAGAATCTCGTTTACCGTACAAGTTCAGTATCACAGAAAGTGAAAAATGGATAAAGAACTTGTGGTACTTACGTACAATGCAGTATCACTCAGCAATGAAATCTATGTCATCAGGCCCGTAGCAGCATAATGAGTGGATTAAGGTACGATGATTCTAACTGAAATAAGTCATACAGAAAAAGAAACATCATAAGATATCAGTAATACACGGAATGTAAACTTGGCTACACAGGAACTGAATTACAGAACAGAACAGGGTCTCAAATTTAGAAAACCAACTTATGCTTGCTTAAGGGGAAAGGTGAGTTGGGGTGCTGCATAAAACCAGAGATTGAAATGAGCACAGATAAAGTTCCTTAAGCCAAATATGGAATAGACAAGAGCTACTCCTTGCTCAACGAAATGGACTCAACACCGCATATTAAACGCCTAAGAATGTACCTGACTAGTAAGTATCTTAAAACCTATGGATTGCTATGTCTCCGAAACAGAATCAAGCATGTGTACAGGGGCATAAACGCAGCAGTGATAGGATTCGAGAGGTTCGGTGAGCAAATGAAGACCCTTTGAAGTCATATTGCATGGTACCCATTCCACGGGTTTCAACTACCCAGGTTTAAGGTATTCTGCCTTCAGCTAAAACATGCATGTGGAACCCAGAGTATGATCAACCGTGTGAACGGGAGACGTGTTCAAATATGTCTCAGTTTTCCTCCCCTGGTACTCGGGTGCAATATTCCAGACGCTTTACTAACACTCTCCCCACTTCGAGAGTCAGCGCCTTTAACTTCCTGTTTGGCCCAGTTTGCAATTTCTGCGGAAGATGAACAGGAATAGGGAGAACCAATGAGAGACTAGCTGGAGGTGTCTGGACGGGCAAATTTAACTCTCATTTCCCACCAGGAAGAGGAAATAACCAAAGGCTCAGCGTGCCGTGCCGGAACCAGATTAGGGCCTGAAGCCATCCAGCGGTGTTGCGGCCAGCTCACAAGAAAGCGAGTTGAAGAAAGGAGCTCAGGGGCACTGTAATTCACAAACCTGCAGAGTTATAAATGACAGCTATCGTCCAAAAATATACTGAAGTAAGGCTGCCAAGAGGACTTGAAAGCGGGGCAGAATTGCAGGAAACCGATTTCAGGAGGTAGACTGGAATTGCATTGAAAGCATAGGAAAAGAGGCAGAACGTCCACAATGATGCACTTGGCCAAAAAGGGCGTATGCATTTTTTCCTGAATATATTCAGGAAAAAACGCATACGCCCTTTTCGGCCAACCAAGCAAGCTTGCAAAGGAAATCTGCACTACAATGAAGTCTCAATTCCCCCCGGTCAAAAGGGCCATCTGAAAAAAGTGTAAAATCCAGAAAGGCAGGACAGGCCATGGAGAACTGGGAGCCTTGTTACGCTGATGGGCGGGATGAAAATTGCCAACGGACACTCAGGAGAAGTGTATGGTGTTTCCTGAAACATCTAAAAAACAAAGCAACAGAGCCTAGGGCAATTCCACTTATGGTCCTATAGCTTAGGGAAATTAAAATCAAAAAGACACAGCCACCCCAAAGTTTGGGACGCCTCTGTTTACAAGAATCTCGTTTACCGTACAAGTTCAGTATCACAGAAAGTGAAAAATGGATAAAGAACTTGTGGTACTTACGTACAATGCAGTATCACTCAGCAATGAAATCTATGTCATCAGGCCCGTAACAGCATAATGAGTGGATTAAGGTACGATGATTCTAACTGAAATAAGTCATACAGAAAAAGAAACATCATAAGATATCACTAATACACGGAATGTAAACTTGGCTACACAGGAACTGAATTACAGAACAGAACAGGGTCTCAAATTTAGAAAACCAACATATGCTTGCTTAAGGGGAAAGGTGAGTTGGGGTGCTGCATAAAACCAGAGATTGAAATGAGCACAGATAAAGTTCCTTAAGCCAAATATGGAATAGACAAGAGCTACTCCTTGCTCAACGAAATGGACTCAACACCGCATATTAAACGCCTAAGAATGTACCTGACTAGTAAGTATCTTAAAACCTATGGATTGCTATGTCTCCGAAACAGAATCAAGCATGTGTACAGGGGCATAAACGCAGCAGTGATAGGATTCGAGAGGTTCGGTGAGCAAATGAAGACCCTTTGAAGTCATATTGCATGGTACCCATTCCACGGGTTTCAACTACCCAGGTTTAAGGTATTCTTCCTTCAGCTAAAACATGCATGTGGAACCTAGAGTATGATCAACCATGTGATCGGGAGACGTGTTCAAATATGTCTCAGTTTTCGTACCCTGGTACTCGGGTACAACATTCCAGACGCTTTACTAACACTCTCCCCACTTGGACAGTCAGCGCCTTTAACATCCTGTTTGGCCCAGTTTGCAATTTCTGTGGAAGGTGAACAGGAATAGGGAGAACCAATGAGAGACTAGCTGGAGGTGTCTGGACGGGCAAATTTAACTCTCATTTCCCACCAGGAAGAGGAAATAACCAAAGGCTCAGCGATCCGTGCCAGAACCAGATTAGGGCCTGAAGCCATCCTGCGGTGTTGCGGCCAGGTCACAAGAAAGCGAGTTGAAGAAAGGAGCTCAGGGGCACTGTAATTCACAAACCTGCAGAGTTATAAATGACAGCTATCGTAAAAATATACTGAAGTAAGGCTGCCAAGAGGACTTGAAAGGGGGCAGAATTGCAGGAAACCGATTTCAGGAGGTAGACTGGAATTTCATTGAAAGCATAGGAAAAGAGGCAGAACGTCCACAATGATGCACTTGGCCAAAAAGGGCGTATGCGTTTTTTCCTGAATATATTCAGGAAAAAACGCATACGCCCTTTTTGGCCAACTAAGCAAACTTGCAAAGGAAATCTGCACTACAATGAAGTCTCACTTCCCCCCGGTCAAAAGGGCCATCTGAAAAAAGTGTAAAATCCAGAAAGACAGGACAGAACATGGAGAACTGGGAGCCTTGTTATGCTGATGGGCGGGATGTAAATTGCCAACAGACACTCGGGAGAAGTGTATGGTGTTTCCTGAAACATCTAAAAAACAAAGCAACAGAGCCTAGGGCACTTCCACTTATGGTCCTATAGCTTAGGGAAATTCAAATCAAAAAGACACAGCCACCCCAAAGTTTGGGACGCCTCTGTTTACAAGAACCTCGTTTACCGTACAAGTTCAGTATCACAGAAAGTGAAAAATGGATAAATAACTTGTGGTACTTACATACAATGCAGTATCACTCAGCAATGAAATCTATGTCATCAGGCCCGTAGCAGCATAATGAGTGGATTCAGGTACGATGATTCTAACTGAAATAAGTCACACAGAAAAAGAAACATCATAAGATATCACTAATACACGGAATGTAAACTTGGCTACACAGGAACTGAATTCCAAAACAGAACAGGGTCTCAAATTTAGAAGACCAACATATGCTTGCTTAAGGGGAAAGGTGAGTTGGGGTGCTGTATAAAACCAGAGATTGAAATGAGCACAGATAAAGTTCCTTAAGCCAAATATGGAATAGACAAGAGCTACTCCTTGCTCAACGAAATGGACTCAACACCCCATATTAAACGCCTAAGAATGTACCTGACTAGTAAGTATCTTAAAACCTATGGATTGCTATGTCTCCAAAAGAGAATCAAGCGTGTGTACAGGGGCATAAACGCAGCAGTGATAGGATTGGAGAGGTTCGGTGAGCAAATGAAGACCCTTTGAAGTCATATTGCATGGTACCCATTCCACGGGTCTCAACTCTGCAGGTTTAAGGTATTCTTCCTTCAGCTAAAACATGCATGTGGAACCCAGAGTATGATCAACTGTGTGAACGGGAGACGTGTTCAAATATGTCTCAGTTTTCCTCCCCTGGTACTCGGGTGCAACATTCCAGACGCTTTACTAACACTCTCCCCACTTGGAGAGTCAACGCCTTTAACCTCCTGTTTGGCCCAGTTTGCAATTTCTGCGGAAGATGAACAGGAATAGGGAGAACCAATGAGAGACTAGCTGGAGGTGTCTGGACGGGCAAATTTAACTCTCATTGGCCACCAGGAAGACGAAATAACCAAAGGCTCAGTGTGCCATGCTGGAACCAGATTAGGGCCTGAAGCAATCCTTCTGTGTTGCGGCCAGGTCACAAGAAAGCGAGTTGAAGAAAGGAGCTCAGGGGCACTGTAATTCACAAACCTGCAGAGTTATAAATGACAGCTATCGTCCAAAAATATACTGAAGTAAGGCTGCCAAGAGGACTTGAAAGCGGGGCAGAATTGCAGGAAACCGATTTCAGGAGGTAGACTGGAATTGTATTGAAAACATAGGAAAAGAGGCAGAACGTCCACAATGATGCACTTGGCCAAAAAGGGCGTAAGCGTTTTTTCCTGAATATATTGAGGAAAAAACGCATACGCCCTTTTTGGCCAACCAAGCAAGCTTGCAAAGGAAATCTGCACTACAATGAAGTCTCACTTCCCCCCGGTCAAAAGGGCCATCTGAAAAAAGTGTAAAATCCAGAAAGGCAGGACAGGCCATGGAGAACTGGGAGCCTTGTTATGCTGATGGGCGGGATGTAAATTGCCAACAGACACTCCGGAGAAGTGTATGGTGTTTCCTGAAACATCTAAAAAACAAAGCAACAGAGCCTAGGGCACTTCCACTTATGGTCCTATAGCTTAGGGAAATTAAAATCAAAAAGACACAGCCACCCCAAAGTTTGGGACGCCTCTGTTTACAAGAATCTCGTTTACCGTACAAGTTCAGTATCACAGAAAGTGAAAAATGGATAAAGAACTTGTGGTACTTACGTACAATGCAGTATCACTCAGCAATGAAATCTATGTCATCAGGCCCGTAGCAGCATAATGAGTGGATTAAGGTACGATGATTCTAACTGAAATAAGTCATACAGAAAAAGAAACATCATAAGATATCACTAATACACGGAATGTAAACTTGGCTACACAGGAACTGAATTACAGAACAGAACAGGGTCTCAAATTTAGAAAACCAACATATGCTTGCTTAAGGGGAAAGGTGAGTTGGGGTGCTGCATAAAACCAGAGATTGAAATGAGCACAGATAAAGTTCCTTAAGCCAAATATGGAATAGACAAGAGCTACTCCTTGCTCAACGAAATGGACTCAACACCCCATATTAAACGCCTAAGAATGTACCTGACTAGTAAGTATCTTAAAACCTATGGATTGCTATGTCTCCGAAACAGAATCAAGCATGTGTACAGGGGCATAAACGCAGCAGTGATAGGATTCGAGAGGTTCGGTGAGCAAATGAAGACCCTTTGAAGTCATATTGCATGGTACCCATTCCACGGGTTTCAACTACCCAGGTTTAAGGTATTCTGCCTTCAGCTAAAACATGCATGTGGAACCCAGAGTATGATCAACCGTGTGAACGGGAGACGTGTTCTAATATGTCTCAGTTTTCCTCCCCTGGTACTCGGGTGCAATATTCCAGACGCTTTACTAACACTCTCCCCACTTCGAGAGTCAGCGCCTTTAACTTCCTGTTTGGCCCAGTTTGCAATTTCTGCGGAAGATGAACAGGAATAGGGAGAACCAATGAGAGACTAGCTGGAGGTGTCTGGACGGGCAAATTTAACTCTCATTTCCCACCAGGAAGAGGAAATAACCAAAGGCTCAGCGTGCCGTGCCGGAACCAGATTAGGGCCTGAAGCCATCCAGCGGTGTTGCGGCCAGCTCACAAGAAAGCGAGTTGAAGAAAGGAGCTCAGGGGCACTGTAATTCACAAACCTGCAGAGTTATAAATGACAGCTATCGTCCAAAAATATACTGAAGTAAGGCTGCCAAGAGGACTTGAAAGCGGGGCAGAATTGCAGGAAACCGATTTCAGGAGGTAGACTGGAATTGCATTGAAAGCATAGGAAAAGAGGCAGAACGTCCACAATGATGCACTTGGCCAAAAAGGGCGTATGCATTTTTTCCTGAATATATTCAGGAAAAAACGCATACGCCCTTTTCGGCCAACCAAGCAAGCTTGCAAAGGAAATCTGCACTACAATGAAGTCTCAATTCCCCCCGGTCAAAAGGGCCATCTGAAAAAAGTGTAAAATCCAGAAAGGCAGGACAGGCCATGGAGAACTGGGAGCCTTGTTATGCTGATGGGCGGGATGTAAATTGCCAACAGACACTCGGGAGAAGTGTATGGTGTTTCCTGAAACATCTAAAAAACAAAGCAACAGAGCCTAGGGCAATTCCACTTATGGTCCTATAGCTTAGGGAAATTAAAATCAAAAAGACACAGCCACCCCAAAGTTTGGGACGCCTCTGTTTACAAGAATCTCGTTTACCGTACAAGTTCAGTATCACAGAAAGTGAAAAATGGATAAAGAACTTGTGGTACTTACGTACAATGCAGTATCACTCAGCAATGAAATCTATGTCATCAGGCCCGTAACAGCATAATGAGTGGATTAAGGTACGATGATTCTAACTGAAATAAGTCATACAGAAAAAGAAACATCATAAGATATCACTAATACACGGAATGTAAACTTGGCTACACAGGAACTGAATTACAGAACAGAACAGGGTCTCAAATTTAGAAAACCAACATATGCTTGCTTAAGGGGAAAGGTGAGTTGGGGTGCTGCATAAAACCAGAGATTGAAATGAGCACAGATAAAGTTCCTTAAGCCAAATATGGAATAGACAAGAGCTACTCCTTGCTCAACGAAATGGACTCAACACCGCATGTTAAACGCCTAAGAATGTACCTGACTAGTAAGTATCTTAAAACCTATGGATTGCTATGTCTCCGAAACAGAATCAAGCATGTGTACAGGGGCATAAACGCAGCAGTGATAGGATTGGAGAGGTTCGGTGAGCAAATGAAGACCCTTTGAAGTCATATTGCATGGTACCCATTCCACGGGTTTCAACTACCCAGGTTTAAGGTATTCTTCCTTCAGCTAAAACATGCATGTGGAACCTAGAGTATGATCAACCATGTGATCGGGAGACGTGTTCAAATATGTCTCAGTTTTCGTACCCTGGTACTCGGGTACAACATTCCAGACGCTTTACTAACA
Organism: Grampus griseus; assembly: GCF_964374135.1. Classification (NCBI taxonomy): domain Eukaryota; kingdom Metazoa; phylum Chordata; class Mammalia; order Artiodactyla; family Delphinidae; genus Grampus; species Grampus griseus. Next base: position 161,252 of record NW_028133171.1, on the reverse strand, counting down.
CTCTCCCCACTTGGACAGTCAGCGCCTTTAACCTCCTGTTTGGCCCAGTTTGCAATTTCTGTGGAAGGTGAACAGGAATAGGGAGAACCAATGAGAGACTAGCTGGAGGTGTCTGGACGGGCAAATTTAACTCTCATTTCCCACCAGGAAGAGGAAATAACCAAAGGCTCAGCGATCCGTGCCGGAACCAGATTAGGGCCTGAAGCCATCCTGCGGTGTTGCGGCCAGGTCAAAAGAAAGCGAGTTGAAGAAAGGAGCTCAGGGGCACTGTAATTCACAAACCTGCAGAGTTATAAATGAAAGCTATCGTAAAAATATACTGAAGTAAGGCTGCCAAGAGGACTTGAAAGGGGGCAGAATTGCAGGAAACCGATTTCAGGAGGTAGACTGGAATTGCATTGAAAGCATAGGAAAACAGGCAGAACGTCCACAATGATGCACTTGGCCAAAAAGGTCGTATGGGTTTTTTCCTGAATATATTCAGGAAAAAACGCATACGCCCTTTTTGTCCAACCAAGCAAGCTTGCAAAGGAAATCTGCACTACAATGAAGTCTCACTTCCTTCCGGTCAAAAGGGCCATCTGAAAAAAGTGTAAAATCCAGAAAGGCAGGACAGGCCATGGAGAACTGGGAGCCTTGTTATGCTGATGGGCGGGATGTAAATTGCCAACAGACACTCGGGAGAAGTGTATGGTGTTTCCTGAAACATCTAAAAAACAAAGCAACAGAGCCTAGGGCAATTCCACTTATGGTCCTATAGCTTAGGGAAATTAAAATCAAAAAGACACAGCCACCCCAAAGTTTGGGACGGCTCTGTTTACAAGAACCTCGTTTACAGTACAAGTTCAACATCGCAGAAAGTGAAAAATGGATAAAGAAGTTGTGGTATTTACTTACAAAGCAATATCACTCAGCAATGAAATCTATGTCATCAGGCCCTTAGCAGCACAATGAGTGGATTCAGGTATGATGATTCTAACTGAAATAAGTCACACAGAAAAAGAAACATCATAAGATATCAGTAATACACGGAATGTAAACTTGGCTACACAGGAACTGAATTACAGAACAGAAGAGGATCTCAAATTTAGAAAACCAACTTATGCTTGCTTAAGGGGAAAGGTGAGTTGGGGTGCTGCATAAAACCAGAGATTGAAATGAGCACAGATAAAGTTCCTTAAGCCAAATATGGAATAGACAAGAGCTACTCCTTGCTCAACGAAATGGACTCAACACCGCATATTAAACGCCTAAGAATGTACCTGACTAGTAAGTATCTTAAAACCTATGGATTGCTATGTCTCCGAAAGAGAATCAAGCATGTGTACAGGGGCATAAACGCAACAGTGATAGGATTGGAGAGGTTCGGTGAGCAAATGAAGACCCTTTGATGTCATATTGCATGGTACCCATTCCACGGGTTTCAACTACCCAGGTTTAACGTATTCTTCCTTCAGTTAAAACATGCATGTGGAACCTAGAGTATGATGAACCATGTGATCGGGAGACGTGTTCAAATATGTCTCAGTTTTCCTCCCCTGGTACTCGTGTGCAACATTCCAGATGCTTTACTAACACTCTCCCGACTTGGAGAGTCAGTCCCTTTAACCTCCTGTTTGGCCCAGTTTGCAATTTCTGCGGAAGATGAACAGGAATAGGGAGAACCAATGAGAGACTAGCTGGAGGTGTCTGGACGGGCAAATTTAACTCTCATTTCCCACCAGGAAGAGGAAATAACCAAAGGCTCAGCGTGCCGTGCCAGAACCAGATTAGGGCCTGAAGCCATCCTGCGGTGTTGCGGCCAGCTCACAAGAAAGCGAGTTGAAGAAAGGAGCTCAGGGGCACTGTAATTCACAAACCTGCAGAGTTATAAATGACAGCTATCGTCCAAAAATATACTGTAGTAAGACTGCCAAGAGGACTTGAAAGCGGGGCAGAATTGCAGGAAACCGATTTCAGGAGGTAGACTGGAATTGTATTGAAAGCATAGGAAAAGAGGCAGAACGTCCACAATGATGCACTTGGCCAAAAAGGGCGTATGCGTTTTTTCCTGAATATATTCAGGAAAAAACGCATACGCCCTTTTCGGCCAACCAAGAAAGCTTGCAAAGGAAATCTGCACTACAATGAAGTCTCACTTCCCCCCGGTCAAAAGGGCTATCTGAAAAAAGTGTAAAATCCAGAAAGGCAGGACAGGCCATGGAGAACTGGGAGCCTTGTTATCCTGATGGGCGGGATGTAAATTGCCAACAGACACTCGGGAGAAGTGTATGGTGTTTCCTGAAACATCTAAGAAACAAAGCAACAGAGCCTAGGGCACTTCCACTTATGGTCCTATAGCTTAGGGAAATTAAAATCAAAAAGACACAGCCACCCCAAAGTTTGGGACGCCTCTGTTTACAAGAATTTCATTTACCGTACAAGTTCAGTATCACAGAAAGTGAAAAATGGATAAAGAACTTGTGGTACTTACGTACAATGCAGTATCACTCAGCAATGAAATCTATGTCATCAGGCCCGTAGCAGCATAATGAGTGGATTCAGGTACAATGATTCTAACTGAAATAAGTCACACAGAAAAAGAAACATCATAAGATATCACTAATACACGGAATGTAAACTTGTCTACACAGGAACTGAATTCCAAAACAGAACAGGGTCTCAAATTTAGAAAACCAACTTATGCTTGCTTAAGGGGAAAGGTGAGTTGGGGTGCTGCATAAAACCAGAGATTGAAATGAGCACAGATAAAGTTCCTTAAGCCAAATATGGAATAGACAAGAGCTACTCCTTGCTCAACGAAATGGACTCAACACCCCATATTAAACGCCTAAGAATGTACCTGACTAGTAAGTATCTTAAAACCTATGGATTGCTATGTCTCCAAAAGAGAATCAAGCGTGTGTATAGGGGCATAAACGCAGCAGTGATAGGATTGGAGAGGTTCGGTGAGCAAACGAAGACCCTTTGAAGTCATATTGCATGGTACCCATTCCACGGGTCTCAACTCTGCAGGTTTAAGGTATTCTTCCTTCAGCTAAAACATGCATGTGGAACCCAGAGTATTATCAACTGTGTGAACGGGAGACGTGTTCAAATATGTCTCAGTTTTCCTCCCCTGGTACTCGGGTGCAACATTCCAGACGCTTTACTAACACTCTCCCCACTTGGACAGTCAGCGCCTTTAACATCCTGTTTGGCCCAGTTTGCAATTTCTGCGGAAGATGAACAGGAATAGGGAGAACCAATGAGAGACTAGCTGGAGGTGTCTGGACGGGCAAATTTAACTCTCATTGGCCACCAGGAAGAGGAAATAACCAAAGGCTCAGTGTGCCATGCTGGAACCAGATTAGGGCCTGAAGCAATCCTTCTGTGTTGCGGCCAGGTCACAAGAAAGCGAGTTGAAGAAAGGAGCTCAGGGGCACTGTAATTCACAAACCTGCAGAGTTATAAATGACAGCTATCGTCCAAAAATATACTGAAGTAAGGCTGCCAAGAGGACTTGAAAGCGGGGCAGAATTGCAGGAAACCGATTTCAGGAGGTAGACTGGAATTGTATTGAAAACATAGGAAAAGAGGCAGAACGTCCACAATGATGCACTTGGCCAAAAAGGGCGTATGCGTTTTTTCCTGAATATATTGAGGAAAAAACGCATACGCCCTTTTTGGCCAACCAAGCAAGCTTGCAAAGGAAATCTGCACTACAATGAAGTCTCACTTCCCCCCGGTCAAAAGGGCCATCTGAAAAAAGTGTAAAATCCAGAAAGGCAGGACAGGCCATGGAGAACTGGGAGCCTTGTTATGCTGATGGGCGGGATGTAAATTGCCAACAGACACTCCGGAGAAGTGTATGGTGTTTCCTGAAACATCTAAAAAACAAAGCAACAGAGCCTAGGGCACTTCCACTTATGGTCCTATAGCTTAGGGAAATGAAAATCAAAAAGACACAGCCACCCCAAAGTTTGGGACGCCTCTGTTTACAAGAATCTCGTTTACCGTACAAGTTCAGTATCACAGAAAGTGAAAAATGGATAAAGAACTTGTGGTACTTACGTACAATGCAGTATCACTCAGCAATGAAATCTATGTCATCAGGCCCGTAACAGCATAATGAGTGGATTAAGGTATGATGATTCTAACTGAAATAAGTCATACAGAAAAAGAAACATCATAAGATATCACTAATACACGGAATGTAAACTTGGCTACACAGGAACTGAATTCCAAAACAGAACAGGGTCTCAAATTTAGAAAACCAACTTATGCTTGCTTAAGGGGAAAGGTGAGTTGGGGTGCTGCATAAAACCAGAGATTGAAATGAGCACAGATAAAGTTCCTTAAGCCAAATATGGAATAGACAAGAGCTACTCCTTGCTCAACGAAATGGACTCAACACCGCATATTAAACGCCTAAGAATGTACCTGACTAGTAAGTATCTTAAAACCTATGGATTGCTATGTCTCCGAAACAGAATCAAGCATGTGTACAGGGGTATAAACGCAGCAGTGATAGGATTCGAGAGGTTCGGTGAGCAAATGAAGACCCTTTGAAGTCATATTGCATGGTACCCATTCCACGGGTTTCAACTACCCAGGTTTAAGGTATTCTGCCTTCAGCTAAAACATGCATGTGGAACCCAGAGTATGATCAACCGTGTGAACGGGAGACGTGTTCAAATATGTCTCAGTTTTCCTCCCCTGGTACTCGGGTGCAATATTCCAGACGCTTTACTAACACTCTCCCCACTTCGAGAGTCAGCGCCTTTAACTTCCTGTTTGGCCCAGTTTGCAATTTCTGCGGAAGATGAACAGGAATAGGGAGAACCAATGAGAGACTAGCTGGAGGTGTCTGGACGGGCAAATTTAACTCTCATTTCCCACCAGGAAGAGGAAATAACCAAAGGCTCAGCGTGCCGTGCCGGAACCAGATTAGGGCCTGAAGCCATCCAGCGGTGTTGCGGCCAGCTCACAAGAAATCGAGTTGAAGAAAGGAGCTCAGGGGCACTGTAATTCACAAACCTGCAGAGTTATAAATGACAGCTATCGTCCAAAAATATACTGAAGTAAGGCTGCCAAGAGGACTTGAAAGCGGGGCAGAATTGCAGGAAACCGATTTCAGGAGGTAGACTGGAATTGCATTGAAAGCATAGGAAAAGAGGCAGAACGTCCACAATGATGCACTTGGCCAAAAAGGGCGTATGCATTTTTTCCTGAATATATTCAGGAAAAAACGCATACGCCCTTTTCGGCCAACCAAGCAAGCTTGCAAAGGAAATCTGCACTACAATGAAGTCTCACTTCCCCCCGGTCAAAAGGGCCATCTGAAAAAAGTGTAAAATCCAGAAAGGCAGGACAGGCCATGGAGAACTGGGAGCCTTGTTATGCTGATGGGCGGGATGTAAATTGCCAACAGACACTGGGGAGAAGTGTATGGTGTTTCCTGAAACATCTAAAAAACAAAGCAACAGAGCCTAGGGCACTTCCATTTATGGTCCTATAGCTTAGGGAAATTAAAATCAAAAAGACACAGCCACCCCAAAGTTTGGGACGCCTCTGTTTACAAGAACCTCGTTTACCGTACAAGTTCAGTGTTACAGAAAGTGAAAAATGGATAAAGAACTTGTGGTACTTACGTACAATGCAATATCACTCAGCAATGAAATCTATGTCATCAGGCCCGTAGCAGCATAATGAGTGGATTCAGGTACGATGATTCTAACTGAAATAAGTCACACAGAAAAAGAAACATCATAAGATATCACTAATACACGGAATGTAAACTTGGCTACACAGGAACTGAATTCCAAAACAGAACAGGGTCTCAAATTTAGAAAACCAACTTATGCTTGCTTAAGGGGAAAGGTGAGTTGGGGTGCTGCATAAAACCAGAGATTGAAATGAGCACAGATAAAGTTCCTTAAGCCAACTATGGAATAGACAAGAGCTACTCCTTGCTCAACGAAATGGACTCAACACCCCATATTAAACGCCTAAGAATGTTCCTGACTAGTAAGTATCTTAAAACCTATGGATTGCTATGTCTCCAAAAGAGAATCAAGCGTGTGTACAGGGGCATAAACGCAGCAGTGATAGGATTGGAGAGGTTCGGTGAGCAAATGAAGACCCTTTGAAGTCATATTGCATGGTACCCATTCCACGGGTCTCAACTACCCAGGTTTAAGGTATTCTTCCTTCAGCTAAAACATGCATGTGGAACCCAGAGTATGATCAACCGTGTGAACGGGAGACGTGTTCAAATATGTCTCAGTTTTCCTCCCCTGGTACTCGGGTGCAACATTCCAGATGCTTTACTAACACTCTCCCCACTTCGAGAGTCAGCGCCTTTAACCTCCTGTTTGGCCCAGTTTGCAATTTCTGCGGAAGATGAACAGGAATAGGGAGAACCAATGAGAGACTAGCTGGAGGTGTCTGGACGGGCAAATTTAACTCTCATTTCCCACCAGGAAGAGGAATTAACCAAAGGCTCAGCGTGCCGTGCCGGAACCAGGTTAGGTCTTGAAGCCATCCTGCGGTGTTGCGGCCAGCTCACAAGAAAGCGAGTTGAAGAAAGGAGCTCAGGGGCACTGTAATTCACAAACCTGCAGAGTTATAAATGACAGCTATCGTCCAAAAATATACTGAAGTAAGGCTGCCAAGAGGACTTGAAAGCGGGGCAGAATTGCAGGAAACCGATTTCAGGAGGTAGACTGGAATTGCATTGAAAGCATAGGAAAAGAGGCAGAGCGTCCACAATGATGCACTTGGCCAAAAAGGGCGTATGCGTTTTTTCCTGAATATATTCAGGAAAAAACGCATACGCCCTTTTTGTCCAACCAAGCAAGCTTGCAAAGGAAATCTGCACTACAATGAAGTCTCACTTCCTTCCGGTCAAAAGGGCCATCTGAAAAAAGTGTAAAATCCAGAAAGGCAGGACAGGCCATGGAGAACTGGGAGCCTTGTTATGCTGATGGGCGGGATGTAAATTGCCAACAGACACTCGGGAGAATTGTATGGTGTTTCCTGAAACATCTAAAAAACAAAGCAACAGAGCCTAGGGCAATTCCACTTATGCTCCTATAGCTTAGGGAAATTAAAATCAAAAAGACACAGCCACCCCAAAGTTTGGGATGGCTCTGTTTACAAGAACCTCGTTTACAGTACAAGTTCAACATCGCAGAAAGTGAAAAATGGATAAAGAAGTTGTGGTATTTACTTACAAAGCAATATCACTCAGCAATGAAATCTATGTCATCAGGCCCTTAGCAGCACAATGAGTGGATTCAGGTATGATGATTCTAACTGAAATAAGTCACACAGAAAAAGAAACATCATAAGATATCAGTAATACACGGAATGTAAACTTGGCTACACAGGAACTGAATTACAGAACAGAACAGGGTCTCAAATTTAGAAAACCAACTTATGCTTGCTTAAGGGGAAAGGTGAGTTGGGGTGCTGCATAAAACCAGAGATTGAAATGAGCACAGATAAAGTTCCTTAAGCCAAATATGGAATAGACAAGAGCTACTCCTTGCTCAACGAAATGGACTCAACACCGCATATTAAACGCCTAAGAATGTACCTGACTAGTAAGTATCTTAAAACCTATGGATTGCTATGTCTCCGAAACAGAATCAAGCATGTGTACAGGGGTATAAACGCAGCAGTGATAGGATTCGAGAGGTTCGGTGAGCAAATGAAGACCCTTTGAAGTCATATTGCATGGTACCCATTCCACGGGTTTCAACTACCCAGGTTTAAGGTATTCTGCCTTCAGCTAAAACATGCATGTGGAACCCAGAGTATGATCAACCGTGTGAACGGGAGACGTGTTCAAATATGTCTCAGTTTTCCTCCCCTGGTACTCGGGTGCAATATTCCAGACGCTTTACTAACACTCTCCCCACTTCGAGAGTCAGCGCCTTTAACTTCCTGTTTGGCCCAGTTTGCAATTTCTGCGGAAGATGAACAGGAATAGGGAGAACCAATGAGAGACTAGCTGGAGGTGTCTGGACGGGCAAATTTAACTCTCATTTCCCACCAGGAAGAGGAAATAACCAAAGGCTCAGCGTGCCGTGCCGGAACCAGATTAGGGCCTGAAGCCATCCAGCGGTGTTGCGGCCAGCTCACAAGAAATCGAGTTGAAGAAAGGAGCTCAGGGGCACTGTAATTCACAAACCTGCAGAGTTATAAATGACAGCTATCGTCCAAAAATATACTGAAGTAAGGCTGCCAAGAGGACTTGAAAGCGGGGCAGAATTGCAGGAAACCGATTTCAGGAGGTAGACTGGAATTGCATTGAAAGCATAGGAAAAGAGGCAGAACGTCCACAATGATGCACTTGGCCAAAAAGGGCGTATGCATTTTTTCCTGAATATATTCAGGAAAAAACGCATACGCCCTTTTCGGCCAACCAAGCAAGCTTGCAAAGGAAATCTGCACTACAATGAAGTCTCACTTCCCCCCGGTCAAAAGGGCCATCTGAAAAAAGTGTAAAATCCAGAAAGACAGGACAGGCCATGGAGAACTGGGAGCCTTGTTATGCTGATGGGCGGGATGTAAATTGCCAACAGACACTGGGGAGAAGTGTATGGTGTTTCCTGAAACATCTAAAAAACAAAGCAACAGAGCCTAGGGCACTTCCACTTATGGTCCTATAGCTTAGGGAAATTAAAATCAAAAAGACACAGCCACCCCAAAGTTTGGGACGCCTCTGTTTACAAGAACCTCGTTTACCGTACAAGTTCAGTGTTACAGAAAGTGAAAAATGGATAAAGAACTTGTGGTACTTACGTACAATGCAATATCACTCAGCAATGAAATCTATGTCATCAGGCCCGTAGCAGCATAATGAGTGGATTCAGGTACGATGATTCTAACTGAAATAAGTCACACAGAAAAAGAAACATCATAAGATATCACTAATACACGGAATGTAAACTTGGCTACACAGGAACTGAATTCCAAAACAGAACAGGGTCTCAAATTTAGAAAACCAACTTATGCTTGCTTAAGGGGAAAGGTGAGTTGGGGTGCTGCATAAAACCAGAGATTGAAATGAGCACAGATAAAGTTCCTTAAGCCAACTATGGAATAGACAAGAGCTACTCCTTGCTCAACGAAATGGACTCAACACCCCATATTAAACGCCTAAGAATGTTCCTGACTAGTAAGTATCTTAAAACCTATGGATTGCTATGTCTCCAAAAGAGAATCAAGCGTGTGTACAGGGGCATAAACGCAGCAGTGATAGGATTGGAGAGGTTCGGTGAGCAAATGAAGACCCTTTGAAGTCATATTGCATGGTACCCATTCCACGGGTCTCAACTACCCAGGTTTAAGGTATTCTTCCTTCAGCTAAAACATGCATGTGGAACCCAGAGTATGATCAACCGTGTGAACGGGAGACGTGTTCAAATATGTCTCAGTTTTCCTCCCCTGGTACTCGGGTGCAACATTCCAGACGCTTTACTAACACTCTCCCCACTTCGAGAGTCAGCGCCTTTAACCTCCTGTTTGGCCCAGTTTGCAATTTCTGCGGAAGATGAACAGGAATAGGGAGAACCAATGAGAGACTAGCTGGAGGTGTCTGGACGGGCAAATTTAACTCTCATTGGCCACCAGGAAGACGAAATAACCAAAGGCTCAGTGTGCCATGCTGGAACTAGATTAGGGCCTGAAGCAATCCTTCTGTGTTGCGGCCAGGTCACAAGAAAGCGAGTTGAAGAAAGGAGCTCAGGGGCACTGTAATTCACAAACCTGCAGAGTTATAAATGACAGCTATCGTCCAAAAATATACTGAAGTAAGGCTGCCAAGAGGACTTGAAAGCGGGGCAGAATTGCAGGAAACCGATTTCAGGAGGTAGACTGGAATTGTATTGAAAACATAGGAAAAGAGGCAGAACGTCCACAATGATGCACTTGGCCAAAAAGGGCGTAAGCGTTTTTTCCTGAATATATTGAGGAAAAAACGCATACGCCCTTTTTGGCCAACCAAGCAAGCTTGCAAAGGAAATCTGCACTACAATGAAGTCTCACTTCCCCCCGGTCAAAAGGGCCATCTGAAAAAAGTGTAAAATCCAGAAAGGCAGGACAGGCCATGGAGAACTGGGAGCCTTGTTATGCTGATGGGCGGGATGTAAATTGCCAACAGACACTCCGGAGAAGTGTATGGTGTTTCCTGAAACATCTAAAAAACAAAGCAACAGAGCCTAGGGCACTTCCACTTATGGTCCTATAGCTTAGGGAAATTAAAATCAAAAAGACACAGCCACCCCAAAGTTTGGGACGCCTCTGTTTACAAGAATCTCGTTTACCGTACAAGTTCAGTATCACAGAAAGTGAAAAATGGATAAAGAACTTGTGGTACTTACGTACAATGCAGTATCACTCAGCAATGAAATCTATGTCATCAGGCCCGTAGCAGCATAATGAGTGGATTAAGGTACGATGATTCTAACTGAAATAAGTCATACAGAAAAAGAAACATCATAAGATATCACTAATACACGGAATGTAAACTTGGCTACACAGGAACTGAATTACAGAACAGAACAGGGTCTCAAATTTAGAAAACCAACATATGCTTGCTTAAGGGGAAAGGTGAGTTGGGGTGCTGCATAAAACCAGAGATTGAAATGAGCACAGATAAAGTTCCTTAAGCCAAATATGGAATAGACAAGAGCTACTCCTTGCTCAACGAAATGGACTCAACACCCCATATTAAACGCCTAAGAATGTACCTGACTAGTAAGTATCTTAAAACCTATGGATTGCTATGTCTCCGAAACAGAATCAAGCATGTGTACAGGGGCATAAACGCAGCAGTGATAGGATTCGAGAGGTTCGGTGAGCAAATGAAGACCCTTTGAAGTCATATTGCATGGTACCCATTCCACGGGTTTCAACTACCCAGGTTTAAGGTATTCTGCCTTCAGCTAAAACATGCATGTGGAACCCAGAGTATGATCAACCGTGTGAACGGGAGACGTGTTCAAATATGTCTCAGTTTTCCTCCCCTGGTACTCGGGTGCAATATTCCAGACGCTTTACTAACACTCTCCCCACTTCGAGAGTCAGCGCCTTTAACTTCCTGTTTGGCCCAGTTTGCAATTTCTGCGGAAGATGAACAGGAATAGGGAGAACCAATGAGAGACTAGCTGGAGGTGTCTGGACGGGCAAATTTAACTCTCATTTCCCACCAGGAAGAGGAAATAACCAAAGGCTCAGCGTGCCGTGCCGGAACCAGATTAGGGCCTGAAGCCATCCAGCGGTGTTGCGGCCAGCTCACAAGAAAGCGAGTTGAAGAAAGGAGCTCAGGGGCACTGTAATTCACAAACCTGCAGAGTTATAAATGACAGCTATCGTCCAAAAATATACTGAAGTAAGGCTGCCAAGAGGACTTGAAAGCGGGGCAGAATTGCAGGAAACCGATTTCAGGAGGTAGACTGGAATTGCATTGAAAGCATAGGAAAAGAGGCAGAACGTCCACAATGATGCACTTGGCCAAAAAGGGCGTATGCATTTTTTCCTGAATATATTCAGGAAAAAACGCATACGCCCTTTTCGGCCAACCAAGCAAGCTTGCAAAGGAAATCTGCACTACAATGAAGTCTCAATTCCCCCCGGTCAAAAGGGCCATCTGAAAAAAGTGTAAAATCCAGAAAGGCAGGACAGGCCATGGAGAACTGGGAGCCTTGTTATGCTGATGGGCGGGATGTAAATTGCCAACAGACACTCGGGAGAAGTGTATGGTGTTTCCTGAAACATCTAAAAAACAAAGCAACAGAGCCTAGGGCAATTCCACTTATGGTCCTATAGCTTAGGGAAATTAAAATCAAAAAGACACAGCCACCCCAAAGTTTGGGACGCCTCTGTTTACAAGAATCTCGTTTACCGTACAAGTTCAGTATCACAGAAAGTGAAAAATGGATAAAGAACTTGTGGTACTTACGTACAATGCAGTATCACTCAGCAATGAAATCTATGTCATCAGGCCCGTAACAGCATAATGAGTGGATTAAGGTACGATGATTCTAACTGAAATAAGTCATACAGAAAAAGAAACATCATAAGATATCACTAATACACGGAATGTAAACTTGGCTACACAGGAACTGAATTACAGAACAGAACAGGGTCTCAAATTTAGAAAACCAACATATGCTTGCTTAAGGGGAAAGGTGAGTTGGGGTGCTGCATAAAACCAGAGATTGAAATGAGCACAGATAAAGTTCCTTAAGCCAAATATGGAATAGACAAGAGCTACTCCTTGCTCAACGAAATGGACTCAACACCGCATGTTAAACGCCTAAGAATGTACCTGACTAGTAAGTATCTTAAAACCTATGGATTGCTATGTCTCCGAAACAGAATCAAGCATGTGTACAGGGGCATAAACGCAGCAGTGATAGGATTGGAGAGGTTCGGTGAGCAAATGAAGACCCTTTGAAGTCATATTGCATGGTACCCATTCCACGGGTTTCAACTACCCAGGTTTAAGGTATTCTTCCTTCAGCTAAAACATGCATGTGGAACCTAGAGTATGATCAACCATGTGATCGGGAGACGTGTTCAAATATGTCTCAGTTTTCGTACCCTGGTACTCGGGTACAACATTCCAGACGCTTTACTAACACTCTCCCCACTTGGACAGTCAGCGCCTTTAACCTCCTGTTTGGCCCAGTTTGCAATTTCTGTGGAAGGTGAACAGGAATAGGGAGAACCAATGAGAGACTAGCTGGAGGTGTCTGGACGGGCAAATTTAACTCTCATTTCCCACCAGGAAGAGGAAATAACCAAAGGCTCAGCGATCCGTGCCGGAACCAGATTAGGGCCTGAAGCCATCCTGCGGTGTTGCGGCCAGGTCAAAAGAAAGCGAGTTGAAGAAAGGAGCTCAGGGGCACTGTAATTCACAAACCTGCAGAGTTATAAATGAAAGCTATCGTAAAAATATACTGAAGTAAGGCTGCCAAGAGGACTTGAAAGGGGGCAGAATTGCAGGAAACCGATTTCAGGAGGTAGACTGGAATTGCATTGAAAGCATAGGAAAACAGGCAGAACGTCCACAATGATGCACTTGGCCAAAAAGGTCGTATGGGTTTTTTCCTGAATATATTCAGGAAAAAACGCATACGCCCTTTTTGTCCAACCAAGCAAGCTTGCAAAGGAAATCTGCACTACAATGAAGTCTCACTTCCTTCCGGTCAAAAGGGCCATCTGAAAAAAGTGTAAAATCCAGAAAGGCAGGACAGGCCATGGAGAACTGGGAGCCTTGTTATGCTGATGGGCGGGATGTAAATTGCCAACAGACACTCGGGAGAAGTGTATGGTGTTTCCTGAAACATCTAAAAAACAAAGCAACAGAGCCTAGGGCAATTCCACTTATGGTCCTATAGCTTAGGGAAATTAAAATCAAAAAGACACAGCCACCCCAAAGTTTGGGACGGCTCTGTTTACAAGAACCTCGTTTACAGTACAAGTTCAACATCGCAGAAAGTGAAAAATGGATAAAGAAGTTGTGGTATTTACTTACAAAGCAATATCACTCAGCAATGAAATCTATGTCATCAGGCCCTTAGCAGCACAATGAGTGGATTCAGGTATGATGATTCTAACTGAAATAAGTCACACAGAAAAAGAAACATCATAAGATATCAGTAATACACGGAATGTAAACTTGGCTACACAGGAACTGAATTACAGAACAGAAGAGGATCTCAAATTTAGAAAACCAACTTATGCTTGCTTAAGGGGAAAGGTGAGTTGGGGTGCTGCATAAAACCAGAGATTGAAATGAGCACAGATAAAGTTCCTTAAGCCAAATATGGAATAGACAAGAGCTACTCCTTGCTCAACGAAATGGACTCAACACCGCATATTAAACGCCTAAGAATGTACCTGACTAGTAAGTATCTTAAAACCTATGGATTGCTATGTCTCCGAAAGAGAATCAAGCATGTGTACAGGGGCATAAACGCAACAGTGATAGGATTGGAGAGGTTCGGTGAGCAAATGAAGACCCTTTGATGTCATATTGCATGGTACCCATTCCACGGGTTTCAACTACCCAGGTTTAACGTATTCTTCCTTCAGTTAAAACATGCATGTGGAACCTAGAGTATGATGAACCATGTGATCGGGAGACGTGTTCAAATATGTCTCAGTTTTCCTCCCCTGGTACTCGTGTGCAACATTCCAGATGCTTTACTAACACTCTCCCGACTTGGAGAGTCAGTCCCTTTAACCTCCTGTTTGGCCCAGTTTGCAATTTCTGCGGAAGATGAACAGGAATAGGGAGAACCAATGAGAGACTAGCTGGAGGTGTCTGGACGGGCAAATTTAACTCTCATTTCCCACCAGGAAGAGGAAATAACCAAAGGCTCAGCGTGCCGTGCCAGAACCAGATTAGGGCCTGAAGCCATCCTGCGGTGTTGCGGCCAGCTCACAAGAAAGCGAGTTGAAGAAAGGAGCTCAGGGGCACTGTAATTCACAAACCTGCAGAGTTATAAATGACAGCTATCGTCCAAAAATATACTGTAGTAAGACTGCCAAGAGGACTTGAAAGCGGGGCAGAATTGCAGGAAACCGATTTCAGGAGGTAGACTGGAATTGTATTGAAAGCATAGGAAAAGAGGCAGAACGTCCACAATGATGCACTTGGCCAAAAAGGGCGTATGCGTTTTTTCCTGAATATATTCAGGAAAAAACGCATACGCCCTTTTCGGCCAACCAAGAAAGCTTGCAAAGGAAATCTGCACTACAATGAAGTCTCACTTCCCCCCGGTCAAAAGGGCTATCTGAAAAAAGTGTAAAATCCAGAAAGGCAGGACAGGCCATGGAGAACTGGGAGCCTTGTTATCCTGATGGGCGGGATGTAAATTGCCAACAGACACTCGGGAGAAGTGTATGGTGTTTCCTGAAACATCTAAGAAACAAAGCAACAGAGCCTAGGGCACTTCCACTTATGGTCCTATAGCTTAGGGAAATTAAAATCAAAAAGACACAGCCACCCCAAAGTTTGGGACGCCTCTGTTTACAAGAATTTCATTTACCGTACAAGTTCAGTATCACAGAAAGTGAAAAATGGATAAAGAACTTGTGGTACTTACGTACAATGCAGTATCACTCAGCAATGAAATCTATGTCATCAGGCCCGTAGCAGCATAATGAGTGGATTCAGGTACAATGATTCTAACTGAAATAAGTCACACAGAAAAAGAAACATCATAAGATATCACTAATACACGGAATGTAAACTTGTCTACACAGGAACTGAATTCCAAAACAGAACAGGGTCTCAAATTTAGAAAACCAACTTATGCTTGCTTAAGGGGAAAGGTGAGTTGGGGTGCTGCATAAAACCAGAGATTGAAATGAGCACAGATAAAGTTCCTTAAGCCAAATATGGAATAGACAAGAGCTACTCCTTGCTCAACGAAATGGACTCAACACCCCATATTAAACGCCTAAGAATGTACCTGACTAGTAAGTATCTTAAAACCTATGGATTGCTATGTCTCCAAAAGAGAATCAAGCGTGTGTATAGGGGCATAAACGCAGCAGTGATAGGATTGGAGAGGTTCGGTGAGCAAACGAAGACCCTTTGAAGTCATATTGCATGGTACCCATTCCACGGGTCTCAACTCTGCAGGTTTAAGGTATTCTTCCTTCAGCTAAAACATGCATGTGGAACCCAGAGTATTATCAACTGTGTGAACGGGAGACGTGTTCAAATATGTCTCAGTTTTCCTCCCCTGGTACTCGGGTGCAACATTCCAGACGCTTTACTAACACTCTCCCCACTTGGACAGTCAGCGCCTTTAACATCCTGTTTGGCCCAGTTTGCAATTTCTGCGGAAGATGAACAGGAATAGGGAGAACCAATGAGAGACTAGCTGGAGGTGTCTGGACGGGCAAATTTAACTCTCATTGGCCACCAGGAAGAGGAAATAACCAAAGGCTCAGTGTGCCATGCTGGAACCAGATTAGGGCCTGAAGCAATCCTTCTGTGTTGCGGCCAGGTCACAAGAAAGCGAGTTGAAGAAAGGAGCTCAGGGGCACTGTAATTCACAAACCTGCAGAGTTATAAATGACAGCTATCGTCCAAAAATATACTGAAGTAAGGCTGCCAAGAGGACTTGAAAGCGGGGCAGAATTGCAGGAAACCGATTTCAGGAGGTAGACTGGAATTGTATTGAAAACATAGGAAAAGAGGCAGAACGTCCACAATGATGCACTTGGCCAAAAAGGGCGTATGCGTTTTTTCCTGAATATATTGAGGAAAAAACGCATACGCCCTTTTTGGCCAACCAAGCAAGCTTGCAAAGGAAATCTGCACTACAATGAAGTCTCACTTCCCCCCGGTCAAAAGGGCCATCTGAAAAAAGTGTAAAATCCAGAAAGGCAGGACAGGCCATGGAGAACTGGGAGCCTTGTTATGCTGATGGGCGGGATGTAAATTGCCAACAGACACTCCGGAGAAGTGTATGGTGTTTCCTGAAACATCTAAAAAACAAAGCAACAGAGCCTAGGGCACTTCCACTTATGGTCCTATAGCTTAGGGAAATGAAAATCAAAAAGACACAGCCACCCCAAAGTTTGGGACGCCTCTGTTTACAAGAATCTCGTTTACCGTACAAGTTCAGTATCACAGAAAGTGAAAAATGGATAAAGAACTTGTGGTACTTACGTACAATGCAGTATCACTCAGCAATGAAATCTATGTCATCAGGCCCGTAACAGCATAATGAGTGGATTAAGGTATGATGATTCTAACTGAAATAAGTCATACAGAAAAAGAAACATCATAAGATATCACTAATACACGGAATGTAAACTTGGCTACACAGGAACTGAATTCCAAAACAGAACAGGGTCTCAAATTTAGAAAACCAACTTATGCTTGCTTAAGGGGAAAGGTGAGTTGGGGTGCTGCATAAAACCAGAGATTGAAATGAGCACAGATAAAGTTCCTTAAGCCAAATATGGAATAGACAAGAGCTACTCCTTGCTCAACGAAATGGACTCAACACCGCATATTAAACGCCTAAGAATGTACCTGACTAGTAAGTATCTTAAAACCTATGGATTGCTATGTCTCCGAAACAGAATCAAGCATGTGTACAGGGGTATAAACGCAGCAGTGATAGGATTCGAGAGGTTCGGTGAGCAAATGAAGACCCTTTGAAGTCATATTGCATGGTACCCATTCCACGGGTTTCAACTACCCAGGTTTAAGGTATTCTGCCTTCAGCTAAAACATGCATGTGGAACCCAGAGTATGATCAACCGTGTGAACGGGAGACGTGTTCAAATATGT
Source organism: Grampus griseus (assembly GCF_964374135.1). Lineage (NCBI taxonomy): Eukaryota > Metazoa > Chordata > Mammalia > Artiodactyla > Delphinidae > Grampus > Grampus griseus. The sequence continues at coordinate 143,932 of NW_028133171.1, read as the reverse complement.
CTCAGTTTTCCTCCCCTGGTACTCGGGTGCAATATTCCAGACGCTTTACTAACACTCTCCCCACTTCGAGAGTCAGCGCCTTTAACTTCCTGTTTGGCCCAGTTTGCAATTTCTGCGGAAGATGAACAGGAATAGGGAGAACCAATGAGAGACTAGCTGGAGGTGTCTGGACGGGCAAATTTAACTCTCATTTCCCACCAGGAAGAGGAAATAACCAAAGGCTCAGCGTGCCGTGCCGGAACCAGATTAGGGCCTGAAGCCATCCTGCGGTGTTGCGGCCAGCTCACAAGAAATCGAGTTGAAGAAAGGAGCTCAGGGGCACTGTAATTCACAAACCTGCAGAGTTATAAATGACAGCTATCGTCCAAAAATATACTGAAGTAAGGCTGCCAAGAGGACTTGAAAGCGGGGCAGAATTGCAGGAAACCGATTTCAGGAGGTAGACTGGAATTGCATTGAAAGCATAGGAAAAGAGGCAGAACGTCCACAATGATGCACTTGGCCAAAAAGGGCGTATGCATTTTTTCCTGAATATATTCAGGAAAAAACGCATACGCCCTTTTCGGCCAACCAAGCAAGCTTGCAAAGGAAATCTGCACTACAATGAAGTCTCACTTCCCCCCGGTCAAAAGGGCCATCTGAAAAAAGTGTAAAATCCAGAAAGACAGGACAGGCCATGGAGAACTGGGAGCCTTGTTATGCTGATGGGCGGGATGTAAATTGCCAACAGACACTGGGGAGAAGTGTATGGTGTTTCCTGAAACATCTAAAAAACAAAGCAACAGAGCCTAGGGCACTTCCACTTATGGTCCTATAGCTTAGGGAAATTAAAATCAAAAAGACACAGCCACCCCAAAGTTTGGGACGCCTCTGTTTACAAGAACCTCGTTTACCGTACAAGTTCAGTGTTACAGAAAGTGAAAAATGGATAAAGAACTTGTGGTACTTACGTACAATGCAATATCACTCAGCAATGAAATCTATGTCATCAGGCCCGTAGCAGCATAATGAGTGGATTCAGGTACGATGATTCTAACTGAAATAAGTCACACAGAAAAAGAAACATCATAAGATATCACTAATACACGGAATGTAAACTTGGCTACACAGGAACTGAATTCCAAAACAGAACAGGGTCTCAAATTTAGAAAACCAACTTATGCTTGCTTAAGGGGAAAGGTGAGTTGGGGTGCTGCATAAAACCAGAGATTGAAATGAGCACAGATAAAGTTCCTTAAGCCAACTATGGAATAGACAAGAGCTACTCCTTGCTCAACGAAATGGACTCAACACCCCATATTAAACGCCTAAGAATGTTCCTGACTAGTAAGTATCTTAAAACCTATGGATTGCTATGTCTCCAAAAGAGAATCAAGCGTGTGTACAGGGGCATAAACGCAGCAGTGATAGGATTGGAGAGGTTCGGTGAGCAAATGAAGACCCTTTGAAGTCATATTGCATGGTACCCATTCCACGGGTCTCAACTACCCAGGTTTAAGGTATTCTTCCTTCAGCTAAAACATGCATGTGGAACCCAGAGTATGATCAACCGTGTGAACGGGAGACGTGTTCAAATATGTCTCAGTTTTCCTCCCCTGGTACTCGGGTGCAACATTCCAGATGCTTTACTAACACTCTCCCCACTTCGAGAGTCAGCGCCTTTAACCTCCTGTTTGGCCCAGTTTGCAATTTCTGCGGAAGATGAACAGGAATAGGGAGAACCAATGAGAGACTAGCTGGAGGTGTCTGGACGGGCAAATTTAACTCTCATTTCCCACCAGGAAGAGGAATTAACCAAAGGCTCAGCGTGCCGTGCCGGAACCAGGTTAGGTCTTGAAGCCATCCTGCGGTGTTGCGGCCAGCTCACAAGAAAGCGAGTTGAAGAAAGGAGCTCAGGGGCACTGTAATTCACAAACCTGCAGAGTTATAAATGACAGCTATCGTCCAAAAATATACTGAAGTAAGGCTGCCAAGAGGACTTGAAAGCGGGGCAGAATTGCAGGAAACCGATTTCAGGAGGTAGACTGGAATTGCATTGAAAGCATAGGAAAAGAGGCAGAGCGTCCACAATGATGCACTTGGCCAAAAAGGGCGTATGCGTTTTTTCCTGAATATATTCAGGAAAAAACGCATACGCCCTTTTTGTCCAACCAAGCAAGCTTGCAAAGGAAATCTGCACTACAATGAAGTCTCACTTCCTTCCGGTCAAAAGGGCCATCTGAAAAAAGTGTAAAATCCAGAAAGGCAGGACAGGCCATGGAGAACTGGGAGCCTTGTTATGCTGATGGGCGGGATGTAAATTGCCAACAGACACTCGGGAGAATTGTATGGTGTTTCCTGAAACATCTAAAAAACAAAGCAACAGAGCCTAGGGCAATTCCACTTATGCTCCTATAGCTTAGGGAAATTAAAATCAAAAAGACACAGCCACCCCAAAGTTTGGGATGGCTCTGTTTACAAGAACCTCGTTTACAGTACAAGTTCAACATCGCAGAAAGTGAAAAATGGATAAAGAAGTTGTGGTATTTACTTACAAAGCAATATCACTCAGCAATGAAATCTATGTCATCAGGCCCTTAGCAGCACAATGAGTGGATTCAGGTATGATGATTCTAACTGAAATAAGTCACACAGAAAAAGAAACATCATAAGATATCAGTAATACACGGAATGTAAACTTGGCTACACAGGAACTGAATTACAGAACAGAACAGGGTCTCAAATTTAGAAAACCAACTTATGCTTGCTTAAGGGGAAAGGTGAGTTGGGGTGCTGCATAAAACCAGAGATTGAAATGAGCACAGATAAAGTTCCTTAAGCCAAATATGGAATAGACAAGAGCTACTCCTTGCTCAACGAAATGGACTCAACACCGCATATTAAACGCCTAAGAATGTACCTGACTAGTAAGTATCTTAAAACCTATGGATTGCTATGTCTCCGAAACAGAATCAAGCATGTGTACAGGGGTATAAACGCAGCAGTGATAGGATTCGAGAGGTTCGGTGAGCAAATGAAGACCCTTTGAAGTCATATTGCATGGTACCCATTCCACGGGTTTCAACTACCCAGGTTTAAGGTATTCTGCCTTCAGCTAAAACATGCATGTGGAACCCAGAGTATGATCAACCATGTGAACGGGAGACGTGTTCAAATATGTCTCAGTTTTCCTCCCCTGGTACTCGGGTGCAATATTCCAGACGCTTTACTAACACTCTCCCCACTTCGAGAGTCAGCGCCTTTAACTTCCTGTTTGGCCCAGTTTGCAATTTCTGCGGAAGATGAACAGGAATAGGGAGAACCAATGAGAGACTAGCTGGAGGTGTCTGGACGGGCAAATTTAACTCTCATTTCCCACCAGGAAGAGGAAATAACCAAAGGCTCAGCGTGCCGTGCCGGAACCAGATTAGGGCCTGAAGCCATCCAGCGGTGTTGCGGCCAGCTCACAAGAAATCGAGTTGAAGAAAGGAGCTCAGGGGCACTGTAATTCACAAACCTGCAGAGTTATAAATGACAGCTATCGTCCAAAAATATACTGAAGTAAGGCTGCCAAGAGGACTTGAAAGCGGGGCAGAATTGCAGGAAACCGATTTCAGGAGGTAGACTGGAATTGCATTGAAAGCATAGGAAAAGAGGCAGAACGTCCACAATGATGCACTTGGCCAAAAAGGGCGTATGCATTTTTTCCTGAATATATTCAGGAAAAAACGCATACGCCCTTTTCGGCCAACCAAGCAAGCTTGCAAAGGAAATCTGCACTACAATGAAGTCTCACTTCCCCCCGGTCAAAAGGGCCATCTGAAAAAAGTGTAAAATCCAGAAAGACAGGACAGGCCATGGAGAACTGGGAGCCTTGTTATGCTGATGGGCGGGATGTAAATTGCCAACAGACACTGGGGAGAAGTGTATGGTGTTTCCTGAAACATCTAAAAAACAAAGCAACAGAGCCTAGGGCACTTCCACTTATGGTCCTATAGCTTAGGGAAATTAAAATCAAAAAGACACAGCCACCCCAAAGTTTGGGACGCCTCTGTTTACAAGAACCTCGTTTACCGTACAAGTTCAGTGTTACAGAAAGTGAAAAATGGATAAAGAACTTGTGGTACTTACGTACAATGCAATATCACTCAGCAATGAAATCTATGTCATCAGGCCCGTAGCAGCATAATGAGTGGATTCAGGTACGATGATTCTAACTGAAATAAGTCACACAGAAAAAGAAACATCATAAGATATCACTAATACACGGAATGTAAACTTGGCTACACAGGAACTGAATTCCAAAACAGAACAGGGTCTCAAATTTAGAAAACCAACTTATGCTTGCTTAAGGGGAAAGGTGAGTTGGGGTGCTGCATAAAACCAGAGATTGAAATGAGCACAGATAAAGTTCCTTAAGCCAACTATGGAATAGACAAGAGCTACTCCTTGCTCAACGAAATGGACTCAACACCCCATATTAAACGCCTAAGAATGTTCCTGACTAGTAAGTATCTTAAAACCTATGGATTGCTATGTCTCCAAAAGAGAATCAAGCGTGTGTACAGGGGCATAAACGCAGCAGTGATAGGATTGGAGAGGTTCGGTGAGCAAATGAAGACCCTTTGAAGTCATATTGCATGGTACCCATTCCACGGGTCTCAACTACCCAGGTTTAAGGTATTCTTCCTTCAGCTAAAACATGCATGTGGAACCCAGAGTATGATCAACCGTGTGAACGGGAGACGTGTTCAAATATGTCTCAGTTTTCCTCCCCTGGTACTCGGGTGCAACATTCCAGACGCTTTACTAACACTCTCCCCACTTCGAGAGTCAGCGCCTTTAACCTCCTGTTTGGCCCAGTTTGCAATTTCTGCGGAAGATGAACAGGAATAGGGAGAACCAATGAGAGACTAGCTGGAGGTGTCTGGACGGGCAAATTTAACTCTCATTTCCCACCAGGAAGAGGAATTAACCAAAGGCTCAGCGTGCCGTGCCGGAACCAGGTTAGGTCTTGAAGCCATCCTGCGGTGTTGCGGCCAGCTCACAAGAAAGCGAGTTGAAGAAAGGAGCTCAGGGGCACTGTAATTCACAAACCTGCAGAGTTATAAATGACAGCTATCGTCCAAAAATATACTGAAGTAAGGCTGCCAAGAGGACTTGAAAGCGGGGCAGAATTGCAGGAAACCGATTTCAGGAGGTAGACTGGAATTGCATTGAAAGCATAGGAAAAGAGGCAGAGCGTCCACAATGATGCACTTGGCCAAAAAGGGCGTATGCGTTTTTTCCTGAATATATTCAGGAAAAAACGCATACGCCCTTTTTGTCCAACCAAGCAAGCTTGCAAAGGAAATCTGCACTACAATGAAGTCTCACTTCCTTCCGGTCAAAAGGGCCATCTGAAAAAAGTGTAAAATCCAGAAAGGCAGGACAGGCCATGGAGAACTGGGAGCCTTGTTATGCTGATGGGCGGGATGTAAATTGCCAACAGACACTCGGGAGAATTGTATGGTGTTTCCTGAAACATCTAAAAAACAAAGCAACAGAGCCTAGGGCAATTCCACTTATGCTCCTATAGCTTAGGGAAATTAAAATCAAAAAGACACAGCCACCCCAAAGTTTGGGATGGCTCTGTTTACAAGAACCTCGTTTACAGTACAAGTTCAACATCGCAGAAAGTGAAAAATGGATAAAGAAGTTGTGGTATTTACTTACAAAGCAATATCACTCAGCAATGAAATCTATGTCATCAGGCCCTTAGCAGCACAATGAGTGGATTCAGGTATGATGATTCTAACTGAAATAAGTCACACAGAAAAAGAAACATCATAAGATATCAGTAATACACGGAATGTAAACTTGGCTACACAGGAACTGAATTACAGAACAGAACAGGGTCTCAAATTTAGAAAACCAACTTATGCTTGCTTAAGGGGAAAGGTGAGTTGGGGTGCTGCATAAAACCAGAGATTGAAATGAGCACAGATAAAGTTCCTTAAGCCAAATATGGAATAGACAAGAGCTACTCCTTGCTCAACGAAATGGACTCAACACCGCATATTAAACGCCTAAGAATGTACCTGACTAGTAAGTATCTTAAAACCTATGGATTGCTATGTCTCCGAAACAGAATCAAGCATGTGTACAGGGGTATAAACGCAGCAGTGATAGGATTCGAGAGGTTCGGTGAGCAAATGAAGACCCTTTGAAGTCATATTGCATGGTACCCATTCCACGGGTTTCAACTACCCAGGTTTAAGGTATTCTGCCTTCAGCTAAAACATGCATGTGGAACCCAGAGTATGATCAACCGTGTGAACGGGAGACGTGTTCAAATATGTCTCAGTTTTCCTCCCCTGGTACTCGGGTGCAATATTCCAGACGCTTTACTAACACTCTCCCCACTTCGAGAGTCAGCGCCTTTAACTTCCTGTTTGGCCCAGTTTGCAATTTCTGCGGAAGATGAACAGGAATAGCGAGAACCAATGAGAGACTAGCTGGAGGTGTCTGGACGGGCAAATTTAACTCTCATTTCCCACCAGGAAGAGGAAATAACCAAAGGCTCAGCGTGCCGTGCCGGAACCAGATTAGGGCCTGAAGCCATCCAGCGGTGTTGCGGCCAGCTCACAAGAAATCGAGTTGAAGAAAGGAGCTCAGGGGCACTGTAATTCACAAACCTGCAGAGTTATAAATGACAGCTATCGTCCAAAAATATACTGAAGTAAGGCTGCCAAGAGGACTTGAAAGCGGGGCAGAATTGCAGGAAACCGATTTCAGGAGGTAGACTGGAATTGCATTGAAAGCATAGGAAAAGAGGCAGAACGTCCACAATGATGCACTTGGCCAAAAAGGGCGTATGCATTTTTTCCTGAATATATTCAGGAAAAAACGCATACGCCCTTTTCGGCCAACCAAGCAAGCTTGCAAAGGAAATCTGCACTACAATGAAGTCTCACTTCCCCCCGGTCAAAAGGGCCATCTGAAAAAAGTGTAAAATCCAGAAAGACAGGACAGGCCATGGAGAACTGGGAGCCTTGTTATGCTGATGGGCGGGATGTAAATTGCCAACAGACACTGGGGAGAAGTGTATGGTGTTTCCTGAAACATCTAAAAAACAAAGCAACAGAGCCTAGGGCACTTCCACTTATGGTCCTATAGCTTAGGGAAATTAAAATCAAAAAGACACAGCCACCCCAAAGTTTGGGACGCCTCTGTTTACAAGAACCTCGTTTACCGTACAAGTTCAGTGTTACAGAAAGTGAAAAATGGATAAAGAACTTGTGGTACTTACGTACAATGCAATATCACTCAGCAATGAAATCTATGTCATCAGGCCCGTAGCAGCATAATGAGTGGATTCAGGTACGATGATTCTAACTGAAATAAGTCACACAGAAAAAGAAACATCATAAGATATCACTAATACACGGAATGTAAACTTGGCTACACAGGAACTGAATTCCAAAACAGAACAGGGTCTCAAATTTAGAAAACCAACTTATGCTTGCTTAAGGGGAAAGGTGAGTTGGGGTGCTGCATAAAACCAGAGATTGAAATGAGCACAGATAAAGTTCCTTAAGCCAACTATGGAATAGACAAGAGCTACTCCTTGCTCAACGAAATGGACTCAACACCCCATATTAAACGCCTAAGAATGTTCCTGACTAGTAAGTATCTTAAAACCTATGGATTGCTATGTCTCCAAAAGAGAATCAAGCGTGTGTACAGGGGCATAAACGCAGCAGTGATAGGATTGGAGAGGTTCGGTGAGCAAATGAAGACCCTTTGAAGTCATATTGCATGGTACCCATTCCACGGGTCTCAACTACCCAGGTTTAAGGTATTCTTCCTTCAGCTAAAACATGCATGTGGAACCCAGAGTATGATCAACCGTGTGAACGGGAGACGTGTTCAAATATGTCTCAGTTTTCCTCCCCTGGTACTCGGGTGCAACATTCCAGACGCTTTACTAACACTCTCCCCACTTCGAGAGTCAGCGCCTTTAACCTCCTGTTTGGCCCAGTTTGCAATTTCTGCGGAAGATGAACAGGAATAGGGAGAACCAATGAGAGACTAGCTGGAGGTGTCTGGACGGGCAAATTTAACTCTCATTTCCCACCAGGAAGAGGAATTAACCAAAGGCTCAGCGTGCCGTGCCGGAACCAGGTTAGGTCTTGAAGCCATCCTGCGGTGTTGCGGCCAGCTCACAAGAAAGCGAGTTGAAGAAAGGAGCTCAGGGGCACTGTAATTCACAAACCTGCAGAGTTATAAATGACAGCTATCGTCCAAAAATATACTGAAGTAAGGCTGCCAAGAGGACTTGAAAGCGGGGCAGAATTGCAGGAAACCGATTTCAGGAGGTAGACTGGAATTGCATTGAAAGCATAGGAAAAGAGGCAGAGCGTCCACAATGATGCACTTGGCCAAAAAGGGCGTATGCGTTTTTTCCTGAATATATTCAGGAAAAAACGCATACGCCCTTTTTGTCCAACCAAGCAAGCTTGCAAAGGAAATCTGCACTACAATGAAGTCTCACTTCCTTCCGGTCAAAAGGGCCATCTGAAAAAAGTGTAAAATCCAGAAAGGCAGGACAGGCCATGGAGAACTGGGAGCCTTGTTATGCTGATGGGCGGGATGTAAATTGCCAACAGACACTCGGGAGAATTGTATGGTGTTTCCTGAAACATCTAAAAAACAAAGCAACAGAGCCTAGGGCAATTCCACTTATGCTCCTATAGCTTAGGGAAATTAAAATCAAAAAGACACAGCCACCCCAAAGTTTGGGATGGCTCTGTTTACAAGAACCTCGTTTACAGTACAAGTTCAACATCGCAGAAAGTGAAAAATGGATAAAGAAGTTGTGGTATTTACTTACAAAGCAATATCACTCAGCAATGAAATCTATGTCATCAGGCCCTTAGCAGCACAATGAGTGGATTCAGGTATGATGATTCTAACTGAAATAAGTCACACAGAAAAAGAAACATCATAAGATATCAGTAATACACGGAATGTAAACTTGGCTACACAGGAACTGAATTACAGAACAGAACAGGGTCTCAAATTTAGAAAACCAACTTATGCTTGCTTAAGGGGAAAGGTGAGTTGGGGTGCTGCATAAAACCAGAGATTGAAATGAGCACAGATAAAGTTCCTTAAGCCAAATATGGAATAGACAAGAGCTACTCCTTGCTCAACGAAATGGACTCAACACCGCATATTAAACGCCTAAGAATGTACCTGACTAGTAAGTATCTTAAAACCTATGGATTGCTATGTCTCCGAAAGAGAATCAAGCATGTGTACGGGGGCATAAACGCAACAGTGATAGGATTGGAGAGGTTCGGTGAGCAAATGAAGACCCTTTGATGTCATATTGCATGGTACCCATTCCACGGGTTTCAACTACCCAGGTTTAACGTATTCTTCCTTCAGTTAAAACATGCATGTGGAACCTAGAGTATGATCAACCGTGTGATCCGGAGACGTGTTCAAATATGTCTCAGTTTTCCTCCCCTGGTACTCGTGTGCAACATTCCAGATGCTTTACTAACACTCTCCCGACTTGGAGAGTCAGTCCCTTTAACCTCCTGTTTGGCCCAGTTTGCAATTTCTGCGGAAGATGAACAGGAATAGGGAGAACCAATGAGAGACTAGCTGGAGGTGTCTGGACGGGCAAATTTAACTCTCATTTCCCACCAGGAAGAGGAAATAACCAAAGGCTCAGCGTGCCGTGCCAGAACCAGATTAGGGCCTGAAGCCATCCTGCGGTGTTGCGGCCAGCTCACAAGAAAGCGAGTTGAAGAAAGGAGCTCAGGGGCACTGTAATTCACAAACCTGCAGAGTTATAAATGACAGCTATCGTCCAAAAATATACTGAAGTAAGACTGCCAAGAGGACTTGAAAGCGGGGCAGAATTGCAGGAAACCGATTTCAGGAGGTAGACAGGAATTGTATTGAAAGCATAGGAAAAGAGGCAGAACATCCACAATGATGCACTTGGCCAAAAAGGGCGTATGCGTTTTTTCCTGAATATATTCAGGAAAAAACGCATACGCCCTTTTCGGCCAACCAAGAAAGCTTGCAAAGGAAATCTGCACTACAATGAAGTCTCACTTCCCCCCGGTCAAAAGGGCTATCTGAAAAAAGTGTAAAATCCAGAAAGGCAGGACAGGCCATGGAGAACTGGGAGCCTTGTTATCCTGATGGGCGGGATGTAAATTGCCAACAGACACTCGGGAGAAGTGTATGGTGTTTCCTGAAACATCTAAGAAACAAAGCAACAGAGCCTAGGGCACTTCCACTTATGGTCCTATAGCTTAGGGAAATTAAAATCAAAAAGACACAGCCACCCCAAAGTTTGGGACGCCTCTGTTTACAAGAATTTCATTTACCATACAAGTTCAGTATCACAGAAAGTGAAAAATGGATAAAGAACTTGTGGTACTTACGTACAATGCAGTATCACTCAGCAATGAAATCTATGTCATCAGGCCCGTAGCAGCATAATGAGTGGATTCAGGTACGATGATTCTAACTGAAATAAGTCACACAGAAAAAGAAACATCATAAGATATCACTAATACACGGAATGTAAACTTGGCTACACAGGAACTGAATTCCAAAACAGAACAGGGTCTCAAATTTAGAAAACCAACTTATGCTTGCTTAAGGGGAAAGGTGAGTTGGGGTGCTGCATAAAACCAGAGATTGAAATGAGCACAGATAAAGTTCCTTAAGCCAAATATGGAATAGACAAGAGCTACTCCTTGCTCAACGAAATGGACTCAACACCCCATATTAAACGCCTAAGAATGTACCTGACTAGTAAGTATCTTAAAACCTATGGATTGCTATGTCTCCAAAAGAGAATCAAGCATGTGTACAGGGGCATAAACGCAGCAGTGATAGGATTGGAGAGGTTCGGTGAGCAAATGAAGACCCTTTGAAGTCATATTGCATGGTACCCATTCCACGGGTCTCAACTCTGCAGGTTTAAGGTATTCTTCCTTCAGCTAAAACATGCATGTGGAACCCAGAGTATGATCAACCGTGTGAACGGGAGATGTGTTCAAATATGTCTCAGTTTTCCTCCCCTGGTACTCGGGTGCAACATTCCAGACGCTTTACTAACACTCTCCCCACTTGGAGAGTCAAGGCCTTTAACCTCCTGTTTGGCCCAGTTTGCAATTTCTGCGGAAGATGAACAGGAATAGGGAGAACCAATGAGAGACTAGCTGGAGGTGTCTGGACGGGCAAATTTAACTCTCATTTGCCACCAGGAAGAGGAAATAACCAAAGGCTCAGTGTGTCATGCTGGAATCAGATTAGGGCCTGAAGCAATCCTTCTGTGTTGCGGCCAGGTCACAAGAAAGCGAGTTGAAGAAAGGAGCTCAGGGGCACTGTAATTCACAAACCTGCAGAGTTATAAATGACAGCTATCGTCCAAAAATATACTGAAGTAAGTCTGCCAAGAGGACTTGAAAGCGGGGCAGAATTGCAGGAAACCGATTTCAGGAAGTAGACTGGAATTGTATTGAAAACATAGGAAAAGAGGCAGAACGTCCACAATGATGCACTTGGCCAAAAAGGGCGTATGCGTTTTTTCCTGAATATATTCAGGAAAAAACGCATACGCCCTTTTTGGCCAACCAAGCAAGCTTGCAAAGGAAATCTGCACTACAATGAAGTCTCACTTCCCCCCGGTCAAAAGGGCCATCTGAAAAAAGTGTAAAATCCAGAAAGGCAGGACAGGCCATGGAGAACTGGGAGCCTTGTTATGCTGATGGGCGGGATGTAAATTGCCAACAGACACTCCGGAGAAGTGTATGGTGTTTCCTGAAACATCTAAAAAACAAAGCAACAGAGCCTAGGGCACTTCCACTTATGGTCCTATAGCTTAGGGAAATTAAAATCAAAAAGACACAGCCACCCCAAAGTTTGGGACGCCTCTGTTTACAAGAATCTCGTTTACCATACAAGTTCAGTATCACAGAAAGTGAAAAATGGATAAAGAACTTGTGGTACTTACATACAATGCAGTATCACTCAGCAATGAAATCTATGTCATCAGCCCCGTAACAGCATAATGAGTGGATTAAGGTACGATGATTCTAACTGAAATAAGTCACACAGAAAAAGAAACATCATAAGATATCACTAATACACGGAATGTAAACTTGGCTACACAGGAACTGAATTACAGAACAGAACAGGGTCTCAAATATAGAAAACCGACATATGCTTGCTTAAGGGGAAAGGTGAGTTGGGGTGCTGCATAAAACCAGAGATTGAAATGAGCACAGATAAAGTTCCTTAAGCCAAATATGGAATAGACAAGAGCTACTCCTTGCTCAACGAAATGGACTCAACACCGCATATTAAACACCTAAGAATGTACCTGACTAGTAAGTATCTTAAAACCTATGGATTGCTATGTCTCCGAAACAGAATCAAGCATGTGTACAGGGGCATAAACGCAGCAGTGATAGGATTCGAGAGGTTCGGTGAGCAAATGAAGACCCTTTGAAGTCATATTGCATGGTACCCATTCCACGGGTCTCAACTCTCCAGGTTTAAGGTATTCTTCCTTCAGCTAAAACATGCATGTGGAACCCAGAGTATGATCAACCGTGTGAACGGGAGACGTGTTCAAATATGTCTCAGTTTTCCTCCCCTGGTACTCGGGTGCAATATTCCAGACGCTTTACTAACACTCTCCCCACTTCGAGAGTCAGCGCCTTTAACTTCCTGTTTGGCCCAGTTTGCAATATCTGCGGAAGATGAACAGGAATAGGGAGAACCAATGAGAGACTAGCTGGAGGTGTCTGGACGGGCAAATTTAACTCTCATTTCCCACCAGGAAGAGGAAATATCCAAAGGCTCAGCGTGCCGTGCCGGAACCAGATTAGGGCCTGAAGCCATCCAGCGGTGCTGCGGCCAGCTCACAAGAAAGCGAGTTGAAGAAAGGAGCTCAGGGGCACTGTAACTCACAAACCTGCAGAGTTATAAATGACAGCTATCGTCCAAAAATATACTGAAGTAAGGCTGCCAAGAGGACTTGAAAGCGGGGCAGAATTGCAGGAAACCGATTTCAGGAGGTAGACTGGAATTGCATTGAAAGCATAGGAAAAGAGGCAGAACGTCCACAATGATGCACTTGGCCAAAAAGGGCGTATGCATTTTTTCCTGAATATATTCAGGAAAAAACGCATACGCCCTTTTCGTCCAACCAAGCAAGCTTGCAAAGGAAATCTGCACTACAATGAAGTCTCAATTCCCCCCGGTCAAAAGGGCCATCTGAAAAAAGTGTAAAATCCAGAAAGGCAGGACAGGCCATGGAGAACTGGGAGCCTTGTTATGCTGATGGGCGGGATGTAAATTGCCAACAGACACTCGGGAGAAGTGTATGGTGTTTCCTGAAACATCTAAAAAACAAAGCAACAGAGCCTAGGGCAATTCCACTTATGGTCCTATAGCTTAGGGAAATTAAAATCAAAAAGACACAGCCACCCCAAAGTTTGGGACGCCTCTGTTTACAAGAATCTCGTTTACCGTACAAGTTCAGTATCACAGAAAGTGAAAAATGGATAAAGAACTTGTGGTACTTACGTACAATGCAGTATCACTCAGCAATGAAATCTATGTCATCAGGCCCGTAACAGCATAATGAGTGGATTAAGGTACGATGATTCTAACTGAAATAAGTCATACAGAAAAAGAAACATCATAAGATATCACTAATACACGGAATGTAAACTTGGCTACACAGGAACTGAATTACAGAACAGAACAGGGTCTCAAATTTAGAAAACCAACATATGCTTGCTTAAGGGGAAAGGTGAGTTGGGGTGCTGCATAAAACCAGAGATTGAAATGAGCACAGATAAAGTTCCTTAAGCCAAATATGGAATAGACAAGAGCTACTCCTTGCTCAACGAAATGGACTCAACACCGCATATTAAACGCCTAAGAATGTACCTGACTAGTAAGTATCTTAAAACCTATGGATTGCTATGTCTCCGAAACAGAATCAAGCATGTGTACAGGGGCATAAACGCAGCAGTGATAGGATTCGAGAGGTTCGGTGAGCAAATGAAGACCCTTTTAAGTCATATTGCATGGTACCCATTCCACGGGTTTCAACTACCCAGGTTTAAGGTATTCTTCCTTCAGCTAAAACATGCATGTGGAACCTAGAGTATGATCAACCATGTGATCGGGAGACGTGTTCAAATATGTCTCAGTTTTCGTACCCTGGTACTCGGGTACAACATTCCAGACGCTTTACTAACACTCTCCCCACTTGGACAGTCAGCGCCTTTAACCTCCTGTTTGGCCCAGTTTGCAATTTCTGTGGAAGGTGAACAGGAATAGGGAGAACCAATGAGAGACTAGCTGGAGGTGTCTGGACGGGCAAATTTAACTCTCATTTCCCACCAGGAAGAGGAAATAACCAAAGGCTCAGCGATCCGTGCCGGAACCAGATTAGGGCCTGAAGCCATCCTGCGGTGTTGCGGCCAGGTCACAAGAAAGCGAGTTGAAGAAAGGAGCTCAGGGGCACTGTAATTCACAAACCTGCAGAGTTATAAATGAAAGCTATCGTAAAAATATACTGAAGTAAGGCTGCCAAGAGGACTTGAAAGGGGGCAGAATTGCAGGAAACCGATTTCAGGAGGTAGACTGGAATTGCATTGAAAGCATAGGAAAACAGGCAGAACGTCCACAATGATGCACTTGGCCAAAAAGGTCGTATGGGTTTTTTCCTGAATATATTCAGGAAAAAACGCATACGCCCTTTTTGTCCAACCAAGCAAGCTTGCAAAGGAAATCTGCACTACAATGAAGTCTCACTTCCTTCCGGTCAAAAGGGCCATCTGAAAAAAGTGTAAAATCCAGAAAGGCAGGACAGGCCATGGAGAACTGGGAGCCTTGTTATGCTGATGGGCGGGATGTAAATTGCCAACAGACACTCGGGAGAAGTGTATGGTGTTTCCTGAAACATCTAAAAAACAAAGCAACAGAGCCTAGGGCAATTCCACTTATGGTCCTATAGCTTAGGGAAATTAAATTCAAAAAGACACAGCCACCCCAAAGTTTGGGACGGCTCTGTTTACAAGAACCTCGTTTACAGTACAAGTTCAACATCGCAGAAAGTGAAAAATGGATAAAGAAGTTGTGGTATTTACTTACAAAGCAATATCACTCAGCAATGAAATCTATGTCATCAGGCCCTTAGCAGCACAATGAGTGGATTCAGGTATGATGATTCTAACTGAAATAAGTCACACAGAAAAAGAAACATCATAAGATATCAGTAATACACGGAATGTAAACTTGGCTACACAGGAACTGAATTACAGAACAGAACAGGGTCTCAAATTTAGAAAACCAACTTATGCTTGCTTAAGGGGAAAGGTGAGTTGGGGTGCTGCATAAAACCAGAGATTGAAATGAGCACAGATAAAGTTCCTTAAGCCAAATATGGAATAGACAAGAGCTACTCCTTGCTCAACGAAATGGACTCAACACCGCATATTAAACGCCTAAGAATGTACCTGACTAGTAAGTATCTTAAAACCTATGGATTGCTATGTCTCCGAAAGAGAATCAAGCATGTGTACAGGGGCATAAACGCAACAGTGATAGGATTGGAGAGGTTCGGTGAGCAAATGAAGACCCTTTGATGTCATATTGCATGGTACCCATTCCACGGGTTTCAACTACCCAGGTTTAACGTATTCTTCCTTCAGCTAAAACATGCATGTGGAACCTAGAGTATGATCAACCATGTGATCGGGAGACGTGTTCAAATATGTCTCAGTTTTCGTACCCTGGTACTCGGGTACAACATTCCAGACGCTTTACTAACACTCTCCCCACTTGGACAGTCAGCGCCTTTAACCTCCTGTTTGGCCCAGTTTGCAATTTCTGTGGAAGGTGAACAGGAATAGGGAGAACCAATGAGAGACTAGCTGGAGGTGTCTGGACGGGCAAATTTAACTCTCATTTCCCACCAGGAAGAGGAAATAACCAAAGGCTCAGCGATCCGTGCCGGAACCAGATTAGGGCCTGAAGCCATCCTGCGGTGTTGCGGCCAGGTCACAAGAAAGCGAGTTGAAGAAAGGAGCTCAGGGGCACTGTAATTCACAAACCTGCAGAGTTATAAATGAAAGCTATCGTAAAAATATACTGAAGTAAGGCTGCCAAGAGGACTTGAAAGGGGGCAGAATTGCAGGAAACCGATTTCAGGAGGTAGACTGGAATTGCATTGAAAGCATAGGAAAACAGGCAGAACGTCCACAATGATGCACTTGGCCAAAAAGGTCGTATGGGTTTTTTCCTGAATATATTCAGGAAAAAACGCATACGCCCTTTTTGTCCAACCAAGCAAGCTTGCAAAGGAAATCTGCACTACAATGAAGTCTCACTTCCTTCCGGTCAAAAGGGCCATCTGAAAAAAGTGTAAAATCCAGAAAGGCAGGACAGGCCATGGAGAACTGGGAGCCTTGTTATGCTGATGGGCGGGATGTAAATTGCCAACAGACACTCGGGAGAAGTGTATGGTGTTTCCTGAAACATCTAAAAAACAAAGCAACAGAGCCTAGGGCAATTCCACTTATGGTCCTATAGCTTAGGGAAATTAAATTCAAAAAGACACAGCCACCCCAAAGTTTGGGACGGCTCTGTTTACAAGAACCTCGTTTACAGTACAAGTTCAACATCGCAGAAAGTGAAAAATGGATAAAGAAGTTGTGGTATTTACTTACAAAGCAATATCACTCAGCAATGAAATCTATGTCATCAGGCCCTTAGCAGCACAATGAGTGGATTCAGGTATGATGATTCTAACTGAAATAAGTCACACAGAAAAAGAAACATCATAAGATATCAGTAATACACGGAATGTAAACTTGGCTACACAGGAACTGAATTACAGAACAGAACAGGGTCTCAAATTTAGAAAACCAACTTATGCTTGCTTAAGGGGAAAGGTGAGTTGGGGTGCTGCATAAAACCAGAGATTGAAATGAGCACAGATAAAGTTCCTTAAGCCAAATATGGAATAGACAAGAGCTACTCCTTGCTCAACGAAATGGACTCAACACCGCATATTAAACGCCTAAGAATGTACCTGACTAGTAAGTATCTTAAAACCTATGGATTGCTATGTCTCCGAAAGAGAATCAAGCATGTGTACAGGGGCATAAACGCAACAGTGATAGGATTGGAGAGGTTCGGTGAGCAAATGAAGACCCTTTGATGTCATATTGCATGGTACCCATTCCACGGGTTTCAACTACCCAGGTTTAACGTATTCTTCCTTCAGCTAAAACATGCATGTGGAACCTAGAGTATGATCAACCATGTGATCGGGAGACGTGTTCAAATATGTCTCAGTTTTCGTACCCTGGTACTCGGGTACAACATTCCAGACGCTTTACTAACACTCTCCCCACTTGGACAGTCAGCGCCTTTAACATCCTGTTTGGCCCAGTTTGCAATTTCTGTGGAAGGTGAACAGGAATAGGGAGAACCAATGAGAGACTAGCTGGAGGTGTCTGGACGGGCAAATTTAACTCTCATTTCCCACCAGGAAGAGGAAATAACCAAAGGCTCAGTGTGCCATGCTGGAACCAGATTAGGGCCTGAAGCAATCCTTCTGTGTTGCGGCCAGGTCACAAGAAAGCGAGTTGAAGAAAGGAGCTCAGGGGCACTGTAATTCACAAACCTGCAGAGTTATAAATGACAGCTATCGTCCAAAAATATACTGAAGTAAGGCTGCCAAGAGGACTTGAAAGCGGGGCAGAATTGCAGGAAACCGATTTCAGGAGGTAGACTGGAATTGTATTGAAAACATAGGAAAAGAGGCAGAACGTCCACAATGATGCACTTGGCCAAAAAGGGCGTATGCGTTTTTTCCTGAATATATTGAGGAAAAAACGCATACGCCCTTTTTGGCCAACCAAGCAAGCTTGCAAAGGAAATCTGCACTACAATGAAGTCTCACTTCCCCCCGGTCAAAAGGGCCATCTGAAAAAAGTGTAAAATCCAGAAAGGCAGGACAGGCCATGGAGAACTGGGAGCCTTGTTATGCTGATGGGCGGGATGTAAATTGCCAACAGACACTCCGGAGAAGTGTATGGTGTTTCCTGAAACATCTAAAAAACAAAGCAACAGAGCCTAGGGCACTTCCACTTATGGTCCTATAGCTTAGGGAAATTAAAATCAAAAAGACACAGCCACCCCAAAGTTTGGGACGCCTCTGTTTACAAGAATCTCGTTTACCGTACAAGTTCAGTATCACAGAAAGTGAAAAATGGATAAAGAACTTGTGGTACTTACGTACAATGCAGTATCACTCAGCAATGAAATCTATGTCATCAGGCCCGTAGCAGCATAATGAGTGGATTAAGGTACGATGATTCTAACTGAAATAAGTCATACAGAAAAAGAAACATCATAAGATATCAGTAATACACGGAATGTAAACTTGGCTACACAGGAACTGAATTACAGAACAGAACAGGGTCTCAAATTTAGAAAACCAACTTATGCTTGCTTAAGGGGAAAGGTGAGTTGGGGTGCTGCATAAAACCAGAGATTGAAATGAGCACAGATAAAGTTCCTTAAGCCAAATATGGAATAGACAAGAGCTACTCCTTGCTCAACGAAATGGACTCAACACCGCATATTAAACGCCTAAGAATGTACCTGACTAGTAAGTATCTTAAAACCTATGGATTGCTATGTCTCCGAAACAGAATCAAGCATGTGTACAGGGGCATAAACGCAGCAGTGATAGGATTCGAGAGGTTCGGTGAGCAAATGAAGACCCTTTGAAGTCATATTGCATGGTACCCATTCCACGGGTTTCAACTACCCAGGTTTAAGGTATTCTGCCTTCAGCTAAAACATGCATGTGGAACCCAGAGTATGATCAACCGTGTGAACGGGAGACGTGTTCAAATATGTCTCAGTTTTCCTCCCCTGGTACTCGGGTGCAATATTCCAGACGCTTTACTAACACTCTCCCCACTTCGAGAGTCAGCGCCTTTAACTTCCTGTTTGGCCCAGTTTGCAATTTCTGCGGAAGATGAACAGGAATAGGGAGAACCAATGAGAGACTAGCTGGAGGTGTCTGGACGGGCAAATTTAACTCTCATTTCCCACCAGGAAGAGGAAATAACCAAAGGCTCAGCGTGCCGTGCCGGAACCAGATTAGGGCCTGAAGCCATCCAGCGGTGTTGCGGCCAGCTCACAAGAAAGCGAGTTGAAGAAAGGAGCTCAGGGGCACTGTAATTCACAAACCTGCAGAGTTATAAATGACAGCTATCGTCCAAAAATATACTGAAGTAAGGCTGCCAAGAGGACTTGAAAGCGGGGCAGAATTGCAGGAAACCGATTTCAGGAGGTAGACTGGAATTGCATTGAAAGCATAGGAAAAGAGGCAGAACGTCCACAATGATGCACTTGGCCAAAAAGGGCGTATGCATTTTTTCCTGAATATATTCAGGAAAAAACGCATACGCCCTTTTCGGCCAACCAAGCAAGCTTGCAAAGGAAATCTGCACTACAATGAAGTCTCAATTCCCCCCGGTCAAAAGGGCCATCTGAAAAAAGTGTAAAATCCAGAAAGGCAGGACAGGCCATGGAGAACTGGGAGCCTTGTTACGCTGATGGGCGGGATGTAAATTGCCAACAGACACTCAGGAGAAGTGTATGGTGTTTCCTGAAACATCTAAAAAACAAAGCAACAGAGCCTAGGGCAATTCCACTTATGGTCCTATAGCTTAGGGAAATTAAAATCAAAAAGACACAGCCACCCCAAAGTTTGGGACGCCTCTGTTTACAAGAATCTCGTTTACCGTACAAGTTCAGTATCACAGAAAGTGAAAAATGGATAAAGAACTTGTGGTACTTACGTACAATGCAGTATCACTCAGCAATGAAATCTATGTCATCAGGCCCGTAACAGCATAATGAGTGGATTAAGGTACGATGATTCTAACTGAAATATTCATACAGAAAAAGAAACATCATAAGATATCACTAATACACGGAATGTAAACTTGGCTACACAGGAACTGAATTACAGAACAGAACAGGGTCTCAAATTTAGAAAACCAACATATGCTTGCTTAAGGGGAAAGGTGAGTTGGGGTGCTGCATAAAACCAGAGATTGAAATGAGCACAGATAAAGTTCCTTAAGCCAAATATGGAATAGACAAGAGCTACTCCTTGCTCAACGAAATGGACTCAACACCGCATATTAAACGCCTAAGAATGTACCTGACTAGTAAGTATCTTAAAACCTATGGATTGCTATGTCTCCGAAACAGAATCAAGCATGTGTACAGGGGCATAAACGCAGCAGTGATAGGATTCGAGAGGTTCGGTGAGCAAATGAAGACCCTTTGAAGTCATATTGCATGGTACCCATTCCACGGGTTTCAACTACCCAGGTTTAAGGTATTCTTCCTTCAGCTAAAACATGCATGTGGAACCTAGAGTATGATCAACCATGTGATCGGGAGACGTGTTCAAATATGTCTCAGTTTTCGTACCCTGGTACTCGGGTACAACATTCCAGACGCTTTACTAACACTCTCCCCACTTGGACAGTCAGCGCCTTTAACATCCTGTTTGGCCCAGTTTGCAATTTCTGTGGAAGGTGAACAGGAATAGGGAGAACCAATGAGAGACTAGCTGGAGGTGTCTGGACGGGCAAATTTAACTCTCATTTCCCACCAGGAAGAGGAAATAACCAAAGGCTCAGCGATCCGTGCCAGAACCAGATTAGGGCCTGAAGCCATCCTGCGGTGTTGCGGCCAGGTCACAAGAAAGCGAGTTGAAGAAAGGAGCTCAGGGGCACTGTAATTCACAAACCTGCAGAGTTATAAATGACAGCTATCGTAAAAATATACTGAAGTAAGGCTGCCAAGAGGACTTGAAAGGGGGCAGAATTGCAGGAAACCGATTTCAGGAGGTAGACTGGAATTTCATTGAAAGCATAGGAAAAGAGGCAGAACGTCCACAATGATGCACTTGGCCAAAAGGGCGTATGCGTTTTTTCCTGAATATATTCAGGAAAAAACGCATACGCCCTTTTTGGCCAACCAAGCAAACTTGCAAAGGAAATCTGCACTACAATGAAGTCTCACTTCCCCCCGGTCAAAAGGGCCATCTGAAAAAAGTGTAAAATCCAGAAAGACAGGACAGAACATGGAGAACTGGGAGCCTTGTTATGCTGATGGGCGGGATGTAAATTGCCAACAGACACTCGGGAGAAGTGTATGGTGTTTCCTGAAACATCTAAAAAACAAAGCAACAGAGCCTAGGGCACTTCCACTTATGGTCCTATAGCTTAGGGAAATTAAAATCAAAAAGACACAGCCACCCCAAAGTTTGGGACGCCTCTGTTTACAAGAACCTCGTTTACCGTACAAGTTCAGTATCACAGAAAGTGAAAAATGGATAAATAACTTGTGGTACTTACATACAATGCAGTATCACTCAGCAATGAAATCTATGTCATCAGGCCCGTAGCAGCATAATGAGTGGATTCAGGTACGATGATTCTAACTGAAATAAGTCACACAGAAAAAGAAACATCATAAGATATCACTAATACACGGAATGTAAACTTGGCTACACAGGAACTGAATTCCAAAACAGAACAGGGTCTCAAATTTAGAAGACCAACATATGCTTGCTTAAGGGGAAAGGTGAGTTGGGGTGCTGTATAAAACCAGAGATTGAAATGAGCACAGATAAAGTTCCTTAAGCCAAATATGGAATAGACAAGAGCTACTCCTTGCTCAACGAAATGGACTCAACACCCCATATTAAACGCCTAAGAATGTACCTGACTAGTAAGTATCTTAAAACCTATGGATTGCTATGTCTCCAAAAGAGAATCAAGCGTGTGTACAGGGGCATAAACGCAGCAGTGATAGGATTGGAGAGGTTCGGTGAGCAAATGAAGACCCTTTGAAGTCATATTGCATGGTACCCATTCCACGGGTCTCAACTCTGCAGGTTTAAGGTATTCTTCCTTCAGCTAAAACATGCATGTGGAACCCAGAGTATGATCAACTGTGTGAACGGGAGACGTGTTCAAATATGTCTCAGTTTTCCTCCCCTGGTACTCGGGTGCAACATTCCAGACGCTTTACTAACACTCTCCCCACTTGGAGAGTCAACGCCTTTAACCTCCTGTTTGGCCCAGTTTGCAATTTCTGCGGAAGATGAACAGGAATAGGGAGAACCAATGAGAGACTAGCTGGAGGTGTCTGGACGGGCAAATTTAACTCTCATTGGCCACCAGGAAGACGAAATAACCAAAGGCTCAGTGTGCCATGCTGGAACCAGATTAGGGCCTGAAGCAATCCTTCTGTGTTGCGGCCAGGTCACAAGAAAGCGAGTTGAAGAAAGGAGCTCAGGGGCACTGTAATTCACAAACCTGCAGAGTTATAAATGACAGCTATCGTCCAAAAATATACTGAAGTAAGGCTGCCAAGAGGACTTGAAAGCGGGGCAGAATTGCAGGAAACCGATTTCAGGAGGTAGACTGGAATTGTATTGAAAACATAGGAAAAGAGGCAGAACGTCCACAATGATGCACTTGGCCAAAAAGGGCGTAAGCGTTTTTTCCTGAATATATTGAGGAAAAAACGCATACGCCCTTTTTGGCCAACCAAGCAAGCTTGCAAAGGAAATCTGCACTACAATGAAGTCTCACTTCCCCCCGGTCAAAAGGGCCATCTGAAAAAAGTGTAAAATCCAGAAAGGCAGGACAGGCCATGGAGAACTGGGAGCCTTGTTATGCTGATGGGCGGGATGTAAATTGCCAACAGACACTCCGGAGAAGTGTATGGTGTTTCCTGAAACATCTAAAAAACAAAGCAACAGAGCCTAGGGCACTTCCACTTATGGTCCTATAGCTTAGGGAAATTAAAATCAAAAAGACACAGCCACCCCAAAGTTTGGGACGCCTCTGTTTACAAGAATCTCGTTTACCGTACAAGTTCAGTATCACAGAAAGTGAAAAATGGATAAAGAACTTGTGGTACTTACGTACAATGCAGTATCACTCAGCAATGAAATCTATGTCATGAGGCCCGTAGCAGCATAATGAGTGGATTAAGGTACGATGATTCTAACTGAAATAAGTCATACAGAAAAAGAAACATCATAAGATATCACTAATACACGGAATGTAAACTTGGCTACACAGGAACTGAATTACAGAACAGAACAGGGTCTCAAATTTAGAAAACCAACATATGCTTGCTTAAGGGGAAAGGTGAGTTGGGGTGCTGCATAAAACCAGAGATTGAAATGAGCACAGATAAAGTTCCTTAAGCCAAATATGGAATAGACAAGAGCTACTCCTTGCTCAACGAAATGGACTCAACACCGCATATTAAACGCCTAAGAATGTACCTGACTAGTAAGTATCTTAAAACCTATGGATTGCTATGTCTCCGAAACAGAATCAAGCATGTGTACAGGGGCATAAACGCAGCAGTGATAGGATTCGAGAGGTTCGGTGAGCAAATGAAGACCCTTTGAAGTCATATTGCATGGTACCCATTCCACGGGTTTCAACTACCCAGGTTTAAGGTATTCTGCCTTCAGCTAAAACATGCATGTGGAACCCAGAGTATGATCAACCGTGTGAACGGGAGACGTGTTCAAATATGTCTCAGTTTTCCTCCCCTGGTACTCGGGTGCAATATTCCAGACGCTTTACTAACACTCTCCCCACTTCGAGAGTCAGCGCCTTTAACTTCCTGTTTGGCCCAGTTTGCAATTTCTGCGGAAGATGAACAGGAATAGGGAGAACCAATGAGAGACTAGCTGGAGGTGTCTGGACGGGCAAATTTAACTCTCATTTCCCACCAGGAAGAGGAAATAACCAAAGGCTCAGCGTGCCGTGCCGGAACCAGATTAGGGCCTGAAGCCATCCAGCGGTGTTGCGGCCAGCTCACAAGAAAGCGAGTTGAAGAAAGGAGCTCAGGGGCACTGTAATTCACAAACCTGCAGAGTTATAAATGACAGCTATCGTCCAAAAATATACTGAAGTAAGGCTGCCAAGAGGACTTGAAAGCGGGGCAGAATTGCAGGAAACCGATTTCAGGAGGTAGACTGGAATTGCATTGAAAGCATAGGAAAAGAGGCAGAACGTCCACAATGATGCACTTGGCCAAAAAGGGCGTATGCATTTTTTCCTGAATATATTCAGGAAAAAACGCATACGCCCTTTTCGGCCAACCAAGCAAGCTTGCAAAGGAAATCTGCACTACAATGAAGTCTCAATTCCCCCCGGTCAAAAGGGCCATCTGAAAAAAGTGTAAAATCCAGAAAGGCAGGACAGGCCATGGAGAACTGGGAGCCTTGTTATGCTGATGGGCGGGATGTAAATTGCCAACAGACACTCGGGAGAAGTGTATGGTGTTTCCTGAAACATCTAAAAAACAAAGCAACAGAGCCTAGGGCAATTCCACTTATGGTCCTATAGCTTAGGGAAATTAAAATCAAAAAGACACAGCCACCCCAAAGTTTGGGACGCCTCTGTTTACAAGAATCTCGTTTACCGTACAAGTTCAGTATCACAGAAAGTGAAAAATGGATAAAGAACTTGTGGTACTTACGTACAATGCAGTATCACTCAGCAATGAAATCTATGTCATCAGGCCCGTAACAGCATAATGAGTGGATTAAGGTACGATGATTCTAACTGAAATAAGTCATACAGAAAAAGAAACATCATAAGATATCACTAATACACGGAATGTAAACTTGGCTACACAGGAACTGAATTACAGAACAGAACAGGGTCTCAAATTTAGAAAACCAACATATGCTTGCTTAAGGGGAAAGGTGAGTTGGGGTGCTGCATAAAACCAGAGATTGAAATGAGCACAGATAAAGTTCCTTAAGCCAAATATGGAATAGACAAGAGCTACTCCTTGCTCAACGAAATGGACTCAACACCGCATGTTAAACGCCTAAGAATGTACCTGACTAGTAAGTATCTTAAAACCTATGGATTGCTATGTCTCCGAAACAGAATCAAGCATGTGTACAGGGGCATAAACGCAGCAGTGATAGGATTCGAGAGGTTCGGTGAGCAAATGAAGACCCTTTGAAGTCATATTGCATGGTACCCATTCCACGGGTTTCAACTACCCAGGTTTAAGGTATTCTTCCTTCAGCTAAAACATGCATGTGGAACCTAGAGTATGATCAACCATGTGATCGGGAGACGTGTTCAAATATGTCTCAGTTTTCGTACCCTGGTACTCGGGTACAACATTCCAGACGCTTTACTAACACTCTCCCCACTTGGACAGTCAGCGCCTTTAACCTCCTGTTTGGCCCAGTTTGCAATTTCTGTGGAAGGTGAACAGGAATAGGGAGAACCAATGAGAGACTAGCTGGAGGTGTCTGGACGGGCAAATTTAACTCTCATTT
The DNA here is from genome assembly GCF_964374135.1 of Grampus griseus. NCBI lineage: Eukaryota > Metazoa > Chordata > Mammalia > Artiodactyla > Delphinidae > Grampus > Grampus griseus. The sequence continues at coordinate 118,470 of NW_028133171.1, read as the reverse complement.
CCCACCAGGAAGAGGAAATAACCAAAGGCTCAGCGATCCGTGCCGGAACCAGATTAGGGCCTGAAGCCATCCTGCGGTGTTGCGGCCAGGTCAAAAGAAAGCGAGTTGAAGAAAGGAGCTCAGGGGCACTGTAATTCACAAACCTGCAGAGTTATAAATGAAAGCTATCGTAAAAATATACTGAAGTAAGGCTGCCAAGAGGACTTGAAAGGGGGCAGAATTGCAGGAAACCGATTTCAGGAGGTAGACTGGAATTGCATTGAAAGCATAGGAAAACAGGCAGAACGTCCACAATGATGCACTTGGCCAAAAAGGTCGTATGGGTTTTTTCCTGAATATATTCAGGAAAAAACGCATACGCCCTTTTTGTCCAACCAAGCAAGCTTGCAAAGGAAATCTGCACTACAATGAAGTCTCACTTCCTTCCGGTCAAAAGGGCCATCTGAAAAAAGTGTAAAATCCAGAAAGGCAGGACAGGCCATGGAGAACTGGGAGCCTTGTTATGCTGATGGGCGGGATGTAAATTGCCAACAGACACTCGGGAGAAGTGTATGGTGTTTCCTGAAACATCTAAAAAACAAAGCAACAGAGCCTAGGGCAATTCCACTTATGGTCCTATAGCTTAGGGAAATTAAAATCAAAAAGACACAGCCACCCCAAAGTTTGGGACGGCTCTGTTTACAAGAACCTCGTTTACAGTACAAGTTCAACATCGCAGAAAGTGAAAAATGGATAAAGAAGTTGTGGTATTTACTTACAAAGCAATATCACTCAGCAATGAAATCTATGTCATCAGGCCCTTAGCAGCACAATGAGTGGATTCAGGTATGATGATTCTAACTGAAATAAGTCACACAGAAAAAGAAACATCATAAGATATCAGTAATACACGGAATGTAAACTTGGCTACACAGGAACTGAATTACAGAACAGAAGAGGATCTCAAATTTAGAAAACCAACTTATGCTTGCTTAAGGGGAAAGGTGAGTTGGGGTGCTGCATAAAATCAGAGATTGAAATGAGCACAGATAAAGTTCCTTAAGCCAAATATGGAATAGACAAGAGCTACTCCTTGCTCAACGAAATGGACTCAACACCGCATATTAAACGCCTAAGAATGTACCTGACTAGTAAGTATCTTAAAACCTATGGATTGCTATGTCTCCGAAAGAGAATCAAGCATGTGTACAGGGGCATAAACGCAACAGTGATAGGATTGGAGAGGTTCGGTGAGCAAATGAAGACCCTTTGATGTCATATTGCATGGTACCCATTCCACGGGTTTCAACTACCCAGGTTTAACGTATTCTTCCTTCAGTTAAAACATGCATGTGGAACCTAGAGTATGATGAACCATGTGATCGGGAGACGTGTTCAAATATGTCTCAGTTTTCCTCCCCTGGTACTCGTGTGCAACATTCCAGATGCTTTACTAACACTCTCCCGACTTGGAGAGTCAGTCCCTTTAACCTCCTGTTTGGCCCAGTTTGCAATTTCTGCGGAAGATGAACAGGAATAGGGAGAACCAATGAGAGACTAGCTGGAGGTGTCTGGACGGGCAAATTTAACTCTCATTTCCCACCAGGAAGAGGAAATAACCAAAGGCTCAGCGTGCCGTGCCAGAACCAGATTAGGGCCTGAAGCCATCCTGCGGTGTTGCGGCCAGCTCACAAGAAAGCGAGTTGAAGAAAGGAGCTCAGGGGCACTGTAATTCACAAACCTGCAGAGTTATAAATGACAGCTATCGTCCAAAAATATACTGTAGTAAGACTGCCAAGAGGACTTGAAAGCGGGGCAGAATTGCAGGAAACCGATTTCAGGAGGTAGACTGGAATTGTATTGAAAGCATAGGAAAAGAGGCAGAACGTCCACAATGATGCACTTGGCCAAAAAGGGCGTATGCGTTTTTTCCTGAATATATTCAGGAAAAAACGCATACGCCCTTTTCGGCCAACCAAGAAAGCTTGCAAAGGAAATCTGCACTACAATGAAGTCTCACTTCCCCCCGGTCAAAAGGGCTATCTGAAAAAAGTGTAAAATCCAGAAAGGCAGGACAGGCCATGGAGAACTGGGAGCCTTGTTATCCTGATGGGCGGGATGTAAATTGCCAACAGACACTCGGGAGAAGTGTATGGTGTTTCCTGAAACATCTAAGAAACAAAGCAACAGAGCCTATGGCACTTCCACTTATGGTCCTATAGCTTAGGGAAATTAAAATCAAAAAGACACAGCCACCCCAAAGTTTGGGACGCCTCTGTTTACAAGAATTTCATTTACCGTACAAGTTCAGTATCACAGAAAGTGAAAAATGGATAAAGAACTTGTGGTACTTACGTACAATGCAGTATCACTCAGCAATGAAATCTATGTCATCAGGCCCGTAGCAGCATAATGAGTGGATTCAGGTACAATGATTCTAACTGAAATAAGTCACACAGAAAAAGAAACATCATAAGATATCACTAATACACGGAATGTAAACTTGTCTACACAGGAACTGAATTCCAAAACAGAACAGGGTCTCAAATTTAGAAAACCAACTTATGCTTGCTTAAGGGGAAAGGTGAGTTGGGGTGCTGCATAAAACCAGAGATTGAAATGAGCACAGATAAAGTTCCTTAAGCCAAATATGGAATAGACAAGAGCTACTCCTTGCTCAACGAAATGGACTCAACACCCCATATTAAACGCCTAAGAATGTACCTGACTAGTAAGTATCTTAAAACCTATGGATTGCTATGTCTCCAAAAGAGAATCAAGCGTGTGTATAGGGGCATAAACGCAGCAGTGATAGGATTGGAGAGGTTCGGTGAGCAAACGAAGACCCTTTGAAGTCATATTGCATGGTACCCATTCCACGGGTCTCAACTCTGCAGGTTTAAGGTATTCTTCCTTCAGCTAAAACATGCATGTGGAACCCAGAGTATTATCAACTGTGTGAACGGGAGACGTGTTCAAATATGTCTCAGTTTTCCTCCCCTGGTACTCGGGTGCAACATTCCAGACGCTTTACTAACACTCTCCCCACTTGGACAGTCAGCGCCTTTAACATCCTGTTTGGCCCAGTTTGCAATTTCTGCGGAAGATGAACAGGAATAGGGAGAACCAATGAGAGACTAGCTGGAGGTGTCTGGACAGGCAAATTTAACTCTCATTGGCCACCAGGAAGAGGAAATAACCAAAGGCTCAGTGTGCCATGCTGGAACCAGATTAGGGCCTGAAGCAATCCTTCTGTGTTGCGGCCAGGTCACAAGAAAGCGAGTTGAAGAAAGGAGCTCAGGGGCACTGTAATTCACAAACCTGCAGAGTTATAAATGACAGCTATCGTCCAAAAATATACTGTAGTAAGACTGCCAAGAGGACTTGAAAGCGGGGCAGAATTGCAGGAAACCGATTTCAGGAGGTAGACTGGAATTGTATTGAAAACATAGGAAAAGAGGCAGAACGTCCACAATGATGCACTTGGCCAAAAAGGGCGTATGCGTTTTTTCCTGAATATATTGAGGAAAAAACGCATACGCCCTTTTTGGCCAACCAAGCAAGCTTGCAAAGGAAATCTGCACTACAATGAAGTCTCACTTCCCCCCGGTCAAAAGGGCCATCTGAAAAAAGTGTAAAATCCAGAAAGGCAGGACAGGCCATGGAGAACTGGGAGCCTTGTTATGCTGATGGGCGGGATGTAAATTGCCAACAGACACTCCGGAGAAGTGTATGGTGTTTCCTGAAACATCTAAAAAACAAAGCAACAGAGCCTAGGGCACTTCCACTTATGGTCCTATAGCTTAGGGAAATGAAAATCAAAAAGACACAGCCACCCCAAAGTTTGGGACGCCTCTGTTTACAAGAATCTCGTTTACCGTACAAGTTCAGTATCACAGAAAGTGAAAAATGGATAAAGAACTTGTGGTACTTACGTACAATGCAGTATCACTCAGCAATGAAATCTATGTCATCAGGCCCGTAACAGCATAATGAGTGGATTAAGGTATGATGATTCTAACTGAAATAAGTCATACAGAAAAAGAAACATCATAAGATATCACTAATACACGGAATGTAAACTTGGCTACACAGGAACTGAATTCCAAAACAGAACAGGGTCTCAAATTTAGAAAACCAACTTATGCTTGCTTAAGGGGAAAGGTGAGTTGGGGTGCTGCATAAAACCAGAGATTGAAATGAGCACAGATAAAGTTCCTTAAGCCAAATATGGAATAGACAAGAGCTACTCCTTGCTCAACGAAATGGACTCAACACCCCATATTAAACGCCTAAGAATGTACCTGACTAGTAAGTATCTTAAAACCTATGGATTGCTATGTCTCCAAAAGAGAATCAAGCGTGTGTATAGGGGCATAAACGCAGCAGTGATAGGATTGGAGAGGTTCGGTGAGCAAATGAAGACCCTTTGAAGTCATATTGCATGGTACCCATTCCACGGGTCTCAACTCTGCAGGTTTAAGGTATTCTTCCTTCAGCTAAAACATGCATGTGGAACCCAGAGTATGATCAACTGTGTGAACGGGAGACGTGTTCAAATATGTCTCAGTTTTCCTCCCCTGGTACTCGGGTGCAACATTCCAGACGCTTTACTAACACTCTCCCCACTTGGAGAGTCAACGCCTTTAACCTCCTGTTTGGCCCAGTTTGCAATTTCTGCGGAAGATGAACAGGAATAGGGAGAACCAATGAGAGACTAGCTGGAGGTGTCTGGACGGGCAAATTTAACTCTCATTGGCCTCCAGGAAGAGGAAATAACCAAAGGCTCAGTGTGCCATGCTGGAACCAGATTAGGGCCTGAAGCAATCCTTCTGTGTTGCGGCCAGGTCACAAGAAAGCGAGTTGAAGAAAGGAGCTCAGGGGCACTGTAATTCACAAACCTGCAGAGTTATAAATGACAGCTATCGTCCAAAAATATACTGAAGTAAGGCTGCCAAGAGGACTTGAAAGCGGGGCAGAATTGCAGGAAACCGATTTCAGGAGGTAGACTGGAATTGTATTGAAAACATAGGAAAAGAGGCAGAACGTCCACAATGATGCACTTGGCCAAAAAGGGCGTATGCGTTTTTTCCTGAATATATTGAGGAAAAAACGCATACGCCCTTTTTGGCCAACCAAGCAAGCTTGCAAAGGAAATCTGCACTACAATGAAGTCTCACTTCCCCCCGGTCAAAAGGGCCATCTGAAAAAAGTGTAAAATCCAGAAAGGCAGGACAGGCCATGGAGAACTGGGAGCCTTGTTATGCTGATGGGCGGGATGTAAATTGCCAACAGACACTCCGGAGAAGTGTATGGTGTTTCCTGAAACATCTAAAAAACAAAGCAACAGAGCCTAGGGCACTTCCACTTATGGTCCTATAGCTTAGGGAAATGAAAATCAAAAAGACACAGCCACCCCAATGTTTGGGACGCCTCTGTTTACAAGAATCTCGTTTACCGTACAAGTTCAGTATCACAGAAAGTGAAAAATGGATAAAGAACTTGTGGTACTTACGTACAATGCAGTATCACTCAGCAATGAAATCTATGTCATCAGGCCCGTAACAGCATAATGAGTGGATTAAGGTATGATGATTCTAACTGAAATAAGTCATACAGAAAAAGAAACATCATAAGATATCACTAATACACGGAATGTAAACTTGGCTACACAGGAACTGAATTACAGAACAGAACAGTGTCTCAAATTTAAAAAACCAACATATGCTTGCTTAAGGGGAAAGGTGAGTTGGGGTGCTGCATAAAACCAGAGATTGAAATGAGCACAGATAAAGTTCCTTAAGCCAAATATGGAATAGACAAGAGCTACTCCTTGCTCAACGAAATGGACTCAACACCGCATATTAAACGCCTAAGAATGTACCTGACTAGTAAGTATCTTAAAACCTATGGATTGCTATGTCTCCGAAACAGAATCAAGCATGTGTACAGGGGTATAAACGCAGCAGTGATAGGATTGGAGAGGTTCGGTGAGCAAATGAAGACCCTTTGAAGTCATATTGCATGGTACCCATTCCACGGGTTTCAACTACCCAGGTTTAAGGTATTCTTCCTTCAGCTAAAACATGCATGTGGAACCCAGAGTATGATCAACCGTGTGAACGGGAGACGTGTTCAAATATGTCTCAGTTTTCCTCCCCTGGTACTCGGGTGCAATATTCCAGACGCTTTACTAACACTCTCCCCACTTCGAGAGTCAGCCCCTTTAACTTCCTGTTTGGCCCAGTTTGCAATTTCTGCGGAAGATGAACAGGAATAGGGAGAACCAATGAGAGACTAGCTGGAGGTGTCTGGACGGGCAAATTTAACTCTCATTTCCCATCAGGAAGAGGAAATAACCAAAGGCTCAGCGTGCCGTGCCGGAACCAGATTAGGGCCTGAAGCCATCCAGCGGTGTTGCGGCCAGCTCACAAGAAAGCGAGTTGAAGAAAGGAGCTCAGGGGCACTGTAATTCACAAACCTGCAGAGTTATAAATGACAGCTATCGTCCAAAAATATACTGAAGTAAGGCTGCCAAGAGGACTTGAAAGCGGGGCAGAATTGCAGGAAACCGATTTCAGGAGGTAGACTGGAATTGCATTGAAAGCATAGGAAAAGAGGCAGAACGTCCACAATGATGCACTTGGCCAAAAAGGGCGTATGCATTTTTTCCTGAATATATTGAGGAAAAAACGCATACGCCCTTTTCGGCCAACCAAGCAAGCTTGCAAAGGAAATCTGCACTACAATGAAGTCTCACTTCCCCCCGGTCAAAAGGGCCATCTGAAAAAAGTGTAAAATCCAGAAAGACAGGACAGGCCATGGAGAACTGGGAGCCTTGTTATGCTGATGGGCGGGATGTAAATTGCCAACAGACACTGGGGAGAAGTGTATGGTGTTTCCTGAAACATCTAAAAAACAAAGCAACAGAGCCTAGGGCACTTCCACTTATGGTCCTATAGCTTAGGGAAATTAAAATCAAAAAGACACAGCCACCCCAAAGTTTGGGACGCCTCTGTTTACAAGAACCTCGTTTACCGTACAAGTTCAGTGTTACAGAAAGTGAAAAATGGATAAAGAACTTGTGGTACTTACGTACAATGCAATATCACTCAGCAATGAAATCTATGTCATCAGGCCCGTAGCAGCATAATGAGTGGATTCAGGTATGATGATTCTAACTGAAATAAGTCATACAGAAAAAGAAACATCATAAGATATCACTAATACACGGAATGTAAACTTGGCTACACAGGAACTGAATTACAGAACAGAACAGGGTCTCAAATTTAGGAAACCAACATATGCTTGCTTAAGGGGAAAGGTGAGTTGGGGTGCTGCATAAAACCAGAGATTGAAATGAGCACAGATAAAGTTCCTTAAGCCAAATATGGAATAGACAAGAGCTACTCCTTGCTCAACGAAATGGACTCAACACCGCATATTAAACGCCTAAGAATGTACCTGACTAGTAAGTATCTTAAAACCTATGGATTGCTATGTCTCCGAAACAGAATCAAGCATGTGTACAGGGGTATAAACGCAGCAGTGATAGGATTCGAGAGGTTCGGTGAGCAAATGAAGACCCTTTGAAGTCATATTGCATGGTACCCATTCCACGGGTTTCAACTACCCAGGTTTAAGGTATTCTGCCTTCAGCTAAAACATGCATGTGGAACCCAGAGTATGATCAACCGTGTGAACGGGAGACGTGTTCAAATATGTCTCAGTTTTCCTCCCCTGGTACTCGGGTGCAATATTCCAGACGCTTTACTAACACTCTCCCCACTTCGAGAGTCAGCGCCTTTAACTTCCTGTTTGGCCCAGTTTGCAATTTCTGCGGAAGATGAACAGGAATAGGGAGAACCAATGAGAGACTAGCTGGAGGTGTCTGGACGGGCAAATTTAACTCTCATTTCCCACCAGGAAGAGGAAATAACCAAAGGCTCAGCGTGCCGTGCCGGAACCAGATTAGGGCCTGAAGCCATCCAGCGGTGTTGCGGCCAGCTCACAAGAAATCGAGTTGAAGAAAGGAGCTCAGGGGCACTGTAATTCACAAACCTGCAGAGTTATAAATGACAGCTATCGTCCAAAAATATACTGAAGTAAGGCTGCCAAGAGGACTTGAAAGCGGGGCAGAATTGCAGGAAACCGATTTCAGGAGGTAGACTGGAATTGCATTGAAAGCATAGGAAAAGAGGCAGAACGTCCACAATGATGCACTTGGCCAAAAAGGGCGTATGCATTTTTTCCTGAATATATTCAGGAAAAAACGCATACGCCCTTTTCGGCCAACCAAGCAAGCTTGCAAAGGAAATCTGCACTACAATGAAGTCTCACTTCCCCCCGGTCAAAAGGGCCATCTGAAAAAAGTGTAAAATCCAGAAAGACAGGACAGGCCATGGAGAACTGGGAGCCTTGTTATGCTGATGGGCGGGATGTAAATTGCCAACAGACACTGGGGAGAAGTGTATGGTGTTTCCTGAAACATCTAAAAAACAAAGCAACAGAGCCTAGGGCACTTCCACTTATGGTCCTATAGCTTAGGGAAATTAAAATCAAAAAGACACAGCCACCCCAAAGTTTGGGACGCCTCTGTTTACAAGAACCTCGTTTACCGTACAAGTTCAGTGTTACAGAAAGTGAAAAATGGATAAAGAACTTGTGGTACTTACGTACAATGCAATATCACTCAGCAATGAAATCTATGTCATCAGGCCCGTAGCAGCATAATGAGTGGATTCAGGTACGATGATTCTAACTGAAATAAGTCACACAGAAAAAGAAACATCATAAGATATCACTAATACACGGAATGTAAACTTGGCTACACAGGAACTGAATTCCAAAACAGAACAGGGTCTCAAATTTAGAAAACCAACTTATGCTTGCTTAAGGGGAAAGGTGAGTTGGGGTGCTGCATAAAACCAGAGATTGAAATGAGCACAGATAAAGTTCCTTAAGCCAACTATGGAATAGACAAGAGCTACTCCTTGCTCAACGAAATGGACTCAACACCCCATATTAAACGCCTAAGAATGTTCCTGACTAGTAAGTATCTTAAAACCTATGGATTGCTATGTCTCCAAAAGAGAATCAAGCGTGTGTACAGGGGCATAAACGCAGCAGTGATAGGATTGGAGAGGTTCGGTGAGCAAATGAAGACCCTTTGAAGTCATATTGCATGGTACCCATTCCACGGGTCTCAACTACCCAGGTTTAAGGTATTCTTCCTTCAGCTAAAACATGCATGTGGAACCCAGAGTATGATCAACCGTGTGAACGGGAGACGTGTTCAAATATGTCTCAGTTTTCCTCCCCTGGTACTCGGGTGCAACATTCCAGACGCTTTACTAACACTCTCCCCACTTCGAGAGTCAGCGCCTTTAACCTCCTGTTTGGCCCAGTTTGCAATTTCTGCGGAAGATGAACAGGAATAGGGAGAACCAATGAGAGACTAGCTGGAGGTGTCTGGACGGGCAAATTTAACTCTCATTTCCCACCAGGAAGAGGAATTAACCAAAGGCTCAGCGTGCCGTGCCGGAACCAGGTTAGGTCTTGAAGCCATCCTGCGGTGTTGCGGCCAGCTCACAAGAAAGCGAGTTGAAGAAAGGAGCTCAGGGGCACTGTAATTCACAAACCTGCAGAGTTATAAATGACAGCTATCGTCCAAAAATATACTGAAGTAAGGCTGCCAAGAGGACTTGAAAGCGGGGCAGAATTGCAGGAAACCGATTTCAGGAGGTAGACTGGAATTGCATTGAAAGCATAGGAAAAGAGGCAGAGCGTCCACAATGATGCACTTGGCCAAAAAGGGCGTATGCGTTTTTTCCTGAATATATTCAGGAAAAAACGCATACGCCCTTTTTGTCCAACCAAGCAAGCTTGCAAAGGAAATCTGCACTACAATGAAGTCTCACTTCCTTCCGGTCAAAAGGGCCATCTGAAAAAAGTGTAAAATCCAGAAAGGCAGGACAGGCCATGGAGAACTGGGAGCCTTGTTATGCTGATGGGCGGGATGTAAATTGCCAACAGACACTCGGGAGAATTGTATGGTGTTTCCTGAAACATCTAAAAAACAAAGCAACAGAGCCTAGGGCAATTCCACTTATGCTCCTATAGCTTAGGGAAATTAAAATCAAAAAGACACAGCCACCCCAAAGTTTGGGATGGCTCTGTTTACAAGAACCTCGTTTACAGTACAAGTTCAACATCGCAGAAAGTGAAAAATGGATAAAGAAGTTGTGGTATTTACTTACAAAGCAATATCACTCAGCAATGAAATCTATGTCATCAGGCCCTTAGCAGCACAATGAGTGGATTCAGGTATGATGATTCTAACTGAAATAAGTCACACAGAAAAAGAAACATCATAAGATATCAGTAATACACGGAATGTAAACTTGGCTACACAGGAACTGAATTACAGAACAGAACAGGGTCTCAAATTTAGAAAACCAACTTATGCTTGCTTAAGGGGAAAGGTGAGTTGGGGTGCTGCATAAAACCAGAGATTGAAATGAGCACAGATAAAGTTCCTTAAGCCAAATATGGAATAGACAAGAGCTACTCCTTGCTCAACGAAATGGACTCAACACCGCATATTAAACGCCTAAGAATGTACCTGACTAGTAAGTATCTTAAAACCTATGGATTGCTATGTCTCCGAAAGAGAATCAAGCATGTGTACAGGGGCATAAACGCAACAGTGATAGGATTGGAGAGGTTCGGTGAGCAAATGAAGACCCTTTGATATCATATTGCATGGTACCCATTCCACGGGTTTCAACTACCCAGGTTTAACGTATTCTTCCTTCAGTTAAAACATGCATGTGGAACCTAGAGTATGATCAACCATGTGATCGGGAGACGTGTTCAAATATGTCTCAGTTTTCCTCCCCTGGTACTCGTGTGCAACATTCCAGATGCTTTACTAACACTCTCCCGACTTGGAGAGTCAGTCCCTTTAACCTCCTGTTTGGCCCAGTTTGCAATTTCTGCGGAAGATGAACAGGAATAGGGAGAACCAATGAGAGACTAGCTGGAGGTGTCTGGACGGGCAAATTTAACTCTCATTTCCCACCAGGAAGAGGAAATAACCAAAGGCTCAGCGTGCCGTGCCAGAACCAGATTAGGGCCTGAAGCCATCCTGCGGTGTTGCGGCCAGCTCACAAGAAAGCGAGTTGAAGAAAGGAGCTCAGGGGCACTGTAATTCACAAACCTGCAGAGTTATAAATGACAGCTATCGTCCAAAAATATACTGAAGTAAGACTGCCAAGAGGACTTGAAAGCGGGGCAGAATTGCAGGAAACCGATTTCAGGAGGTAGACAGGAATTGTATTGAAAGCATAGGAAAAGAGGCAGAACATCCACAATGATGCACTTGGCCAAAAAGGGCGTATGCGTTTTTTCCTGAATATATTCAGGAAAAAACGCATACGCCCTTTTCGGCCAACCAAGAAAGCTTGCAAAGGAAATCTGCACTACAATGAAGTCTCACTTCCCCCCGGTCAAAAGGGCTATCTGAAAAAAGTGTAAAATCCAGAAAGGCAGGACAGGCCATGGAGAACTGGGAGCCTTGTTATCCTGATGGGCGGGATGTAAATTGCCAACAGACACTCGGGAGAAGTGTATGGTGTTTCCTGAAACATCTAAGAAACAAAGCAACAGAGCCTAGGGCACTTCCACTTATGGTCCTATAGCTTAGGGAAATTAAAATCAAAAAGACACAGCCACCCCAAAGTTTGGGACGCCTCTGTTTACAAGAATTTCATTTACCATACAAGTTCAGTATCACAGAAAGTGAAAAATGGATAAAGAACTTGTGGTACTTACGTACAATGCAGTATCACTCAGCAATGAAATCTATGTCATCAGGCCCGTAGCAGCATAATGAGTGGATTCAGGTACGATGATTCTAACTGAAATAAGTCACACAGAAAAAGAAACATCATAAGATATCACTAATACACGGAATGTAAACTTGGCTACACAGGAACTGAATTCCAAAACAGAACAGGGTCTCAAATTTAGAAAACCAACTTATGCTTGCTTAAGGGGAAAGGTGAGTTGGGGTGCTGCATAAAACCAGAGATTGAAATGAGCACAGATAAAGTTCCTTAAGCCAAATATGGAATAGACAAGAGCTACTCCTTGCTCAACGAAATGGACTCAACACCCCATATTAAACGCCTAAGAATGTACCTGACTAGTAAGTATCTTAAAACCTATGGATTGCTATGTCTCCAAAAGAGAATCAAGCATGTGTACAGGGGCATAAACGCAGCAGTGATAGGATTGGAGAGGTTCGGTGAGCAAATGAAGACCCTTTGAAGTCATATTGCATGGTACCCATTCCACGGGTCTCAACTCTGCAGGTTTAAGGTATTCTTCCTTCAGCTAAAACATGCATGTGGAACCCAGAGTATGATCAACCGTGTGAACGGGAGATGTGTTCAAATATGTCTCAGTTTTCCTCCCCTGGTACTCGGGTGCAACATTCCAGACGCTTTACTAACACTCTCCCCACTTGGAGAGTCAAGGCCTTTAACCTCCTGTTTGGCCCAGTTTGCAATTTCTGCGGAAGATGAACAGGAATAGGGAGAACCAATTAGAGACTAGCTGGAGGTGTCTGGACGGGCAAATTTAACTCTCATTTGCCACCAGGAAGAGGAAATAACCAAAGGCTCAGTGTGTCATGCTGGAATCAGATTAGGGCCTGAAGCAATCCTTCTGTGTTGCGGCCAGGTCACAAGAAAGCGAGTTGAAGAAAGGAGCTCAGGGGCACTGTAATTCACAAACCTGCAGAGTTATAAATGACAGCTATCGTCCAAAAATATACTGAAGTAAGTCTGCCAAGAGGACTTGAAAGCGGGGCAGAATTGCAGGAAACCGATTTCAGGAAGTAGACTGGAATTGTATTGAAAACATAGGAAAAGAGGCAGAACGTCCACAATGATGCACTTGGCCAAAAAGGGCGTATGCGTTTTTTCCTGAATATATTCAGGAAAAAACGCATACGCCCTTTTTGGCCAACCAAGCAAGCTTGCAAAGGAAATCTGCACTACAATGAAGTCTCACTTCCCCCCGGTCAAAAGGGCCATCTGAAAAAAGTGTAAAATCCAGAAAGGCAGGACAGGCCATGGAGAACTGGGAGCCTTGTTATGCTGATGGGCGGGATGTAAATTGCCAACAGACACTCCGGAGAAGTGTATGGTGTTTCCTGAAACATCTAAAAAACAAAGCAACAGAGCCTAGGGCAATTCCACTTATGGTCCTATAGCTTAGGGAAATTAAAATCAAAAAGACACAGCCACCCCAAAGTTTGGGACGCCTCTGTTTACAAGAATCTCGTTTACCATACAAGTTCAGTATCACAGAAAGTGAAAAATGGATAAAGAACTTGTGGTACTTACATACAATGCAGTATCACTCAGCAATGAAATCTATGTCATCAGCCCCGTAACAGCATAATGAGTGGATTAAGGTACGATGATTCTAACTGAAATAAGTCACACAGAAAAAGAAACATCATAAGATATCACTAATACACGGAATGTAAACTTGGCTACACAGGAACTGAATTACAGAACAGAACAGGGTCTCAAATATAGAAAACCGACATATGCTTGCTTAAGGGGAAAGGTGAGTTGGGGTGCTGCATAAAACCAGAGATTGAAATGAGCACAGATAAAGTTCCTTAAGCCAAATATGGAATAGACAAGAGCTACTCCTTGCTCAACGAAATGGACTCAACACCGCATATTAAACACCTAAGAATGTACCTGACTAGTAAGTATCTTAAAACCTATGGATTGCTATGTCTCCGAAACAGAATCAAGCATGTGTACAGGGGCATAAACGCAGCAGTGATAGGATTCGAGAGGTTCGGTGAGCAAATGAAGACCCTTTGAAGTCATATTGCATGGTACCCATTCCACGGGTTTCAACTACCCAGGTTTAAGGTATTCTTCCTTCAGCTAAAACATGCATGTGGAACCTAGAGTATGATCAACCATGTGATCGGGAGACGTGTTCAAATATGTCTCAGTTTTCGTACCCTGGTACTCGGGTGCAACATTCCAGACGCTTTACTAACACTCTCCCCACTTGGACAGTCAGCGCCTTTAACCTCCTGTTTGGCCCAGTTTGCAATTTCTGTGGAAGGTGAACAGGAATAGGGAGAACCAATGAGAGACTAGCTGGAGGTGTCTGGACGGGCAAATTTAACTCTCATTTGCCAGCAGGAAGAGGAAATAACCAAAGGCTCAGTGTGTCATGCTGGAACCAGATTAGGGCCTGAAGCAATCCTTCTGTGTTGCGGCCAGGTCACAAGAAAGCGAGTTGAAGAAAGGAGCTCAGGGGCACTGTAATTCACAAACCTGCAGAGTTATAAATGACAGCTATCGTCCAAAAATATACTGAAGTAAGTCTGCCAAGAGGACTTGAAAGCGGGGCAGAATTGCAGGAAACCGATTTCAGGAGGTAGACTGGAATTGTATTGAAAACATAGGAAAAGAGGCAGAACGTCCACAATGATGCACTTGGCCAAAAAGGGCGTATGCGTTTTTTCCTGAATATATTCAGGAAAAAACGCATACGCCCTTTTTGGCCAACCAAGCAAGCTTGCAAAGGAAATCTGCACTACAATGAAGTCTCACTTCCCCCGGGTCAAAAGGGCCATCTGAAAAAAGTGTAAAATCCAGAAAGGCAGGACAGGCCATGGAGAACTGGGAGCCTTGTTATGCTGATGGGCGGGATGTAAATTGCCAACAGACACTCGGGAGAAGTGTATGGTGTTTCCTGAAACATCTAAAAAACAAAGCAACAGAGCCTAGGGCACTTCCACTTATGGTCCTATAGCTTAGGGAAATTAAAATCAAAAAGACACAGCCACCCCAAAGTTTGGGACGCCTCTGTTTACAAGAATCTCGTTTACCGTACAAGTTCAGTATCACAGAAAGTGAAAAATGGATAAAGAACTTGTGGTACTTACGTACAATGCAGTATCACTCAGCAATGAAATCTATGTCATCAGCCCCGTAACAGCATAATGAGTGGATTAAGGTACGATGATTCTAACTGAAATAAGTCACACAGAAAAAGAAACATCATAAGATATCACTAATACACGGAATGTAAACTTGGCTACACAGGAACTGAATTACAGAACAGAACAGGGTCTCAAATTTAGAAAACCAACATATGCTTGCTTAAGGGGAAAGGTGAGTTGGGGTGCTGCATAAAACCAGAGATTGAAATGAGCACAGATAAAGTTCCTTAAGCCAAATATGGAATAGACAAGAGCTACTCCTTGCTCAACGAAATGGACTCAACACCGCATATTAAACGCCTAAGAATGTACCTGACTAGTAAGTATCTTAAAACCTATGGATTGCTATGTCTCCGAAACAGAATCAAGCATGTGTACAGGGGCATAAACGCAGCAGTGATAGGATTCGAGAGGTTCGGTGAGCAAATGAAGACCCTTTGAAGTCATATTGCATGGTACCCATTCCACGGGTTTCAACTACCCAGGTTTAAGGTATTCTTCCTTCAGCTAAAACATGCATGTGGAACCCAGAGTAGGATCAACTGTGTGAACGGGAGATGTGTTCAAATATGTCTCAGTTTTCCTCCCCTGGTACTCGGGTGCAACATTCCAGACGCTTTACTAACACTCTCCCCACTTGGAGAGTCAACGCCTTTAACCCCCTGTTTGGCCCAGTTTGCAATTTCTGCGGAAGATGAACAGGAATAGGGAGAACCAATGAGAGACTAGCTGGAGGTGTCTGGACGGGCAAATTTAACTCTCATTTGCCACCAGGAAGAGGAAATAACCAAAGGCTCAGTGTGCCATGCTGGAACCAGATTAGGGCCTGAAGCAATCCTTCTGTGTTGCGGCCAGGTCACAAGAAAGCGAGTTGAAGAAAGGAGCTCAGGGGCACTGTAATTCACAAACCTGCAGAGTTTTAAATGACAGCTATCGTCCAAAAATATACTGAAGTAAGGCTGCCAAGAGTTCTTGAATGCGGGGCAGAAGTGCAGGAAACCGATTTCAGGAGGTAGACTGGAATTGTATTGAAAACATAGGAAAAGAGGCAGAACGTCCACAATGATGCACTTGGCCAAAAAGGGCGTATGCGTTTTTTCCTGAATATATTCAGGAAAAAACGCATACGCCCTTTTTGGCCAACCAAGCAAGCTTGCAAAGGAAATCTGCACTACAATGAAGTCTCACTTCCCCCCGGTCAAAAGGGCCATCTGAAAAAAGTGTAAAATCCAGAAAGGCAGGACAGGCCATGGAGAACTGGGAGCCTTGTTATGCTGATGGGCGGGATGTAAATTGCCAACAGACACTAGGGAAAAGTGTATGGTGTTTCCTGAAACATCTAAAAAACAAAGCAACAGAGCCTAGGGCAATTCCACTTATGCTCCTATAGCTTAGGGAATTTAAAATCAAAAAGACACAGCCACCTCAAAGTTGGGGATGGCTCTGTTTACAAGAACCTCGTTTACAGTACAAGTTCAACATCGCAGAAAGTGAAAAATGGATAAAGAAGTTGTGGTATTTACTTACAAAGCAATATCACTCAGCAATGAAATCTATGTCATCAGGCCCTTAGCAGCACAATGAGTGGATTCAGGTATGATGATTCTAACTGAAATAAGTCACACAGAAAAAGAAACATCATAAGATATCAGTAATACACGGAATGTAAACTTGGCTACACAGGAACTGAATTACAGAACAGAACAGGGTCTCAAATTTAGAAAACCAACTTATGCTTGCTTAAGGGGAAAGGTGAGTTGGGGTGCTGCATAAAACCAGAGATTGAAATGAGCACAGATAAAGTTCCTTAAGCCAAATATGGAATAGACAAGAGCTACTCCTTGCTCAACGAAATGGACTCAACACCGCATATTAAACGCCTAAGAATGTACCTGACTAGTAAGTATCTTAAAACCTATGGATTGCTATGTCTCCGAAAGAGAATCAAGCATGTGTACAGGGGCATAAACGCAACAGTGATAGGATTGGAGAGGTTCGGTGAGCAAATGAAGACCCTTTGATGTCATATTGCATGGTACCCATTCCACGGGTTTCAACTACCCAGGTTTAACGTATTCTTCCTTCAGTTAAAACATGCATGTGGAACCTAGAGTATGATCAACCATGTGATCGGGAGACGTGTTCAAATATGTCTCAGTTTTCCTCCCCTGGTACTCGTGTGCAACATTCCAGATGCTTTACTAACACTCTCCCGACTTGGAGAGTCAGTCCCTTTAACCTCCTGTTTGGCCCAGTTTGCAATTTCTGCGGAAGATGAACAGGAATAGGGAGAACCAATGAGAGACTAGCTGGAGGTGTCTGGACGGGCAAATTTAACTCTCATTTCCCACCAGGAAGAGGAAATAACCAAAGGCTCAGCGTGCCGTGCCAGAACCAGATTAGGGCCTGAAGCCATCCTGCGGTGTTGCGGCCAGCTCACAAGAAAGCGAGTTGAAGAAAGGAGCTCAGGGGCACTGTAATTCACAAACCTGCAGAGTTATAAATGACAGCTATCGTCCAAAAATATACTGAAGTAAGACTGCCAAGAGGACTTGAAAGCGGGGCAGAATTGCAGGAAACCGATTTCAGGAGGTAGACTGGAATTGTATTGAAAGCATAGGAAAAGAGGCAGAACATCCACAATGATGCACCTGGCCAAAAAGGGCGTATGCGTTTTTTCCTGAATATATTCAGGAAAAAACGCATACGCACTTTTCGGCCAACCAAGAAAGCTTGCAAAGGAAATCTGCACTACAATGAAGTCTCACTTCCCCCCGGTCAAAAGGGCTATCTGAAAAAAGTGTAAAATCCAGAAAGGCAGGACAGGCCATGGAGAACTGGGAGCCTTGTTATCCTGATGGGCGGGATGTAAATTGCCAACAGACACTCGGGAGAAGTGTATGGTGTTTCCTGAAACATCTAAGAAACAAAGCAACAGAGCCTAGGGCACTTCCACTTATGGTCCTATAGCTTAGGGAAATTAAAATCAAAAAGACACAGCCACCCCAAAGTTTGGGACGCCTCTGTTTACAAGAATTTCATTTACCGTACAAGTTCAGTATCACAGAAAGTGAAAAATGGATAAAGAACTTGTGGTACTTACGTACAATGCAGTATCACTCAGCAATGAAATCTATGTCATCAGGCCCGTAGCAGCATAATGAGTGGATTCAGGTACGATGATTCTAACTGAAATAAGTCACACAGAAAAAGAAACATCATAAAATATCACTAATACACGGAATGTAAACTTGGCTACACAGGAACTGAATTCCAAAACAGAACAGGGTCTCAAATTTAGAAAACCAACTTATGCTTGCTTAAGGGGAAAGGTGAGTTGGGGTGCTGCATAAAACCAGAGATTGAAATGAGCACAGATAAAGTTCCTTAAGCCAAATATGGAATAGACAAGAGCTACTCCTTGCTCAACGAAATGGACTCAACACCCCATATTAAACGCCTAAGAATGTACCTGACTAGTAAGTATCTTAAAACCTATGGATTGCTATGTCTCCAAAAGAGAATCAAGCATGTGTACAGGGGCATAAACGCAGCAGTGATAGGATTGGAGAGGTTCGGTGAGCAAATGAAGACCCTTTGAAGTCATATTGCATGGTACCCATTCCACGGGTCTCAACTCTGCAGGTTTAAGGTATTCTTCCTTCAGCTAAAACATGCATGTGGAACCCAGAGTATGATCAACCGTGTGAACGGGAGATGTGTTCAAATATGTCTCAGTTTTCCTCCCCTGGTACTCGGGTGCAACATTCCAGACGCTTTACTAACACTCTCCCCACTTGGAGAGTCAAGGCCTTTAACCTCCTGTTTGGCCCAGTTTGCAATTTCTGCGGAAGATGAACAGGAATAGGGAGAACCAATGAGAGACTAGCTGGAGGTGTCTGGACGGGCAAATTTAACTCTCATTTGCCACCAGGAAGAGGAAATAACCAAAGGCTCAGTGTGTCATGCTGGAATCAGATTAGGGCCTGAAGCAATCCTTCTGTGTTGCGGCCAGGTCACAAGAAAGCGAGTTGAAGAAAGGAGCTCAGGGGCACTGTAATTCACAAACCTGCAGAGTTATAAATGACAGCTATCGTCCAAAAATATACTGAAGTAAGTCTGCCAAGAGGACTTGAAAGCGGGGCAGAATTGCAGGAAACCGATTTCAGGAGGTAGACTGGAATTGTATTGAAAACATAGGAAAAGAGGCAGAACGTCCACAATGATGCACTTGGCCAAAAAGGGCGTATGCGTTTTTTCCTGAATATATTCAGGAAAAAACGCATACGCCCTTTTTGGCCAACCAAGCAAGCTTGCAAAGGAAATCTGCACTACAATGAAGTCTCACTTCCCCCCGGTCAAAAGGGCCATCTGAAAAAAGTGTAAAATCCAGAAAGGCAGGACAGGCCATGGAGAACTGGGAGCCTTGTTATGCTGATGGGCGGGATGTAAATTGCCAACAGACACTCCGGAGAAGTGTATGGTGTTTCCTGAAACATCTAAAAAACAAAGCAACAGAGCCTAGGGCACTTCCACTTATGGTCCTATAGCTTCGGGAAATTAAAATCAAAAAGACACAGCCACCCCAAAGTTTGGGACGCCTCTGTTTACAAGAATCTCGTTTACCATACAAGTTCAGTATCACAGAAAGTGAAAAATGGATAAAGAACTTGTGGTACTTACGTACAATGCAGTATCACTCAGCAATGAAATCTATGTCATCAGCCCCGTAACAGCATAATGAGTGGATTAAGGTACGATGATTCTAACTGAAATAAGTCACACAGAAAAAGAAACATCATAAGATATCACTAATACACGGAATGTAAACTTGGCTACACAGGAACTGAATTACAGAACAGAACAGGGTCTCAAATATAGAAAACCAACATATGCTTGCTTAAGGGGAAAGGTGAGTTGGGCTGCTGCATAAAACCAGAGATTGAAATGAGCACAGATAAAGTTCCTTAAGCCAAATATGGAATAGACAAGAGCTACTCCTTGCTCAACGAAATGGACTCAACACCGCATATTAAACGCCTAAGAATGTACCTGACTAGTAAGTATCTTAAAACCTATGGATTGCTATGTCTCCGAAACAGAATCAAGCATGTGTACAGGGGCATAAACGCAGCAGTGATAGGATTCGAGAGGTTCGGTGAGCAAATGAAGACCCTTTGAAGTCATATTGCATGGTACCCATTCCACGGGTTTCAACTACCCAGGTTTAAGGTATTCTTCCTTCAGCTAAAACATGCATGTGGAACCCAGAGTAGGATCAACTGTGTGAACGGGAGACGTGTTCAAATATGTCTCAGTTTTCCTCCCCTGGTACTCGGGTGCAACATTCCAGACGCTTTACTAACACTCTCCCCACTTGGAGAGTCAACGCCTTTAACCCCCTGTTTGGCCCAGTTTGCAATTTCTGCGGAAGATGAACAGGAATAGGGAGAACCAATGAGAGACTAGCTGGAGGTGTCTGGACGGGCAAATTTAACTCTCATTTGCCACCAGGAAGAGGAAATAACCAAAGGCTCAGTGTGCCATGCTGGAACCAGATTAGGGCCTGAAGCAATCCTTCTGTGTTGCGGCCAGGTCACAAGAAAGCGAGTTGAAGAAAGGAGCTCAGGGGCACTGTAATTCACAAACCTGCAGAGTTATAAATGACAGCTATCGTCCAAAAATATACTGAAGTAAGGCTGCCAAGAGTTCTTGAAAGCGGGGCAGAAGTGCAGGAAACCGATTTCAGGAGGTAGACTGGAATTGTATTGAAAACATAGGAAAAGAGGCAGAACGTCCACAATGATGCACTTGGCCAAAAAGGGCGTATGCGTTTTTTCCTGAATATATTCAGGAAAAAACGCATACGCCCTTTTTGGCCAACCAAGCAAGCTTGCAAAGGAAATCTGCACTACAATGAAGTCTCACTTCCCCCCGGTCAAAAGGGCCATCTGAAAAAAGTGTAAAATCCAGAAAGGCAGGACAGGCCATGGAGAACTGGGAGCCTTGTTATGCTGATGGGCGGGATGTAAATTGCCAACAGACACTCGGGAAAAGTGTATGGTGTTTCCTGAAACATCTAAAAAACAAAGCAACAGAGCCTAGGGCACTTCCACTTATGGTCCTATAGCTTAGGGAAATTAAAATCAAAAAGACACAGCCACCCCAAAGTTTGGGACGGCTCTGTTTACAAGAACCTCGTTTACAGTACAAGTTCAGTATCACAGAAAGTGAAAAATGGATAAAGAACTTGTGGTACTTACGTACAATGCATTATCACTCAGCAATGAAATCTATGTCATCAGGCCCGTAACAGCATAATGAGTGGATTAAGGTACGATGATTCTAACTGAAATAAGTCACACAGAAAAAGAAACATCATAAGATATCACTAATACACGGAATGTAAACTTGGCTACACAGGAACTGAATTACAGAACAGAACAGGGTCTCAAATATAGAAAACCAACATATGCTTGCTTAAGGGGAAAGGTGAGTTGGGGTGCTGCATAAAACCAGAGATTGAAATGAGCACAGATAAAGTTCCTTAAGCCAAATATGGAATAGACAAGAGCTACTCCTTGCTCAACGAAATGGACTCAACACCGCATATTAAACGCCTAAGAATGTACCTGACTAGTAAGTATCTTAAAACCTATGGATTGCTATGTCTCCGAAACAGAATCAAGCATGTGTACAGGGGCATAAACGCAGCAGTGATAGGATTCGAGAGGTTCGGTGAGCAAATGAAGACCCTTTGAAGTCATATTGCATGGTACCCATTCCACGGGTTTCAACTACCCAGGTTTAAGGTATTCTTCCTTCAGCTAAAACATGCATGTGGAACCTAGAGTATGATCAACCATGTGATCGGGAGACGTGTTCAAATATGTCTCAGTTTTCGTACCCTGGTACTCGGGTGCAACATTCCAGACGCTTTACTAACACTCTCCCCACTTGGACAGTCAGCGCCTTTAACCTCCTGTTTGGCCCAGTTTGCAATTTCTGTGGAAGGTGAACAGGAATAGGGAGAACCAATGAGAGACTAGCTGGAGGTGTCTGGACGGGCAAATTTAACTCTCATTTGCCAGCAGGAAGAGGAAATAACCAAAGGCTCAGTGTGTCATGCTGGAACCAGATTAGGGCCTGAAGCAATCCTTCTGTGTTGCGGCCAGGTCACAAGAAAGCGAGTTGAAGAAAGGAGCTCAGGGGCACTGTAATTCACAAACCTGCAGAGTTATAAATGACAGCTATCGTCCAAAAATATACTGAAGTAAGTCTGCCAAGAGGACTTGAAAGCGGGGCAGAATTGCAGGAAACCGATTTCAGGAGGTAGACTGGAATTGTATTGAAAACATAGGAAAAGAGGCAGAACGTCCACAATGATGCACTTGGCCAAAAAGGGCGTATGCGTTTTTTCCTGAATATATTCAGGAAAAAACGCATACGCCCTTTTTGGCCAAACAAGCAAGCTTGCAAAGGAAATCTGCACTACAATGAAGTCTCACTTCCCCCCGGTCAAAAGGGCCATCTGAAAAAAGTGTAAAATCCAGAAAGGCAGGACAGGCCATGGAGAACTGGGAGCCTTGTTATGCTGATGGGCGGGATGTAAATTGCCAACAGACACTCGGGAGAAGTGTATGGTGTTTCCTGAAACATCTAAAAAACAAAGCAACAGAGCCTAGGGCACTTCCACTTATGGTCCTATAGCTTAGGGAAATTAAAATCAAAAAGACACAGCCACCCCAAAGTTTGGGACGCCTCTGTTTACAAGAATCTCGTTTACCGTACAAGTTCAGTATCACAGAAAGTGAAAAATGGATAAAGAACTTGTGGTACTTACGTACAATGCAGTATCACTCAGCAATGAAATCTATGTCATCAGCCCCGTAACAGCATAATGAGTGGATTAAGGTACGATGATTCTAACTGAAATAAGTCACACAGAAAAAGAAACATCATAAGATATCACTAATACACGGAATGTAAACTTGGCTACACAGGAACTGAATTACAGAACAGAACAGGGTCTCAAATTTAGAAAACCAACATATGCTTGCTTAAGGGGAAAGGTGAGTTGGGGTGCTGCATAAAACCAGAGATTGAAATGAGCACAGATAAAGTTCCTTAAGCCAAATATGGAATAGACAAGAGCTACTCCTTGCTCAACGAAATGGACTCAACACCGCATATTAAACGCCTAAGAATGTACCTGACTAGTAAGTATCTTAAAACCTATGGATTGCTATGTCTCCGAAACAGAATCAAGCATGTGTACAGGGGCATAAACGCAGCAGTGATAGGATTCGAGAGGTTCGGTGAGCAAATGAAGACCCTTTGAAGTCATATTGCATGGTACCCATTCCACGGGTTTCAACTACCCAGGTTTAAGGTATTCTTCCTTCAGCTAAAACATGCATGTGGAACCCAGAGTAGGATCAACTGTGTGAACGGGAGACGTGTTCAAATATGTCTCAGTTTTCCTCCCCTGGTACTCGGGTGCAACATTCCAGACGCTTTACTAACACTCTCCCCACTTGGAGAGTCAAGGCCTTTAACCTCCTGTTTGGCCCAGTTTGCAATTTCTGCGGAAGATGAACAGGAATAGGGAGAACCAATGAGAGACTAGCTGGAGGTGTCTGGACGGGCAAATTTAACTCTCATTTGCCACCAGGAAGAGGAAATAACCAAAGGCTCAGTGTGCCATGCTGGAACCAGATTAGGGCCAGAAGCAATCCTTCTGTGTTGCGGCCAGGTCACAAGAAAGCGAGTTGAAGAAAGGAGCTCAGGGACACTGTAATTCACAAACCTGCAGAGTTATAAATGACAGCTATCGTCCAAAAATATACTGAAGTAAGGCTGCCAAGAGTTCTTGAAAGCGGGGCAGAAGTGCAGGAAACCGATTTCAGGAGGTAGACTGGAATTGTATTGAAAACATAGGAAAAGAGGCAGAACGTCCACAATGATGCACTTGGCCAAAAAGGGCGTATGCGTTTTTTCCTGAATATATTCAGGAAAAAACGCATACGCCCTTTTTGGCCAACCAAGCAAGCTTGCAAAGGAAATCTGCACTACAATGAAGTCTCACTTCCCCCTGGTCAAAAGGGCCATCTGAAAAAAGTGTAAAATCCAGAAAGGCAGGACAGGCCATGGAGAACTGGGAGCCTTGTTATGCTGATGGGCGGGATGTAAATTGCCAACAGACACTCGGGAAAAGTGTATGGTGTTTCCTGAAACATCTAAAAAACAAAGCAACAGAGCCTAGGGCACTTCCACTTATGGTCCTATAGCTTAGGGAAATTAAAATCAAAAAGACACAGCCACCCCAAAGTTTGGGACGGCTCTGTTTACAAGAACCTCGTTTACAGTACAAGTTCAGTATCACAGAAAGTGAAAAATGGATAAAGAACTTGTGGTACTTACGTACAATGCATTATCACTCAGCAATGAAATCTATGTCATCAGGCCCGTAACAGCATAATGAGTGGATTAAGGTACGATGATTCTAACTGAAATAAGTCACACAGAAAAAGAAACATCATAAGATATCACTAATACACGGAATGTAAACTTGGCTACACAGGAACTGAATTACAGAACAGAATAGGGTCTCAAATTTAGAAAACCAACATATGCTTGCTTAAGGGGAAAGGTGAGTTGGGGTGCTGCATAAAACCAGAGATTGAAATGAGCACAAATAAAGTTCCTTAAGCCAAATATGGAATAGACAAGAGCTACTCCTTGCTCAACGAAATGGACTCAACACCCCATATTAAACGCCTAAGAATGTACCTGACTAGTAAGTATCTTAAAACCTATGGATTGCTATGTCTCCAAAAGAGAATCAAGCGTGTGTACAGGGGCATAAACGCAGCAGTGATAGGATTGGAGAGGTTCGGTGAGCAAATGAAGACCCTTTGAAGTCATATTGCATGGTACCCATTCCACGGGTCTCAACTCTGCAGGTTTAAGGTATTCTTCCTTCAGCTAAAACATGCATGTGGAACCCAGAGTATGATCAACTGTGTGAACGGGAGACGTGTTCAAATATGTCTCAGTTTTCCTCCCCTGGTACTCGGGTGCAACATTCCAGACGCTTTACTAACACTCTCCCCACTTGGACAGTCAGCGCCTTTAACCTCCTGTTTGGCCCAGTTTGCAATTTCTGTGGAAGGTGAACAGGAATAGGGAGAACCAATGAGAGACTAGCTGGAGGTGTCTGGACGGGCAAATTTCACTCTCATTTCCCAACAGGAAGAGGAAATAACCAAAGGCTCAGCGAGCCGTGCCGGAACCAGATTAGGGCCTGAAGCCATCCTGCGGTGTTGCGGCCAGCTCACAAGAAAGCGAGTTGAAGAAAGGAGCTCAGGGACACTGTAATTCACAAACCTGCAGAGTTATAAATGACAGCTATCGTCCAAAAATATACTGAAGTAAGGCTGCCAAGAGGACTTGAAAGCGGGGCAGAATTGCAGGAAACCGATTTCAGGAGGTAGACTGGAATTGCATTGAAAGCATAGGAAAAGAGGCAGAACGTCCACAATGATGCACTTGGCCAAAAAGGGCGTATGCATTTTATCCTGAATATATTCAGGAAAAAACGCATACGCCCTTTTCGGCCAACCAAGCAAGCTTGCAAAGAAATCTGCACTACAATGAAGTCTCACTTCCCCCCGGTCAAAAGGGCCATCTGAAAAAAGTGTAAAATCCAGAAAGACAGGACAGGCCATGGAGAACTGGGAGCCTTGTTATGCTGATGGGCGGGATGTAAATTGCCAACAGACACTCGGGAGAAGTGTATGGTGTTTCCTGAAACATCTAGAAAACAAAGCAACAGAGCCTAGGGCACTTCCACTTATGGTCCTATAGCTTAGGGAAATTAAAATCAAAAAGACACAGCCACCCCAAAGTTTGGGACGCCTCTGTTTACAAGAACCTCGTTTACCGTACAAGTTCAGTGTCACAGAAAGTGAAAAATGGATAAAGAACTTGTGGTACTTACGTACAATGCAGTATCACTCAGCAATGAAATCTATGTCATCAGGCCCGTAGCAGCATAATGAGTGGATTCAGGTACGATGATTATAACTGAAATAAGTCACACAGAAAAAGAAATATCATAAGATATCACTAATACACGGAATGTAAACTTGGCTACACAGGAACTGAATTCCAAAACAGAACAGGGTCTCAAATTTAGAAAACCAACTTATGCTTGCTTAAGGGGAAAGGTGAGTTGGGGTGCTGCATAAAACCAGAGATTGAAATGAGCACAGATAAAGTTCCTTAAGCCAAATATGGAATAGACAAGAGCTACTCCTTGCTCAACGAAATGGACTCAACACCCCATATTAAACGCCTAAGAATGTACCTGACTAGTAAGTATCTTAAAACCTATGGATTGCTATGTCTCCGAAAGAGAATCAAGCATGTGCACAGGGGCATAAACGCAGCAGTGATAGGATTGGAGAGGTTCGGTGAGCAAATGAAGACCCTTTGAATTCATATTGCCTGGTACCCATTCCACGGGTCTCAACTACCCAGGTTTAAGGTATTCTTCCTTCAGCTAAAACATGCATGTGGAACCCAGAGTATGATCAACCATGTGAACGGGAGACGTGTTCAAATATGTCTCAGTTTTCCTCCCCTGGTACTCGTGTGCAACATTCCAGATGCTTTACTAACACTCTCCCCACTTCGAGAGTCAGCGCCTTTAACCTCCTGTTTGGCCCAGTTTGCAATTTCTGCGGAAGATGAACAGGAATAGCGAGAAACAATGAGAGACTAGCTGGAGGTGTCTGGACGGGCAAATTTAACTCTCATTTCCCACCAGGAAGAGGAATTAACCAACGGCTCAGCGTGCCGTGCCGGAACCAGGTTAGGTCCTGAAGCCATCCTGCGGTGTTGCGGCCAGCTCACAACAAAGCGAGTTGAAGAAAGGAGCTCAGGGGCACTGTAATTCACAAACCTGCAGAGTTATAAATGACAGCTATCGTCCAAAAATATACTGAAGTAAGGCTGCCAAGAGGACTTGAAAGCGGGGCAGAAGTGCAGGAAACCGATTTCAGGAGGTAGACTGGAATTGCATTGAAAGCATAGGAAAAGAGGCAGAGCGTCCACAATGATGCACTTGGCCAAAAAGTGCGTATGCGTTTTTTCCTGAATATATTCAGGAAAAAACGCATACGCCCTTTTTGTCCAACCAAGCAAGCTTGCAAAGGAAATCTGCACTACAATGAAGTCTCACTTCCTTCCAGTCAAAAGGGCCATCTGAAAAAAGTGTAAAATCCAGAAAGGCAGGACAGGCCATGGAGAACTGGGAGCCTTGTTATGCTGATGGGCGGGATGTAAATTGCCAACAGACACTCGGGAGAAGTGTATGGTGTTTCCTGAAACATCTAAAAAACAAAGCAACAGAGCCTAGGGCACTTCCACTTATGGTCCTATAGCTTAGGGAAATGAAAATCAAAAAGACACAGCCACCCCAAAGGTTGGGACGGCTCTGTTTACAAGAACCTCGTTTACAGTACAAGTTCAACATCGCAGAAAGTGAAAAATGGATAAAGAAGTTGTGGTATTTACTTACAAAGCAATATCACTCAGCAATGAAATCTATGTCATCAGGCCCTTAGCAGCACAATGAGTGGATTCAGGTATGATGATTCTAACTGAAATAAGTCACACAGAAAAAGAAACATCATAAGATATCAGTAATACACGGAATGTAAACTTGGCTACACAGGAACTGAATTACAGAACAGAACAGGGTCTCAAATTTAGAAAACCAACTTATGCTTGCTTAAGGGTAAAGGTGAGTTGGGGTGCTGCATAAAACCAGAGATTGAAATGAGCACAGATAAAGTTCCTTAAGCCAAATATGGAATAGACAAGAGCTACTCCTTGCTCAACGAAATGGACTCAACACCGCATATTAAAAGCCTAAGAATGTACCTGACTAGTAAGTATCTTAAAACCTATGGATTGCTATGTCTCCGAAAGAGAATCAAGCATGTGTACAGGGGCATAAACGCAGCAGTGATAGGATTGGAGAGGTTCGGTGAGCAAATGAAGACCCTTTGATGTCATATTGCATGGTACCCATTCCACGGGTTTCAACTACCCAGGTTTAACGTATTCTTCCTTCAGTTAAAACATGCATGTGGAACCTAGAGTATGATCAACCATGTGATCGGGAGACGTGTTCAAATATGTCTCAGTTTTCCTCCCCTGGTACTCGTGTGCAACATTCCAGATGCTTTACTAACACTCTCCCGACTTGGAGAGTCAGTCCCTTTAACCTCCTGTTTGGCCCAGTTTGCAATTTCTGCGGAAGATGAACAGGAATAGGGAGAACCAATGAGAGACTAGCTGGAGGTGTCTGGACGGGCAAATTTAACTCTCATTTCCCACCAGGAAGAGGAAATAACCAAAGGCTCAGCGTGCCGTGCCGGAACCAGATTAGGGCCTGAAGCCATCCTGCGGTGTTGCGGCCAGGTCACAAGAAAGCGAGTTGAAGAAAGGAGCTCATGTACACTGTAATTCACAAACCTGCAGAGTTATAAATGACAGCTATCTTCCAAAAATATACTGAAGTAAGGCTGCCAAGAGGACTTGAAAGCGGGGCAGAATTGCAGGAAACCGATTTCAGGAGGTAGACTGGAATTGCATTGAAAGCATAGGAAAAGAGGCAGAACGTCCACAATGATGCACTTGGCCAAAAAGGGCGTATGCGTTTTTTCCTGAATATATTCAGGAAAAAACGCATACGCCTTTTTTGGCCAACCAAGCAAGCTTGCAAATGAAATCTGCACTACAATGAAGTCTCACTTCCCCCCGGTCAAAAGGGCCATCTGAAAAAAGTGTAAAATCCAGAAAGGCAGGACAGGCCATGGAGAACTGGTAGCCTTGTTATGCTGATGGGCGGGATGTACATTGCCAACAGACACTCGGGAGAAGTGTATGGTGTTTCCTGAAACACCTAGAAAACAAAGCAACAGAGCCAAGGGCACTTCCACTTATGGTCCTATAGCTTAGGGAAATTAAAATGAAAAAGACACAGCCACCCCAAAATTTGGGACTGCTCTTTTTACAGAAATCTCTTCTACGGCACAAGTTAAATATCCCAGAGAGCAAATAATGGATAAAGAAGTTGCGGTACTTATGTACAACAGAATACCACTCAGCAATGAAATCTATGTCATCAGGCCCATGCCAGCATAATGAGTGGATTGAGGCACGATTATTCTAAGTGAAATAAGTCACACAGAAAAAGAAACATCATAAGGTATCACTAATACATGGAATGTGAACTTGGCTACACATGAACTGAATTACAAAACAGAACAGGGTCTCAAGTTTAGAAAACCAACTTATGCCTGCTTAAGGGGGAAGGTGAGTTGGGGTGCTGCATGAAAGCAGAGTTTGAAATTAGCACAGATACCGTTCCATAAGCCAAATATGTAATAGACAAGACCTACCCCTTGCTCAACGAAATGGATTCAACAATGAGGTATCACCTCACACCTGGTAGAATAGGCATCATAGAAAATCTACAAACAAAAAATGCTGGAAAGGGTGTGGCGAAAAGGAACCCTCTTCCAGTATTGTTGGGAATATAAATTGATACAGTCATTATGGAGAACAATATGGAATTTCTTAAGAAACTAACAATAGAATTACCATATGATACAGCAATCCCTGTACTGGACATATACCCAGACAAAACCATAAATCAAAAAGAGTCATTCACCGCAATGTTCATTGCATCACTATTTACAATATCGAGGTAATGGAAGCAACCTAAATGCCCACAGACAGACGAATGCATAAAGCTGTGGTACATATATAAAATGGAATATTACTAAGCCATGAAAAGGAATGACATTGGGTCATTTGTAGAGACGTCGATGGATCTAGAGACTGTCATACAGAGTGAAGTAAGTCAGAAAGAGAAAAACAAATCTTGTATATTCATGCATATATGTGGAACCTAGAAAAACTGTACAGATTAACCATTTTGCAAGGCATAAATAGAGCAACAGATGTAGACAACAAACGTATGGACGACAAGGGGGGAAAGCTGTTGGGGGGGTGGTGGTGGGAGGAGTTGAGAGACTGGGATTGGCATGTATACATTTATATGTATAAAATAGATAACCAATAAGAACCTGCTGTATAAAAATATAAAATAAAATTCAAAATTAAAAAGAAATAAAATTTAAAAAATAAAACAGAAAAAACAATTATTCCCTGCACATACATGTATTTATATGAATAAATTATTTCCATGCTTATATCTGTAAATACAAAAAAGAGGAATAAAATCTACCTTGAACCAAAAACGAAAAAGAGAAAAAAACACAGAACCCACCAGTTACACAGAGGAAAACCGTATCAGGGCACTTGCTCCAGTTGTAAACAATTCTGAAGTTGGTCAGTGGTGGGGAATCGTCTCCCATTCAGCCAGCAGCCCCCACGCAACAAGCGTCCTCATTGCAAAGCTGGGGCACCGTGCCGAGGCATCTGTGAGTAAACGTGAGCTGAGCCCCAGGCCAGTTGCTGCTGAACTATTCCCACCCGTCCCAGGTAAAACACCTGAATATATACAAGGACTTGAAAGCCTAGAGGAAGGGCCATAGAGCCACACGAGTGACAGCATGCCGGCCGACTTGGTGCCTGCAGGCCAGCCAGGATGGTCCTGGCCCTGGGTGCTCTTCTGGAAGATTTCCATTTCCCTGCCTGAGATACCCGTCCTGTCCCTGCACCCACTGCTTTTTTCCTTCCTCACCTCTGCCCAGGGAGAAATTCCAGCAGCAGGTATGGGTGACACATCCTCTTCTTTAGCAGGTGGCAGCCTGGCAACTGCTGCAGAAAGTCCAGCAGAGCCCCACTCACACTGGGCCACCCACAAAGCCGTGGCCTCTCACTCCCTCCCACCAGCCCAGCCCCGAGACTGCTGACAGGGCAGAGAAAATGGCGTCAGGCACGGCTGCAGGGGCTCTTGCTGCCTGGAGTGGTATTTATATTGATCTCAACCCAGGCACACCTGGGGAGGGCTGGCCGGCACGGTAAGGCTGCCCAGGTCAGCCAATCATCACCCCTCAGGGGCTCACAGTTGCAGAAAATGGAACTTGCTGAACCGGCCAGGTCCAAGGAACAGGTGTGGGCTCCTGAGAGTCAGGATAGACAAGGGGCTGCAGCTTTGGCTTGTTTTCTAATCATTTTATCTGGCCCATGAGTGGGAGACAACTTCAAGAAAACCCTCTCCTAATGAGAGGAACCCAGGAGTCAGGGAGAGGAGGGGTGGGTGGTGGTTGGAGACAGAGGCCTGGTGCCCCGGGTGCAGTGGAAGTCTCTGGAAGACCAGGTGGAGGGAGGCCTCACGGAGTGATGCCCAGGGTTACAGACCTGTCGCAGCTGCTGTTTGTTAGTTCAAGTCCTGCTCTGAGGTGCTCTGTGTCAGCTCTGAGCGACAGGTGAGCTGGGGGTGCTCTGCAATGAGGGCTATGTGCACGGTTCCTGTGTGCCCAGCCCTGCCACGGTACCTGCAAGGGTAGCTCTGTATCCTGGGAGGGGCCTGACCACGAGAGCTCCGTGGGCTGGGGTGGGGGTGGGGTACCTGCCCAGGTGAGCTCCATATTCTGGGATTGGTCTGACCACGAGAGTCCCATGGGCTGCTGGGGACCTGGTAAAGGATGTCAGGACAGTCAGTGAAGCCACCGAGGATATACCTCCAGTTGCTCCTAATTCCTACACCCTGCTGGTCATTCTACCAACCACCAGGACATGGTATTCTGTATTAGTCTTCAATGATGCCTTCTTTTGTATTCCATTAGTCCCAGAGTCACAAGAAATTTTGGCTTGTGAGTGGCAGGACTCAACATACAACTAAAACAATACTTCCGGGCCGTTCGGCCCCAAGGGTGCAAAAATTCCCACACCATCTTTGGGGAAAGCTTAGCTAAAGACCTAAAAGTTCTACCTCTGGAAAAGGAAACCCTCCTTCAATATGCAGGCGACATTCTGATCGCTAGCCCTACTAAGGAGGCCTCTGAACTACCAAGCCAATAAAGGATAGAAGTTGTCCAAGAAAAAGCTCAAATATCACAGACTGCAGTGACCTTCCTGGGCTTCATTCTCACAGAAGGTCGGAGAAGCCCATCCCAGGAAAGGGAAGAAACCATTTTCAGCCTTACCCCTTTCTAAAACTAGAAGACAGCTTAGGGGTTCCTGGGGAGGCCAGGGTTTGCTGCTTCTGGATCCCTAACTACAGTCTACTAGCTGGGCCTCTATATGAAACACTGAAAGGAAAAGATGATGATCCTTTTGAATAGAATCCAGAAGTGGCCTTTCAAGAATGGAAAGAGCAGTCAATTCAGACCCTTGCCCTGGAACTCCCTAATTTAGCTAAACCCTTTGACCTTTACATTCCCGGTGAAAGGTGAATCGCCATTGGAGAATTAGTGCAAAACCTGGGACCACTTGAAATGGAACAATGCAAGAATGCCATCCAGGTAGGATAAACTACGGTCACTAAGGGGCTTGGCCCACTGCCACATCTGGCCAAGATACTGGCGGTATCTAAAAACCTGGAAATCAGCAGCCCAAAAGGCCACCTCCCTCCTAAGGGAAAAGGACCCCACGTGGTGATCCTAACCACCAACCATGCCCTGAAGTTGCAGGGTTCGCTCCGTGGGCACACCGACCTCGAGTGAGGAGGCCCTCCAACTCCAACATCCAGAGAGATAACCGGGGGCAACAGGGCACCATGACGACTCGTGTGAACATCACTTGACCTGGAGTTTCTCTCATAAAACAACAAGAGTGTGTCCCAAAAGAGTAGACTACTGCTTGCAGGACTTACTGCACCCAGAGGGGAGCTAATAATCTTGGCGGGGGAACAGTATACCACACTGTCACCATAGAAAAGCCTACAGACACCGTGATGATGGTGGCCAATAAGACCGGCTGGACTCCTGTTTACTTCAAAAGGCTGTTGACTCAGTGGCCATCATGGTCCTTGATCACCACTGACCCTGGACTGTCTGGGAGTTGAGCGGGCAGGGCTCTGACACCTGGTGCTGTTTGTACGTTAATTCAGGGGCCTAATTGAAGAAAGCGCAGACTACTGGTCAGAGCATCTAGGCTGGCAGAAACGGTCAGCCTAAGGTGGCCAAACAAATGTGGGGCGGGGTGAAACCGGCCCCCACAGCGTCTCTGCACATCTCTTTCCTGGATCCTTAAAGGTCATTAGAATCTATAACACTTCCAATGCTGGTGCTCAGGTGGACGAGCAGGGAGGCAGGGGTCCTGGGGACAATCAACGTCACCGGGAGGCTGCTGGGGAGAAGCTCTGACCCTCGCCCCAGGGTATGAGGGCTCCCAACTCAGCACTCAGCAGTTACAGAAGAAGGGTCTGCACCCTCAGCACTCCAAGAATGAGGAACGGGACAAAAAGCAGAGGAGGGGTTTGTCCCCAGCAAAGCCCATTAAAAATCCCTGGGAGATAAAAATAGAATCTGGGCAATAAAGTCAAGTCTAACCTTTTTTATCCTTTGTGCTTTGTCTAATTTCACGTGCTCCTAGGGTCCCGCATGCAGAGGTTCCACACCCGGCACTTCAGACCAGATTTCCTAGTGCAGAATGGCTGGGTCGACACCTCAGCTCCTGGGGCCCAGTGCAGACTCCACGATATAGAGCCTGAGCTACAGCCAACCCGGCCCTCGAGAGCTCCGCCGCCTCCCTCCCTCCCACTGACTCTGACAGGATCTCTACACAGCAGCCCAGCCCACAGCCCACGGGGTAGTGTATGCTCTCACCTCTCCATTCTCTGATCAAAATATAAAGTTTCCTTTGCTTGTGAACCAAACTCAGTCTCGATCTGTTGGCCCCAATGACACTGGGCAGGGGGACACTTGTTGGGGTCCACTCTGGAGGATCAGTAACAGAAATTGAGACTATTGTAACCTCAGTGAACAGATGTGTGAGCCAAACTGTAGTTAACATAGAACAGTGTATAAGGCTCGGGTAAAATAAGATGTTTTTAACACTTCCATTTGATATTTCCATCACTTTTTATAAGCAAGTTCAGTGAAAAGGTTTGTCTTATTTGTCAGGTCAATATTAGAGAAACGAAGTGATTTCTTTCCAAGGATGTACATCTAATAATCTTGGTTAAACCTTCAATCTTGTTTTAAATGCTTTTCCATTGAAAATGATACCTCTCTTTCAGCTCCCCCATTTCTGAGAAGTATAAAATCTTATAATTTATTATTACCAAAGGGGAAAGGTGTGAGGAGGGATAAATTAACAGTTTGGAATTAACACATACACACTGCTATGTATAAAATAGATCATCAACAAGGAACTACTGTATAGCACAGGGAACTACACTCAACATTTTGCAATAACCTATAAGGGGAAATAATCTGAAAAAGAATAGATATTTTTATTGACATCATCTATCAATGACAGTTAAAGTGTAGCCTAAGGGAAGCTGGTGGTGAGTGCTTCTGACCCTGAAGACTTCAATTATCTAAAGTTTGGACTCTGCCTACTTCCCAAGGCCCTTAATGAACATATGTGTAGCCGTAGCTTAAAAACTTCCCCAGTTTGGGTTTCGGGGAGACACTGATTTTGAAAAAGCCCTGGTGTTCTCCTTACATGAATGGGACTCTTCCTACTGCTAAAACATGTCTGTCACACCCAGAGGATGGTATACCGTCTGATCGGGAAGAGTTTGGAAAAGGCATCTCATCTCCTCATCTCCTGGTGCTCGGGTTCACCCCTCCAGCGTCTTTACTAACAGTCTCCCCACTTGGAGATGTCAGCACTGTCAACATCCTGTTGCGTACAGTTTGGAATTTGTCCAGAGGATGAAGCGGAAGGATGAGGAACAATGAGAGACAAGTCCTAGGTGTTCAGACAGGCACATGTCACTCTAATTTCCAATCAGGAAGACGAATTGACCAAAGGCTAGGGTTGCCCATGGAAACAGTATAGGGCTTGAGGAAATCCCGCTGCTTTGTGGCCAGTTCCCATAAACACAAGTTGAACAATGGAACTCAGGGGCAGTAAAATTCACAAAACTGCAGAGTTGAAAATATCCATCACTGAAAAATGTCTTGAGGAAAGTCAAAGAAAAGGACTTGTAAGCAAGGGAGAATGGCAGGAAAGGGATTTGAGGAGGTAGAAAGGACTCGCCATTAAGCACAAGAAAAGGAGCTGAACATTGCCAACATTGCAGTTGGCCAAAAAGGGTGTATGCGTTTTTTTCTGTATATATTCAAGAAAAGGGCATACACTTTTTTAGCCAACCAAACAGGTGGGCACTGGAAGTCAATACTACAAAAGATATCACTTCGCATCAGTCAGAAGAGCCATCCTCATAAAGCGTAAACAACAGAAATGCAGGACAGGGCAACGAGAAGAGGGAGCCCTGTGAGACTTATAGTGGAAATGTATATTGCCAACGGCCATTCTGGAGAAGTGTATTGTGTTTACTAAAGCATCTAAAAAATGAGCTACAGAGCATAGGGCACTTGCACTCATGGGCGTATATCTTGGGAAAAACAAAAATCGAGAGGACACAGGCACCCCAATGTTTACCCCCTCTCTGTTTAAAAGATCCTCGACTAGGATATAACTTAAATGTCTCTGGAGGGAAAAAATGGATAGAGATGTGGTACTTAGGTAGAGTGGAATATTATTCAGCCTGGAAATCAATGAAATATGGCCAGTTGTAACAACTCCCGAGGAGTTACGTATGATCATTCTAAGTGACAGAATTCAAAAAGAAAAAGACACATATCATAAGATATCACTTAAAGGTGGAATCCAAAATGGCTACACATGAAATAAATTACAAAACAAAAACATAGTCAAATATGTAGAAAACACGCATAAGGCTGCTAAACGGGAAAGGTGGGGAGGGGTGAGGCATCATCCAGGAGGTTGAAATTAGCAAAGATACCATTCCAAATACCAAACTGATAATCAACAAGGCCTACACGGTAGCTAAAAGAACTGCACTCAGCACACTCAAGTCACCGGAAAAGAATATATACGACTGGTAAGAATCTGAAAAAGAATTTATTGATGTCTCTCTGTACGTGAATCAAGTGGATGTACAGCAGCAAGAAACAGAGCTTTGAAAATCAGCTGTAACCAATATAGTAATAAATTGAAAAAAATAAACGACAGAGAGACAGAGAAAACCTCTTACAACTTTTCCTCAGGGACGGTGATGCAACATGGATTGAACACATCTAGACCCACAGCAGGATGAGACATAAGGCTGGAAACTGTTTGCGCTAAGAGAAATGTGAGGTTGGGTGAGGAAACGCACACCCTTTAAAGTAATACTACCTGGTACCCATTCAATGGGTCCCAAATCTGCAGGTTCAAGGGATCTTCCTACAGCTAAAACATGCATGGAAAACCCAGAGGACTGTACACCATGTGATCGGGAGATGTGTCTAAAATGCACCTCATTTATCCTCTCCTGGTGCTCCTGTTCACCATTCCAGCCACGCTACTTAGAATCTCCCCACTTGGAGAATCAGCACATTTAAACTTCTGTTTCACACATTTTGCAAATTGTGAGGAGGATGAACGGGAAGAGGGGGAACCAATGAGAGAATAGTTGTAGGGGTTTGGACGGGCACATATCACTCTAATTTCCCATTAAGAATAAGAATTAAAGAAAGGCTCAGCCTGCCTCGCCGGAGCCAAAATAGGGCCTGAAGCAATCCTGCGGGTTTGAGGCCAGCTCACAAAAGAGCAACTTAAAAAATGGAGCTCAGGGTCACTGCAATTCACAAACCTGCAGAGTTATAAATGAAAACTAACGTCCAAAAATATGTTGAGGTAAGGCAAAGAAGAGGATCTGAATGCAAGACAGAATTGCAAGAAACAGATTTCAAGAGATAGATTGGACTCGTCTTTAACGCACATGAAAAGCGGCAGAATTTCGACAATGAGGCAGTTGGCCCAAAAGGGCGTATGCGTTTTTTCCTGATTATATCCAGGAAAAGAACGCATACGCACTTTATGGGCAACGAAGCAAGCAAGCAATGCAAATGTGCACAACAAAGAAGTCTCATTTCCCACCAGTCAAAAGGGCCATCCTAAAAAATTGTAAAAACCAGAAATGCAGGACAGGCCATGGAGAACAGGGAGCCTTTATACGCTGATGGGCAGTGTGTGAACTGCCGAGAGCCACTCTGGAGAAATGTATGGTGGTTCCTAAATCATCTAAAAAACAGAGCTACAGAGCATAGGACACTTCCAATCATGGGAGTATATCTAGGGAAGTCTAAAAATCAACAAGACACAAGCACACCACAGTTTAGGGCTACTCTGTTTACAAGAACCTCAACTTCAGTACACCTTAAATATCCCAGGAAAGAGAACAATGGATAAAGAAGATGTGGTACTTATGTACAATGGAATATCTCTTCACCATGAAATCAATGTAATAAGGCTAGTAGAAGGATAAAGAGTGGATTTAGGTCCGATAATACTACTTGAAATAAGTCAAACAGAAAAAGAAACATATCATAAGATATCACTTATAGAGGGAGGGTAAATATGGCTGCACAAGAAATGAATTACAGAACAGAACAGTGTCTCACATTTAGAAAACACACTTATGTCAGCTTAAGGGGAAAGGAGAGGTGGGGTGATGCATAAAACCAGAGTTTGAAATTAGCACAGATACCGTTCAATAAACCAAATAGGTATTAGACAAGATCTACACCTTGCTCAATGAACTGGCCTCAACACACCCTATACACCGCAGAGAAATATATCTGAGTAATAAGAATCTTAAAACCCATGTATTGATATATCTCCATAAGGGAATCAAGTGTGTGCAGAGCGGCACAAACACAGCAGTGAAAATGAGCTAAACCCCATTATAGAAATAAATTTTAAAAACAAAACGCTGAAACAATGAAAGAGAGAAAAATTCTTACAAAATTCGCTCAGGGGCTGTGATGCAACCTGGATTGACCACATATAAACCCACAGCTGGATAAGACATAAGGCTGGACACTTGGGGCTGAGAGGATTGGTGAGCTTTGGTGAGCAACTGCCGAAAGTTTAATGCAATACTTCATGCTACTCATTCCAAGGGTCCCAACACTCCAGGTTGAAGGGAATCTTCCTACAGCTAAACCATGCTTGGGAAACCCAGCGACTGGTATACCATATGATCGGGAAAGGTTTCTAAAACGCACCTCATTTTTCCTCTCCTGGGGCTCCGGATCGACATTCCAGCCACTTTACTAACAACATCCCCACATGGAGAGTCAATGCCTTTAAGTTCTGGTATTGCACAGTCTGCAGTTAGTGCGGAGGATGAATGGGAATAGGGGGAACCAGTGAGAAACTAGCTGTAGCGGTTTCAATGGGCAATGTCACTCTAATGTCACATCAGTAAGAAGAATTAACCAAAGGCACAGCAAGGTGCCCCAGAAGAAAAATAGGGCTTCAAGGAATCCTGTGGTTATGGGGCAAGACCACAAAAATAAGAGCTGAAAAATGGAGCTAAGGGCCACTGCAATTCAAAAACCTGCAGAGTTATAAAGGCCAACTATTTTCAAAAAATATATTGAGGTAAGGCTATGAAGAGGCATTGAAAGCAAGGCAGAATTGCAGGAAACCGATTTCAGTAGGTAGACTGGAATTGCATTGAAAACATATGAAGAGAGTCAGAACCTCGACAATGATGCACTTGGCCAAAAAGGGCGTATGCGTTTTTTCCTGAATATATTCAGGAAAAAACGCATACGCACTTTTAGGCCAACCAAGTAAGCTTGCAAAGGAAATCTCCACTACAATGAACTCTCACTTCCACCGGGTCAAAAGGGCCATCTGAAAAAAGTGTAAAATCCAGAAAGGCAGGACAGGCCATGGAGAACTGGGAGCCTTGTTATGCTGATGGGCGGGATGTAAATTGCCAACAGACACTCGGGAGAAGTGTATGGTGTTTCCTGAAACATCTAAAAAACAAAGCAACAAAGCCTAGGGCACTTCCACTTATGGTCCTATAGCTTAGGGAAATTAAAATCAAAAAGACACAGCCACCCCAAAGTTTGGGACGGCTCTGTTTACAAGAACCTCGTTTACGGTACAAGTTCAATATCGCAGAAAGTGAAAAATGGATAAAGAAGTTGTGGTACTTACGTACAATGCAATAACACTCAGCAATGAAATCTATGTCATCAGGCCCGTAGCACCATAATGAGTGGATTCAGGTATGATGATTGGAACTGAAATAAGTCACACAGAAAAGAAATATCATAACGTATCACTAATACACAGAATGTGAACTTGGCTACACAGGAACTGAATTACAGAACAGAACAGGGTCTCAAATTTAGAAAACCAACTTATGCTTGCTTAAGGGGAAAGGTGAGTTGGGGTGCTGCATAAAACCAGAGATTGAAATGAGCACAGATAAAGTTCCTTAAGCCAAATATGGAATAGACAAGAGCTACTCCTTGCTCAACGAAATGGACTCAACACCCCATATTAAACGCCTAAGAATGTACCTGACTAGTAAGTATCTTAAAACCTATGGATTGCTATGTCTCCAAAAGAGAATCAAGCATGTGTACAGGGGCATAAACGCAGGAGTGATAGGATTGGAGAGGTTCGGTGAGCAAATGAAGACCCTTTGAAGTCATATTGCATGGTACCCATTCCACGGGTCTCAACTCTCCAGGTTTAAGGTATTCTTCCTTCAGCTAAAACATGCATGTGGAACCCAGAGTATGATCAACTGTGTGAACGGGAGACGTGTTCAAATATGTCTCACTTTTCCTCCCCTGGTACTCGGGTGCAACATTCCAGACGCTTTACTAACACTCTCCCCACTTGGAGAGTCAGCGCCTATAACCTCCTGTTTGGCCCAGTTTGCAATTTCTTCGGAAGATGAACAGGAATAGGGAGAACCAATGAGACACTAGCTGGAGGTGTCTGGACGGGCAAATTTAACTCTCATTTCCCACCAGGAAGAGGAAATAACCAAAGGCTCAGCGTGCCGTGCCGGAACCAGATTAGGGCCTGAAGCCATCCTGCGGTGTTGCGGCCAGGTCACAAGAAAGCGAGTTGAAGAAAGGAGCTCAGGGGCACTGTAATTCACAAACCTGCAGAGTTATAAATGACAGCTATCGTCCAAAAATATACTGAAGTAAGGCTGCCAAGAGGACTTGAAAGCGGGGCAGAATTGCAGGAAACCGATTTCAGGAGGTAGACTGGAATTGCATTGAAAGCATAGTAAAAGAGGCAGAACGTCCACAATGATGCACTTGGCCAAAAAGGGCGTATGCGTTTTTTCCTGAATATATTCAGGAAAAAACGCATACGCCCTTTTTGGCCAACCAAGCAAGCTTGCAAAGGAAATCTGCACTACAATGAAGTCTCACTTCCCCCCGGTCAAACGGGCCATCTGAAAAATGTGTAAAATCCAGAAAGGCAGGACAGGCCATGGAGAACTGGGAGCCTTGTTATGCTGATGGGCGGGATGTAAATTGCCAACAGACACTCGGGAGAAGTGTATGGTGTTTCCTGAAACATCTAAAAAACAAAGCAACAGAGCCTAGGGCACTTCCATTTATGGTCCTATAGCTTAGGGAAATTAAAATCAAAAAGACACAGCCACCCCAAAGTTTGGGACGCCTCTGTTTACAAGAACCTCGTTTACCGTACAAGTTCAATATCACAGAAAGTGAAAAATGGATAAAGAACATGTGGTACTTACGTACAATGCAGTATCACTCAGCAATGAAATCTATGTCATCAGGCCCGTAGCAGCATAATGAGTGGATTCAGGTACGATGATTCTAACTGAAATAAGTCACACAGAAAAAGAAACATCATAAGATATCAGTAATACACGGAATGTAAACTTGGCTACAAAGGAACTGAATTCCAAAATAGAACAGGGTCTCAAATTTAGAAAACCAACTTATGATTGCTTAAGGGGAAAGATGAGTTGGGGTGCTGCATAAAACCAGAGATTGAAATGAGCACAGATAAAGTTCCTTAAGCCAAATATGGAATAGACAAGAGCTACTCCTTGCTCAACGAAATGGACTCAACACCCCATATTAAACGCCTAAGAATGTACCTGACTAGTAAGTATCTTAAAACCTATGGATTGCTATGTCTCCAAAAGAGAATCAAGCGTGTGTACAGGGGCATAAACGCAGCAGTGATAGGATTGGAGAGGTTCGGTGAGCAAATGAAGACCCTTTGAAGTCATATTGCATGGTACCCATTCCACAGGTCTCAACTCTGCAGGTTTAAGGTATTCTTCCTTCAGCTAAAACATGCATGTGGAACCCAGAGTATGATCAACCGTGTGAACGGGAAACGTGTTCAAATATGTCTCAGTTTTCCTCCCCTGATACTCGGGTGCAACATTCCAGACGCTTTACTAACACTCTCCCCACTTGGAGAGTCAGCGCCTTTAACCTCCTGTTTGGCCCAGTTTGCAATTTCTGCGGAAGATGAACAGGAATAGCGAGAACCAATGAGAGACTAGCTGGAGGTGTCTGAACGGGCAAATTTAACTCTCATTTCCCACCAGGAAGAGGAAATAACCAAAGGCTCAGCGTGCCGTGCCGGAACCAGATTAGGGCCTGAAGCCATCCTGCGGTGTTGCGGCCAGCTCACAAGAAAGCGAGTTGAAGAAAGGAGCTCAGGGGCACTGTAATGCACAAACCTGCAGAGTTATAAATGACAGCTATCGTCCAAAAATATACTGAAGTAAGGCTGCCAAGAGGACTTGAATGCAGGGCAGAATTGCAGGAAACCGATTTCAGGAGGTAGACTGGAATTGCATTGAAAGCATAGGAAAAGAGGCAGAACGTCCACAATGATGCACTTGGCCAAAAAGGGCGTATGCATTTTTTCCTGAATATATTCAGGAAAAAACGCATACGCCCTTTTTGGCCAACCAAGCAAGCTTGCAAAGGAAATCTGCACTTCAATGAAGTCTCACTTCCCCCTGGTCAAAAGGGCCATCTGAAAAAAGTGTAAAATCCAGAAAGGCAGGACAGGCCATGGAGAACTGGAAGCCTTGTTATGCTGATGGGCGGGATGTAAATTGCCAACAGACACTCGGGAGAAGTGTATGGTGTTTCCTGAAACATCTAAAAAACAAAGCAACAGAGCCTAGGGCACTTCCACTTATGGTCCTATAGCTTAGGGAAATTAAAATCAAAAAGACACAGCCACCCCAAAGTTTGGAAGGGCTCTGTTTACAAGAAACTCATTTACAGTACAAGTTCAACATCGCAGAAAGTGAAAAATGGATAAAGAAGTTGTGGTATTTACTTACAAAGCAATATCACTCAGCAATGAAATCTATGTCATCAGGCCCTTAGCAGCACAATGAGTGGATTCAGGTATGATGATTCTAACTGAAATAAGTCACACAGAAAAAGAAACATCATAAGATATCAGTAATACACGGAATGTAAACTTGGCTACACAGGAACTGAATTACAGAACAGAACAGGGTCTCAAATTTAGAAATCCAACTTATGCTTGCTTAAGGGTAAAGGTGAGTTGGGGTGCTGCATAAAACCAGAGATTGAAATGAGCACAGATAAAGTTCCTTAAGCCAAATATGGAATAGACAAGAGCTACTCCTTGCTCAACGAAATGGACTCAACACCCCATATTAAACGCCTAAGAATGTACCTGACTAGTAAGTATCTTAAAACCTATGGATTGCTATGTCTCCGAAAGAGAATCAAGCGTGTGTACAGGGGCATAAACGCAGCAGTGATAGGATTGGAGTGGTTCGGTGAGCAAATGAAGACCCTTTGAAGTCATATTGCATGGTACCCATTCCACGGGTCTCAACTCTCCAGGTTTAAGGTATTCTTCCTTCAGCTAAAACATGCATGTGGAACCCAGAGTATGATCAACCGTGTGAACGGGAGACGTGTCCAAATATGTCTCAGTTTTCCTCCCCTGGTACTCGGGTGCAACATTCCAGACGCTTTACTAACACTCTCCCCACTTGGAGAGTCAGCGCCTTTAACCTCCTCTTTGGCCCAGTTTGCAATTTCTGCGGAAGATGAACAGGAATAGGGAGAACCAATGAGAGACTAGCTGGAGGTGTCTGGACGGGCAAATTTAACTCTCATTTCCCACCAGGAAGAGGAAATAACCAAAGGCTCAGCATGCCGTGCTGGAACCAGATTAGGGCGTGACGCTATCCTGCGGTGTTGCGGCCAGGTCACAAGAAAGCGAGTTGAAGAAAGGAGCTCAGGGGCACTGTAATGCACAAACCTGCAGAGTTATAAATGACAGCTATCGTCCAAAAATATACTGAAGTAAGGCTGCCAAGAGGACTTGAAAGCGGGGCAGAATTGCAGGAAACCGATTTCAGGAGGTAGACTGGAATTGCATTGAAAGCATAGGAAAAGAGGGAGAACGTCCACAATGATGCACTTGGCCAAAAAGGGCGTATGCGTTTTTTCCTGAATATATTCAGGAAAAAACGCATACGCCCTTTTTGGCCAACCAAGCAAGCTTGCAAAGGAAATCTGCACTACAATGAAGTCTCACTTCCCCCCGGTCAAAAGGGCCATCTGAAAAAAGTGTAAAATCCAGAAAGGCAGGACAGGCCATGGAGAACTGGGAGCCTTGTTATGCCGATGGGCGGGATGTAAATTGCTAACAGACACTCGGGACAAGTGTATGGTGTTTCCTGAAACATCTAAAAAACAAAGCAACAGAGCCTAGGGCACTTCCACTTATGGTCCTATAGCTTAGGGAAATTAAAATCAAAAAGACACAGCCACCCCAAAGGTTGGAACGGCTCTGTTTACAAGAACCTCGTTTACAGTACAAGTTCAACTTCGCAGAAAGTGAAAAATGGATAAAGAAGTTGTGGTATTTACTTACAAAGCAATATCACTCAGCAATGAAATCTATGTCATCAGGCCCATAGCATCACAATGTGTTGATTTAGGTATGATGATTCTAACTGAAATAAGTCACACAGAAAAAGAAACATCATAAGTTATCAGTAATACATGGAATGTAAACTTGGCTACACAGGAACTGAATTACAGAACAGAACAGGGTCTCAAATTTAGAAAACCAACTTATGCTTGCTTAAGGGGAAAGCTGAGTTGGGTGCTGCATAAAACCAGAGATTGAAATGAGCACAGTTAAAGTTCCTTAAGCCAAATATGGAATAGACAAGAGCTACTCCTTGCTCAATGAAATGGACTCAACACCGCATATTAAACGCCTAAGAATGTACC
This sequence comes from Grampus griseus, assembly GCF_964374135.1. Taxonomy (NCBI): domain Eukaryota; kingdom Metazoa; phylum Chordata; class Mammalia; order Artiodactyla; family Delphinidae; genus Grampus; species Grampus griseus. The sequence continues at coordinate 74,142 of NW_028133171.1, read as the reverse complement.
TGACTAGTAAGTATCTTAAAACCTATGGATTGCTATGTCTCCAAAAGAGAATCAAGCATGTGTACAGGGGCATAAAGGCAGCAGTGATAGGATTGGAGAAGTTCGGTGAGCAAATGAAGACCCTTTGAAGTCATATTGCATGGTACCCATTCCACGGGTTTCAACTACCCAGGTTTAAGGTATTCTTCCTTCAGCTAAAACATGCATGTGGAACCCAGAGTATGATCAACCATGTGAACGGGAGACGTGTTCAAATATGTTTCAGTTTTCCTCCCCTGGTACTCGGGTACAACATTCCAGACGCTTTACTAACACTCTCCCCACTTGGAATGTCAGCGCCTTTAACCTCCTGTTTGGCCCAGTTTGCAATTTCTGTGGAAGATGAACAGGAATAGGGAGAACCAATGAGAGACTAGCTGGAGGTGTCTGGACGGGCAAATTTAACTCTCATTTCCCACCAGGAAGAGGAATTAACCAAAGGCTCAGCGTGCCGTGCCGGAACCAAATTAGGGCCTGAAGCCATCCTGGGGTGTTGCGGCCAGCTCACAAGAAAGCGAGTTGAAGAAAGGAGCTCAGGGTCACTCTAATTCACAAACCTGCAGAGTTATAAATGACAGCTATCGTCCAAAAGTATACTGAAGTAAGGCTGCCAAGAGGACTTGAAAGCGGGGCACAATTGCAGGAAACCGATTTCAGGAGGTAGACTGGAATTGCATTGAAAGCATAGGAAAAGAGACAGAACGTCCACAATGATGCACTTGGCCAAAAAGGGCGTATGCGTTTTTTCCTAAATATATTCAGGAAAAAACGCATACGCACTTTTTGACCAACCAAGCAAATTTGCAAAGGAAATCTGCACTACAATGAAGTCTCACTTCCCCCCGGTCAAAAGGGCCATCTGAAAAAAGTGTAAAATCCAGAAAGGCAGGACAGGCCATGGAGAACTGGGAGCCTTGTTATGCTGATGGGCGGGATGTAAATTGCCAACAGACACTCGGGAGAAGTGTATGGTGTTTCCTGAAACATCTAAAAAACAAAGCAACAGAGCCTAGGGCACCTCCACTTATGGTCCTATAGCTTAGGGAAATTAAAATCATAAAGACACAGCCACCCCAAAGGTTGGGACGCCTTTGTTTACAAGAACCTCATTTACCGTACAAGTTCAATATCACAGAAAGTGAAAAATGGATAAAGAACTTGTGGTACTTACGTACAATGCAGTATCACTCAGCAATGAAATCTATGTCATCAGGCCCGTAGCAGCATAATGAGTGGATTCAGGTACGATGATTCTAACTGAAATAAGTCACACAGAAAGAGAAACATCATAAGATATCACTAATACACGGAATGTAAACTTGGCTACACAGGAACTGGATTCCAAAACAGAACAGGGTCTCACATTTAGAAAACCAACTTATGCTTGCTTAAGGGGAAAGGTGAGTTGGGGTTCTGCATAAAACCAGAGATTGAAATGAGCACAGATAAAGTTCCTTAAGCCAAATATGGAATAGACAAGAGCTACTCCTTGCTCAACGAAATGGACTCAACACCCCATATTAAACGCCTAAGAATGTACCTGACTAGTAAGTATCTTAAAACCTATGGATTGCTATGTCTCCGAAAGAGAATCAAGCGTGTGTACAGGGGCATAAACGCAGCAGTGATAGGATTGGAGAGGTTCGGTGAACAAATGAAGACCCTTTGAAATCATATTGCATGGTACCCATTCCACGGGTTTCAACTCTCCAGGTTTAAGGTATTCTTCCTTCAGCTAAAACATGCATGTGGAACCCAGAGTATGACCAACCGTGTGAATGGGAGACGTGTTCAAATATGTCTCAGTTTTCCTCCCCTGATACTCGGGTGCAACATTCCAGACGCTTTACTAACACACTCCCGACTTGGAGAGTCAGTCCCTTTAACCTCCTGTTTGGCCCAGTTTGCAATTTCTGCGGAAGATGAACAGGAATAGCGAGAACCAATGAGAGACTAGCTGGAGGTGTCTGGACGGGCAAATTTAACTCTCATTTCCCACCAGGAAGAGGAATTAACCAAAGGCTCAGCGTGCCGTGCTGGAACCAGATTAGGGCCTGAAGCCATCCTGCGGTGTTGCGGCCAGGTCACAAGAAAGCGAGTTGAAGAAAGGAGCTCAGGGGCACTGTAATTCACAAACCTGCAGAGTTATAAATGACAGCTATCGTCCAAAAATATACTGAAGTAAGGCTGCCAAGAGGACTTGAAAGCGGGGCAGAATTGCAGGAAACCGATTTCAGGAGGTAGACTGGAATTGTATTGAAAGCATAGGAAAAGAGGCAGAACGTCCACAATGATGCACTTGGCCAAAAAGGGCGTATGCGTTTTTTCCTGAATATATTCAGGAAAAAACGCATACGCCCTTTTTGGCCAACCAAGCAAGCTTGCAAAGGAAATCTGCACTACAATGAAGTCTCACTTCCCCCCGGTCAAAAGGGCCATCTGAAAAAAGTGTAAAATCCAGAAAGGCAGGACAGGCCATGGAGAACTGGGAGCCTTGTTATGCTGATGGGCGGGATGTAAATTGCCAACAGACACTCCGGAGAAGTGTATGGTGTTTCCTGAAACATCTAAAAAACAAAGCAACAGAGCCTAGGGCACTTCCACTTATGGTCCTATAGCTTAGGGAATTCAAAATCAAAAAGGCACAGTCACCCCAAAGTTTGGGACGCCTCTGTTTACAAGAATCTCGTTTTCCGTACAAGTTCAGTATCACAGAAAGTGAAAAATGGATAAAGAACTTGTGGTACTTACGTACAATGCAGTATCACTCAGCAATGAAATCTATGTCATCAGGCCCGTAGCAGCATAATGAGTGGATTCAGGTACGATGATTCTAACTGAAATAAGTCACACAGAAAAAGAAACATCATAAGATATCACTAATACACGGAATTTAAACTTGGCTACACAGGAACTGAATTACAGAACAGAACAGGGTCTCAAATTTAGAAAACCAACTTATGCTTGCTTAAGGGGAAAGGTGAGTTGGGGTGCTGCATAAAACCAGAGATTGAAATGAGCACAGATAAAGTTCCTTAAGCCAAATATGGAATAGACAAGAGCTACTCCTTGCTCAACGAAATGGACTCAACACCCCATATTAAACGCCTAAGAATGTACCTGACTAGTAAGTATCTTAAAACCTATGGATTGCTATGTCTCCAAAAGAGAATCAAGCGTGTGTACAGGGGCATAAACGCAGCAGTGATAGGATTCGAGAGGTTCGGTGAGCAAATGAAGACCCTTTGAAGTCATATTGCATGGTACCCATTCCACGGGTCTCAACTCTGCAGGTTTAAGGTATTCTTCCTTCAGCTAAAACATGCATGTGGCACCCAGAGTATGATCAACCGTGTGAACGGGAAACGTGTTCAAATATGTCTCAGTTTTCCTCCCCTGATACTCGGGTGCAACATTCCAGACGCTTTACTAACACTCTCCCCACTTGGAGAGTCAGCGCCTTTAACCTCCTGTTTGGCCCAGTTTGCAATTTCTGCGGAAGATGAACAGGAATAGCGAGAACCAATGAGAGACTAGCTGGAGGTGTCTGAACGGGCAAATTTAACTCTCATTTCCCACCAGGAAGAGGAAATAACCAAAGGCTCAGCGTGCCGTGCCGGAACCAGATTAGGGCCTGAAGCCATCCTGCGGTGTTGCGGCCAGCTCACAAGAAAGCGAGTTGAAGAAAGGAGCTCAGGGGCACTGTAATGCACAAACCTGCAGAGTTATAAATGACAGCTATCGTCCAAAAATATACTGAAGTAAGGCTGCCAAGAGGACTTGAATGCAGGGCAGAATTGCAGGAAACCGATTTCAGGAGGTAGACTGGAATTGCATTGAAAGCATAGGAAAAGAGGCAGAACGTCCACAATGATGCACTTGGCCAAAAAGGGCGTATGCATTTTTTCCTGAATATATTCAGGAAAAAACGCATACGCCCTTTTTGGCCAACCAAGCAAGCTTGCAAAGGAAATCTGCACTTCAATGAAGTCTCACTTCCCCCCGGTCAAAAGGGCCATCTGAAAAAAGTGTAAAATCCAGAAAGGCAGGACAGGCCATGGAGAACTGGAAGCCTTGTTATGCTGATGGGCGGGATGTAAATTGCCAACAGACACTGGGGAGAAGTGTATGGTGTTTCCTGAAACATCTAAAAAACAAAGCAACAGAGCCTAGGGCACTTCCACTTATGGTCCTATAGCTTAGGGAAATTAAAATCAAAAAGACACAGCCACCCCAAAGTTTGGAAGGGCTCTGTTTACAAGAAACTCATTTACAGTACAAGTTCAACATCGCAGAAAGTGAAAAATGGATAAAGAAGTTGTGGTATTTACTTACAAAGCAATATCACTCAGCAATGAAATCTATGTCATCAGGCCCTTAGCAGCACAATGAGTGGATTCAGGTATGATGATTCTAACTGAAATAAGTCACACAGAAAAAGAAACATCATAAGATATCAGTAATACACGGAATGTAAACTTGGCTACACAGGAACTGAATTACAGAACAGAACAGGGTCTCAAATTTAGAAAACCAACTTATGCTTGCTTAAGGGTAAAGGTGAGTTGGGGTGCTGCATAAAACCAGAGATTGAAATGAGCACAGATAAAGTTCCTTAAGCCAAATATGGAATAGACAAGAGCTACTCCTTGCTCAACGAAATGGACTCAACACCCCATATTAAACGCCTAAGAATGTACCTGACTAGTAAGTATCTTAAAACCTATGGATTGCTATGTCTCCGAAAGAGAATCAAGCGTGTGTACAGGGGCATAAACGCAGCAGTGATAGGATTGGAGTGGTTCGGTGAGCAAATGAAGACCCTTTGAAGTCATATTGCATGGTACCCATTCCACGGGTCTCAACTCTCCAGGTTTAAGGTATTCTTCCTTCAGCTAAAACATGCATGTGGAACCCAGAGTATGATCAACCGTGTGAACGGGAGACGTGTCCAAATATGTCTCAGTTTTCCTCCCCTGGTACTCGGGTGCAACATTCCAGACGCTTTACTAACACTCTCCCCACTTGGAGAGTCAGCGCCTTTAACCTCCTGTTTGGCCCAGTTTGCAATTTCTGCGGAAGATGAACAGGAATAGCGAGAACCAATGAGAGACTAGCTGGAGGTGTCTGAACGGGCAAATTTAACTCTCATTTCCCACCAGGAAGAGGAAATAACCAAAGGCTCAGCGTGCCGTGCCGGAACCAGATTAGGGCCTGAAGCCATCCTGCGGTGTTGCGGCCAGCTCACAAGAAAGCGAGTTGAAGAAAGGAGCTCAGGGGCACTGTAATGCACAAACCTGCAGAGTTATAAATGACAGCTATCGTCCAAAAATATACTGAAGTAAGGCTGCCAAGAGGACTTGAATGCAGGGCAGAATTGCAGGAAACCGATTTCAGGAGGTAGACTGGAATTGCATTGAAAGCATAGGAAAAGAGGCAGAACGTCCACAATGATGCACTTGGCCAAAAAGGGCGTATGCATTTTTTCCTGAATATATTCAGGAAAAAACGCATACGCCCTTTTTGGCCAACCAAGCAAGCTTGCAAAGGAAATCTGCACTTCAATGAAGTCTCACTTCCCCCCGGTCAAAAGGGCCATCTGAAAAAAGTGTAAAATCCAGAAAGGCAGGACAGGCCATGGAGAACTGGAAGCCTTGTTATGCTGATGGGCGGGATGTAAATTGCCAACAGACACTGGGGAGAAGTGTATGGTGTTTCCTGAAACATCTAAAAAACAAAGCAACAGAGCCTAGGGCACTTCCACTTATGGTCTTATAGCTTAGGGAAATTAAAATCAAAAAGACACAGCCACCCCAAAGTTTGGAAGGGCTCTGTTTACAAGAAACTCATTTACAGTACAAGTTCAACATCGCAGAAAGTGAAAAATGGATAAAGAAGTTGTGGTATTTACTTACAAAGCAATATCACTCAGCAATGAAATCTATGTCATCAGGCCCTTAGCAGCACAATGAGTGGATTCAGGTATGATGATTCTAACTGAAATAAGTCACACAGAAAAAGAAACATCATAAGATATCAGTAATACACGGAATGTAAACTTGGCTACACAGGAACTGAATTACAGAACAGAACAGGGTCTCAAATTTAGAAAACCAACTTATGCTTGCTTAAGGGTAAAGGTGAGTTGGGGTGCTGCATAAAACCAGAGATTGAAATGAGCACAGATAAAGTTCCTTAAGCCAAATATGGAATAGACAAGAGCTACTCCTTGCTCAACGAAATGGACTCAACACCCCATATTAAACGCCTAAGAATGTACCTGACTAGTAAGTATCTTAAAACCTATGGATTGCTATGTCTCCGAAAGAGAATCAAGCGTGTGTACAGGGGCATAAACGCAGCAGTGATAGGATTGGAGTGGTTCGGTGAGCAAATGAAGACCCTTTGAAGTCATATTGCATGGTACCCATTCCACGGGTCTCAACTCTCCAGGTTTAAGGTATTCTTCCTTCAGCTAAAACATGCATGTGGAACCCAGAGTATGATCAACCGTGTGAACGGGAGACGTGTCCAAATATGTCTCAGTTTTCCTCCCCTGGTACTCGGGTGCAACATTCCAGACGCTTTACTAACACTCTCCCCACTTGGAGAGTCAGCGCCTTTAACCTCCTCTTTGGCCCAGTTTGCAATTTCTGCGGAAGATGAACAGGAATAGGGAGAACCAATGAGAGACTAGCTGGAGGTGTCTGGACGGGCAAATTTAACTCTCATTTCCCACCAGGAAGAGGAAATAACCAAAGGCTCAGCATGCCGTGCTGGAACCAGATTAGGGCGTGACGCTATCCTGCGGTGTTGCGGCCAGGTCACAAGAAAGCGAGTTGAAGAAAGGAGCTCAGGGGCACTGTAATGCACAAACCTGCAGAGTTATAAATGACAGCTATCGTCCAAAAATATACTGAAGTAAGGCTGCCAAGAGGACTTGAAAGCGGGGCAGAATTGCAGGAAACCGATTTCAGGAGGTAGACTGGAATTGCATTGAAAGCATAGGAAAAGAGGGAGAACGTCCACAATGATGCACTTGGCCAAAAAGGGCATATGCGTTTTTTCCTGAATATATTCAGGAAAAAACGCATACGCCCTTTTTGGCCAACCAAGCAAGCTTGCAAAGGAAATCTGCACTACAATGAAGTCTCACTTCCCCCCGGTCAAAAGGGCCATCTGAAAAAAGTATAAAATCCAGAAAGGCAGGACAGGCCATGGAGAACTGGGAGCCTTGTTATGCCGATGGGCGGGATGTAAATTGCTAACAGACACTCGGGACAAGTGTATGGTGTTTCCTGAAACATCTAAAAAACAAAGCAACAGAGCCTAGGGCACTTCCACTTATGGTCCTATAGCTTAGGGAAATTAAAATCAAAAAGACACAGCCACCCCAAAGGTTGGAACGGCTCTGTTTACAAGAACCTCGTTTACAGTACAAGTTCAACTTCGCAGAAAGTGAAAAATGGATAAAGAAGTTGTGGTATTTACTTACAAAGCAATATCACTCAGCAATGAAATCTATGTCATCAGGCCCATAGCATCACAATGTGTTGATTTAGGTATGATGATTCTAACTGAAATAAGTCACACAGAAAAAGAAACATCATAAGTTATCAGTAATACATGGAATGTAAACTTGGCTACACAGGAACTGAATTACAGAACAGAACAGGGTCTCAAATTTAGAAAACCAACTTATGCTTGCTTAAGGGGAAAGCTGAGTTGGGTGCTGCATAAAACCAGAGATTGAAATGAGCACAGTTAAAGTTCCTTAAGCCAAATATGGAATAGACAAGAGCTACTCCTTGCTCAATGAAATGGACTCAACACCGCATATTAAACGCCTAAGAATGTACCTGACTAGTAAGTATCTTAAAACCTATGGATTGCTATGTCTCCAAAAGAGAATCAAGCATGTGTACAGGGGCATAAAGGCAGCAGTGATAGGATTGGAGAAGTTCGGTGAGCAAATGAAGACCCTTTGAAGTCATATTGCATGGTACCCATTCCACGGGTTTCAACTACCCAGGTTTAAGGTATTCTTCCTTCAGCTAAAACATGCATGTGGAACCCAGAGTATGATCAACCATGTGAACGGGAGACGTGTTCAAATATGTTTCAGTTTTCCTCCCCTGGTACTCGGGTACAACATTCCAGACGCTTTACTAACACTCTCCCCACTTGGAATGTCAGCGCCTTTAACCTCCTGTTTGGCCCAGTTTGCAATTTCTGTGGAAGATGAACAGGAATAGGGAGAACCAATGAGAGACTAGCTGGAGGTGTCTGGACGGGCAAATTTAACTCTCATTTCCCACCAGGAAGAGGAATTAACCAAAGGCTCAGCGTGCCGTGCCGGAACCAAATTAGGGCCTGAAGCCATCCTGGGGTGTTGCGGCCAGCTCACAAGAAAGCGAGTTGAAGAAAGGAGCTCAGGGTCACTCTAATTCACAAACCTGCAGAGTTATAAATGACAGCTATCGTCCAAAAGTATACTGAAGTAAGGCTGCCAAGAGGACTTGAAAGCGGGGCACAATTGCAGGAAACCGATTTCAGGAGGTAGACTGGAATTGCATTGAAAGCATAGGAAAAGAGACAGAACGTCCACAATGATGCACTTGGCCAAAAAGGGCGTATGCGTTTTTTCCTAAATATATTCAGGAAAAAACGCATACGCACTTTTTGACCAACCAAGCAAATTTGCAAAGGAAATCTGCACTACAATGAAGTCTCACTTCCCCCCGGTCAAAAGGGCCATCTGAAAAAAGTGTAAAATCCAGAAAGGCAGGACAGGCCATGGAGAACTGGGAGCCTTGTTATGCTGATGGGCGGGATGTAAATTGCCAACAGACACTCGGGAGAAGTGTATGGTGTTTCCTGAAACATCTAAAAAACAAAGCAACAGAGCCTAGGGCACCTCCACTTATGGTCCTATAGCTTAGGGAAATTAAAATCATAAAGACACAGCCACCCCAAAGGTTGGGACGCCTTTGTTTACAAGAACCTCATTTACCGTACAAGTTCAATATCACAGAAAGTGAAAAATGGATAAAGAACTTGTGGTACTTACGTACAATGCAGTATCACTCAGCAATGAAATCTATGTCATCAGGCCCGTAGCAGCATAATGAGTGGATTCAGGTACGATGATTCTAACTGAAATAAGTCACACAGAAAGAGAAACATCATAAGATATCACTAATACACGGAATGTAAACTTGGCTACACAGGAACTGGATTCCAAAACAGAACAGGGTCTCACATTTAGAAAACCAACTTATGCTTGCTTAAGGGGAAAGGTGAGTTGGGGTTCTGCATAAAACCAGAGATTGAAATGAGCACAGATAAAGTTCCTTAAGCCAAATATGGAATAGACAAGAGCTACTCCTTGCTCAACGAAATGGACTCAACACCCCATATTAAACGCCTAAGAATGTACCTGACTAGTAAGTATCTTAAAACCTATGGATTGCTATGTCTCCGAAAGAGAATCAAGCGTGTGTACAGGGGCATAAACGCAGCAGTGATAGGATTGGAGAGGTTCGGTGAACAAATGAAGACCCTTTGAAATCATATTGCATGGTACCCATTCCACGGGTTTCAACTCTCCAGGTTTAAGGTATTCTTCCTTCAGCTAAAACATGCATGTGGAACCCAGAGTATGACCAACCGTGTGAATGGGAGACGTGTTCAAATATGTCTCAGTTTTCCTCCCCTGATACTCGGGTGCAACATTCCAGACGCTTTACTAACACACTCCCGACTTGGAGAGTCAGTCCCTTTAACCTCCTGTTTGGCCCAGTTTGCAATTTCTGCGGAAGATGAACAGGAATAGCGAGAACCAATGAGAGACTAGCTGGAGGTGTCTGGACGGGCAAATTTAACTCTCATTTCCCACCAGGAAGAGGAATTAACCAAAGGCTCAGCGTGCCGTGCTGGAACCAGATTAGGGCCTGAAGCCATCCTGCGGTGTTGCGGCCAGGTCACAAGAAAGCGAGTTGAAGAAAGGAGCTCAGGGGCACTGTAATTCACAAACCTGCAGAGTTATAAATGACAGCTATCGTCCAAAAATATACTGAAGTAAGGCTGCCAAGAGGACTTGAAAGCGGGGCAGAATTGCAGGAAACCGATTTCAGGAGGTAGACTGGAATTGTATTGAAAGCATAGGAAAAGAGGCAGAACGTCCACAATGATGCACTTGGACAAAAAGGGCGTATGCGTTTTTTCCTGAATATATTCAGGAAAAAACGCATACGCCCTTTTTGGCCAACCAAGCAAGCTTGCAAAGGAAATCTGCACTACAATGAAGTCTCACTTCCCCCCGGTCAAAAGGGCCATCTGAAAAAAGTGTAAAATCCAGAAAGGCAGGACAGGCCATGGAGAACTGGGAGCCTTGTTATGCTGATGGGCGGGATGTAAATTGCCAACAGACACTCCGGAGAAGTGTATGGTGTTTCCTGAAACATCTAAAAAACAAAGCAACAGAGCCTAGGGCACTTCCACTTATGGTCCTATAGCTTAGGGAATTCAAAATCAAAAAGGCACAGTCACCCCAAAGTTTGGGACGCCTCTGTTTACAAGAATCTCGTTTTCCGTACAAGTTCAGTATCACAGAAAGTGAAAAATGGATAAAGAACTTGTGGTACTTACGTACAATGCAGTATCACTCAGCAATGAAATCTATGTCATCAGGCCCGTAGCAGCATAATGAGTGGATTCAGGTACGATGATTCTAACTGAAATAAGTCACACAGAAAAAGAAACATCATAAGGTATCACTAATACACGGAATTTAAACTTGGCTACACAGGAACTGAATTACAGAACAGAACAGGGTCTCAAATTTAGAAAACCAACTTATGCTTGCTTAAGGGGAAAGGTGAGTTGGGGTGCTGCATAAAACCAGAGATTGAAATGAGCACAGATAAAGTTCCTTAAGCCAAATATGGAATAGACAAGAGCTACTCCTTGCTCAACGAAATGGACTCAACACCCCATATTAAACGCCTAAGAATGTACCTGACTAGTAAGTATCTTAAAACCTATGGATTGCTATGTCTCCAAAAGAGAATCAAGCGTGTGTACAGGGGCATAAACGCAGCAGTGATAGGATTCGAGAGGTTCGGTGAGCAAATGAAGACCCTTTGAAGTCATATTGCATGGTACCCATTCCACGGGTCTCAACTCTGCAGGTTTAAGGTATTCTTCCTTCAGCTAAAACATGCATGTGGCACCCAGAGTATGATCAACCGTGTGAACGGGAAACGTGTTCAAATATGTCTCAGTTTTCCTCCCCTGATACTCGGGTGCAACATTCCAGACGCTTTACTAACACTCTCCCCACTTGGAGAGTCAGCGCCTTTAACCTCCTGTTTGGCCCAGTTTGCAATTTCTGCGGAAGATGAACAGGAATAGCGAGAACCAATGAGAGACTAGCTGGAGGTGTCTGAACGGGCAAATTTAACTCTCATTTCCCACCAGGAAGAGGAAATAACCAAAGGCTCAGCGTGCCGTGCCGGAACCAGATTAGGGCCTGAAGCCATCCTGCGGTGTTGCGGCCAGCTCACAAGAAAGCGAGTTGAAGAAAGGAGCTCAGGGGCACTGTAATGCACAAACCTGCAGAGTTATAAATGACAGCTATCGTCCAAAAATATACTGAAGTAAGGCTGCCAAGAGGACTTGAATGCAGGGCAGAATTGCAGGAAACCGATTTCAGGAGGTAGACTGGAATTGCATTGAAAGCATAGGAAAAGAGGCAGAACGTCCACAATGATGCACTTGGCCAAAAAGGGCGTATGCATTTTTTCCTGAATATATTCAGGAAAAAACGCATACGCCCTTTTTGGCCAACCAAGCAAGCTTGCAAAGGAAATCTGCACTTCAATGAAGTCTCACTTCCCCCCGGTCAAAAGGGCCATCTGAAAAAAGTGTAAAATCCAGAAAGGCAGGACAGGCCATGGAGAACTGGAAGCCTTGTTATGCTGATGGGCGGGATGTAAATTGCCAACAGACACTCGGGAGAAGTGTATGGTGTTTCCTGAAACATCTAAAAAACAAAGCAACAGAGCCTAGGGCACTTCCACTTATGGTCCTATAGCTTAGGGAAATTAAAATCAAAAAGACACAGCCACCCCAAAGTTTGGAAGGGCTCTGTTTACAAGAAACTCATTTACAGTACAAGTTCAACATCGCAGAAAGTGAAAAATGGATAAAGAAGTTGTGGTATTTACTTACAAAGCAATATCACTCAGCAATGAAATCTATGTCATCAGGCCCTTAGCAGCACAATGAGTGGATTCAGGTATGATGATTCTAACTGAAATAAGTCACACAGAAAAAGAAACATCATAAGATATCAGTAATACACGGAATGTAAACTTGGCTACACAGGAACTGAATTACAGAACAGAACAGGGTCTCAAATTTAGAAAACCAACTTATGCTTGCTTAAGGGTAAAGGTGAGTTGGGGTGCTGCATAAAACCAGAGATTGAAATGAGCACAGATAAAGTTCCTTAAGCCAAATATGGAATAGACAAGAGCTACTCCTTGCTCAACGAAATGGACACAACACCCCATATTAAACGCCTAAGAATGTACCTGACTAGTAAGTATCTTAAAACCTATGGATTGCTATGTCTCCGAAAGAGAATCAAGCGTGTGTACAGGGGCATAAACGCAGCAGTGATAGGATTGGAGTGGTTCGGTGAGCAAATGAAGACCCTTTGAAGTCATATTGCATGGTACCCATTCCACGGGTCTCAACTCTCCAGGTTTAAGGTATTCTTCCTTCAGCTAAAACATGCATGTGGAACCCAGAGTATGATCAACCGTGTGAACGGGAGACGTGTCCAAATATGTCTCAGTTTTCCTCCCCTGGTACTCGGGTGCAACATTCCAGACGCTTTACTAACACTCTCCCCACTTGGAGAGTCAGCGCCTTTAACCTCCTCTTTGGCCCAGTTTGCAATTTCTGCGGAAGATGAACAGGAATAGGGAGAACCAATGAGAGACTAGCTGGAGGTGTCTGGACGGGCAAATTTAACTCTCATTTCCCACCAGGAAGAGGAAATAACCAAAGGCTCAGCATGCCGTGCTGGAACCAGATTAGGGCGTGACGCTATCCTGCGGTGTTGCGGCCAGGTCACAAGAAAGCGAGTTGAAGAAAGGAGCTCAGGGGCACTGTAATGCACAAACCTGCAGAGTTATAAATGACAGCTATCGTCCAAAAATATACTGAAGTAAGGCTGCCAAGAGGACTTGAAAGCGGGGCAGAATTGCAGGAAACCGATTTCAGGAGGTAGACTGGAATTGCATTGAAAGCATAGGAAAAGAGGGAGAACGTCCACAATGATGCACTTGGCCAAAAAGGGCATATGCGTTTTTTCCTGAATATATTCAGGAAAAAACGCATACGCCCTTTTTGGCCAACCAAGCAAGCTTGCAAAGGAAATCTGCACTACAATGAAGTCTCACTTCCCCCCGGTCAAAAGGGCCATCTGAAAAAAGTATAAAATCCAGAAAGGCAGGACAGGCCATGGAGAACTGGGAGCCTTGTTATGCCGATGGGCGGGATGTAAATTGCTAACAGACACTCGGGACAAGTGTATGGTGTTTCCTGAAACATCTAAAAAACAAAGCAACAGAGCCTAGGGCACTTCCACTTATGGTCCTATAGCTTAGGGAAATTAAAATCAAAAAGACACAGCCACCCCAAAGGTTGGAACGGCTCTGTTTACAAGAACCTCGTTTACAGTACAAGTTCAACTTCGCAGAAAGTGAAAAATGGATAAAGAAGTTGTGGTATTTACTTACAAAGCAATATCACTCAGCAATGAAATCTATGTCATCAGGCCCATAGCATCACAATGTGTTGATTTAGGTATGATGATTCTAACTGAAATAAGTCACACAGAAAAAGAAACATCATAAGTTATCAGTAATACATGGAATGTAAACTTGGCTACACAGGAACTGAATTACAGAACAGAACAGGGTCTCAAATTTAGAAAACCAACTTATGCTTGCTTAAGGGGAAAGGTGAGTTGGGTGCTGCATAAAACCAGAGATTGAAATGAGCACAGTTAAAGTTCCTTAAGCCAAATATGGAATAGACAAGAGCTACTCCTTGCTCAATGAAATGGACTCAACACCGCATATTAAACGCCTAAGAATGTACCTGACTAGTAAGTATCTTAAAACCTATGGATTGCTATGTCTCCGAAAGAGAATCAAGCGTGTGTACAGGGGCATAAACGCAGCAGTGATAGGATTGGAGAGGTTCGGTGAACAAATGAAGACCCTTTGAAATCATATTGCATGGTACCCATTCCACGGGTTTCAACTCTCCAGGTTTAAGGTATTCTTCCTTCAGCTAAAACATGCATGTGGAACCCAGAGTATGACCAACCGTGTGAATGGGAGACGTGTTCAAATATGTCTCAGTTTTCCTCCCCTGGTACTCGGGTGCAACATTCCAGACGCTTTACTAACACTCTCCCCACTTGGACAGTCAGCGTCTTTAACCTCCTGTTTGGCCCAGTTTGCAATTTCTGCGGAAGATGAACAGGAATAGCGAGAACCAATGAGAGAGTAGCTGGAGGTTTCTGGACGGTCAAATTTAACTCTCATTTCCCACCAGGAAGAGGAAATAACCAAAGGCTCAGCATGCCATGCCGAAACCAGATTAGGGCCTGAAGCCATCGTGCGGTGTTGCGGCCAGGTCACATGAAAGCGAGTTGAAGAAAGGAGCTCAGTGGCACTGTAATTCACAAACCTGCAGAGTTATAAATGACAGCTATCGTCCAAAAATATACTGAAGTAAGGCTGCCAAGAGGACTTGAAAGTGGGGCAGAATTGCAGGAAACCGATTTCAGGAGGTAGACTGGAATTGCATTGAAAGCATAGGAAAAGAGACAGAACGTCCACAATGATGCACTTGGCCAAAAAGGGCGTATGCGTTTTTTCCTGAATATATTCAGTAAAAAACGCATACGCCCTTTTTGACCAACCAAGCAAGCTTGCAAAGGAAATCTGCACTACAATGAAGTCTCCCATCCCCCCGGTCAAAAGGGCCATCTGAAAAAAGTGTAAAATCCAGAAAGGCAGGACAGGCCGTGGAGAACTGGGAGCCTTGTTGTGCTGATGGGCGGGATGTAAATTGCCAACAGACACTCGGGAGAAGTGTATGGTGTTTCCTGAAACATCTAAAAAACAAAGCAACAGAGCCTAGGGCACTTCCACTTATGGTCCTATAGCTTAGGGAAATTAAAATCATAAAGACACAGCCACCCCAAACGTTGGGACGCCTCTGTTTACAAGAACCTCATTTACCGTACAAGTTCAATATCACAGAAAGTGAAAAATGGATAAAGAACTTGTGGTACTTACATACAATGCAGTATCACTCAGCAATGAAATCTATGTCATCAGGCCCGTAGCAGCATAATGAGTGGATTCAGGTACGATGATTCTAACTGAAATAAGTCACACAGAAAGAGAAACATCATAAGATATCACTAATACACGGAATGTAAACTTGGGTACAAAGGAACTGAATTCCAAAACAGAACAGGGTCTCAAATTTAGAAAACCAACTTAAGCTTGCTTAAGGGGAAAGGTGAGTTGGGGTTCTGCATAAAACCAGAGATTGAAATGAGCACAGATAAAGTTCCTTAAGCCAAATATGGAATAGACAAGAGCTACTCCTTGCTCAACGAAATGGACTAAACACCCCATATTAAACGCCTAAGAATGTACCAGACTAGTAAGTATCTTAAAACCTATGGATTGCTATGTCTCCAAAAGAGAATCAAGCGTGTGTACAGGGGCATAAACGCAGCAGTGATAGGATTGGAGAGGTCCGGTGAGCAAATGAAAACCCTTTGAACTCATAATGCATGGTACCCATTCCACGGGTTTCAACTACCCAGCTTTAAGGTATTCTTCCTTCAGATAAAACATGCATGTGGAACCCAGAGTATGATCAACCGTGTGAATGGGAGACGTGTTCAAATATGTCTCAGTTTTCCTCCCCTGATACTCGGGTGCAACATTCCAGACGCTTTACTAACACTCTCCCGACTTGGAGAGTCAGTCCCTTTAACCTCCTGTTTGGCCCAGTTTGCAATTTCTGCGGAAGATGAACAGGAATAGGGAGAACCAATGAGAGACTAGCTGGAGGTGTCTGGACGGGCAAATTTAACTCTCATTTCCCACCAGTAAGAGGAAATAACCAAAGGCTCAGCGTGCCGTGCTGGAACCAGATTAGGGCCTGAAGCAATCCTTCGGTGTTGCGGTCAGCTCACAAGAAAGCGAGTTGAAGAAAGGAGCTCAGGGGCACTGTAATTGACAAACATGCAGAGTTATAAATGACAGCTATCGTCCAAAAATATACTGAAGTAAGGCTGCCAGGAGGACTTGAAAGCAGGGCAGAATTGCAGGAAACCGATTTCAGGAGGTAGACTGGAATTGCATTGAAAGCATAGGAAAAGAGGCAGAACGTCCACAATGATGCACTTGGCCAAAAAGGGCGTATGCGTTTTTTCCTGAATATATTCAGGAAAAAACGCATACGCCCTTTTTGGCCAACCAAGCAAGCTTGCAAAGGAAATCTGCACTACAATGAAGTCTCACTTCCCCCTGGTCAAAAGGGCCATCTGAAAAAAGTGTAAAATCCAGAAAGCAGGAGAGGCCATGGAGAACTGGGAGCCTTGTTATGCTGATGGGCGGGATGTAAATTGCCAACAGACACTCGGGAGAAGTGTATGGTGTTTCCTGAAACATCTAAAAAACAAAGCAACAGAGCCTAGGGCACTTCCACTTATGGTCCTATAGCTTAGGGAAATTAAAATCAAAAAGACACAGCCACCCCAAAGTTTGGGACGCCTCTGTTTACAAGAACCTCATTTACCATACAAGTTCAGTATCACAGAAAGTGAAAAATGGATAAAGAACTTGTGGTACTTACGTATAATGCAGTATCACTCAGCAATGAAATCTATGTCATCACGCCCTTAGCAGCACAATGAGTGGATTCAGGTATGATGATTCTAACTGAAATAAGTCACACAGAAAAAGAAACATCATAAGATATCACTAATACACGGAATGTAAACTTGGCTACACAGGAACTTAATTACAGAACAGAACAGGGTCTCAAATTTAGAAAACCAACTTATGCTTGCTTAAGGGTAAAGGTGAGTTGGGGTGCTGCATAAAACCAGAGATTGAAATGAGCACAGATAAAGTTCCTTAAGCCAAATATGGAATAGACAAGAGCTACTCCTTGCTCAACGAAATGGACTAAACACCCCATATTAAACGCCTAAGAATGTACCTGACTAGTAAGTATCTTAAAACCTATGGATTGCTATGTCTCCAAAAGAGAATCAAGCGTGTGTACAGGGGCATAAACGCAGCAGTGATAGGATTGGAGAGGTTCGGTGAGCAAATGAAGACCCTTTGAAGTCATATTGCATGGTACCCATTCCACGGGTTTCAACTACCCAGGTTTAAGGTATTCTTCCTTCAGCTAAAACATGCATGTGGAACCCAGAGTATGATCAACCGTGTGAACGGGAAACGTGTTCAAATATGTCTCAGTTTTCCTCCCCTGATACTCGGGTGCAACATTCCAGACGCTTTACTAACACTCTCCCCACTTGGACAGTCAGCGCCTTTAAACACCTGTTTGGCCCAGTTTGCAATTTCTGCGGAAGATGAACAGGAATAGCGAGAACCAATGAGAGACTAGCTGGAGGTGTATGGACGGGCAAATTTAACTCTCATTTCCCACCAGAAAGAGGAAATAACCAAAGGCTCATCATGCCGTGCCAGAACCAGATTAGGGCCTGAAGCCATCCTGCGGTGTTGCGGCCAGGTCAAAAGAAAGCGAGTTGAAGAAAGGAGCTCAGGGGCACTGTAATTCACAAACCTGCAGAGTTATAAATGACAGCTATCATCCAAAAATATACTGAAGTAAGGCTGCCAAGAGGACTTGAAAGCGGGGCAGAATTGCAGGAAACCGATTTCAGGAGGTAGACTGGAATTGCATTGAAAGCATAGGAAAAGAGGCAGAACGTCCACAATGATGCACTTGGCCAAAAAGGGTGTATGCGTTTTTTCCTGAATATATTCAGGAAAAAACGCATACGCCGTTTTTGGCCAACCAAGCAAGCTTGCAAAGGAAATCTGCACTACAATGAAGTCTCACTTCCCCCCGGTCAAAAGGGCCATCTGAAAAAAGTGTAAAATCCAGAAAGGCAGGACAGGCCATGGAGAACTGGGAGCCTTGTTATGCTGATGGGCGGGATGTAAATTGCCAACAGACACTCGGGAGAAGTGTATGGTGTTTCCTGAAACATCTAAAAAACAAAGCAACAGAGCCTAGGGCACTTCCACTTATGGTCCTATAGCTTAGGGAAATTAAAATCAAAAAGACACAGCCACCCCAAAGGTTGGGACGCCTCTGTTTACAAGAACCTCGTTTACCGTACAAGTTCAGTATCACAAAAAGTGAAAAATGGATAAAGAACTTGTGGTACTTATGTACAATGCAGTATCACTCAGCAATGAAATCTATGTCATCAGGCCCGTAGCAGCATAATGAGTGGATTCAGGTACGATGATTCTAACTGAAATAAGTCACACAGAAAAAGAAACATCATAAGATATCACTAATACACGGAATGTAAACTTGGCTACACAGGAACTGAATTCCAAAACAGAACAGGGTCTCAAATTTAGAAATCCAACTTATGCTTGCTTAAGGGGAAAGGTGAGTTGGGGTGCTGCATAAAACCAGAGATTGAAATGAGCACAGATAAAGTTCCTTAAGCCAAATATGGAATAGACAAGAGCTACTCCTTGCTCAACGAAATGGACTCAACACCCCATATTAAACGCCTAAGAATGTACCTGACTAGTAAGTATCTTAAAACCTATGGATTGCTATGTCTCCAAAAGAGAATCAAGCGTGTGTACAGGGGCATAAACGCAGCAAAGATAGGATTGGAGAGGTTCGGTGAGCAAATGAAGACCCTTTGAAGTCATATTGCATGGTACCCATTCCACGGGTCTCAACTCTGCAGGTTTAAGGTATTCTTCCTTCAGCTAAAACATGCATGTGGAACCCAGAGTATGATCAACCGTGTGAACGGGAGACGTGTTCAAATATGTCTCAGTTTTCCTCCCCTGGTACTCGGGTGCAACATTCCAGACGCTTTACTAACACTCTCCCCACTTGGAGAGTCAACGCCTTTAACCTCCTGTTTGGCCCAGTTTGCAATTTCTGCGGAAGATGAACAGGAATAGGGAGAACCAATGAGAGACTAGCTGGAGGTGTCTGGACGGGCAAATTTAACTCTCATTTGCCACCAGTAAGAGGAAATAACCAAAGGATCAGCGTGCCGTGCCGAAACCAGATTAGGGCCTGAAGCCATCCTGCGGTGTTGCGGCCAGGTCACAAGAAAACGAGTTGAAGAAAGGAGCTCAGGGGCACTGTAATTCACAAACCTGCAGAGTTATAAATGACAGCTATCGTCCAAAAATATACTGAAGTAAGGCTGCCAAGAGGACTTGAAAGCGGGGCAGAATTGCAGGAAACCGATTTCAGGAGGTAGACTGGAATTGCATTGAAAGCATAGGAAAAGAGACAGAACGTCCACAATGATGCACTTGGCCAAAAAGGGCGTATGCGTTTTTTCCTAAATATATTCAGGAAAAAACGCATACGCCCTTTTTGACCAACCAAGCAAACTTGCAAAGGAAATCTGCACTACAATGAAGTCTCACTTCCCCCCGGTCAAAAGGGCCATCTGAAAAAAGTGTAAAATCCAGAAAGGCAGGACAGGCCATGGAGAACTGGGAGCCTTGTTATGCTGATGGGCGGGATGTAAATTGCCAACAGACACTCGGGAGAAGTGTATGGTGTTTCCTGAAACATCTAAAAAACAAAGCAACAGAGCCTAGGGCACTTCCACTTATGGTCCTATAGCTTAGGGAAATTAAAATCAAAAAGACACAGCCACCCCAAAGATTGGGACGCCTCTGTTTACAAGAACCTCGTTTACCGTACAAGTTCAGTATCACAGAAAGTGAAAAATGGATAAAGAACTTGTGGTACTTATGTACAATGCAGTATCACTCAGCAATGAAATCTATGTCATCAGGCCCGTAGCAGCATAATGAGTGGATTCAGGTACGATGATTCTAACTGAAATAAGGCACACAGAAAAAGAAACATCATAAGATATCACTAATACACGGAATGTAAACTTGGCTACACAGGAACTGAATTCCAAAACAGAACAGGGTCTCAAATTTAGAAATCCAACTTATGCTTGCTTAAGGGGAAAGGTGAGTTGGGGTGCTGCATAAAACCAGAGATTGAAATGAGCACAGATAAAGTTCCTTAAGCCAAATATGGAATAGACAAGAGCTACTCCTTGCTCAACGAAATGGACTCAACACCCCATATTAAACGCCTAAGAATGTACCTGACTAGTAAGTATCTTAAAACCTATGGATTGCTATGTCTCCAAAAGAGAATCAAGCGTGTGTACAGGGGCATAAACGCAGCAGTGATAGGATTGGAGAGGTTCGGTGAGCAAATGAAGACCCTTTGAAGTCATATTGCATGGTACCCATTCCACGGGTCTCAACTCTGCAGGTTTAAGGTATTCTTCCTTCAGCTAAAACATGCATGTGGAACCCAGAGTATGATCAACCGTGTGAACGGGAGACGTGTTCAAATATGTCTCAGTTTTCCTCCCCTGGTACTCGGGTGCAACATTCCAGACGCTTTACTAACACTCTCCCCACTTGGAGAGTCAGCGCCTTTAACCTCCTGTTTGGCCCAGTTTGCAATTTCTGCGGAAGATGAACAGGAATAGGGAGAACCAATGAGAGACTAGCTGGAGGTGTCTGGACGGGCAAATTTAACTCTCATTTGCCACCAGGAAGAGGAAATAACCAAAGGATCAGCGTGCCGTGCCGAAACCAGATTAGGGCCTGAAGCCATCCTGCGGTGTTGCGGCCAGGTCACAAGAAAGCGAGTTGAAGAAAGGAGCTCAGGGGCACTGTAATTCACAAACCTGCAGAGTTATAAATGACAGCTATCGTCCAAAAATATACTGAAGTAAGGCTGCCAAGAGGACTTGAAAGCGGGGCAGAATTGCAGGAAACCGATTTCAGGAGGTAGACTGGAATTGCATTGAAAGCATAGGAAAAGAGACAGAACGTCCACAATGATGCACTTGGCCAAAAAGGGCGTATGCGTTTTTTCCTAAATATATTCAGGAAAAAACGCATACGCCCTTTTTGACCAACCAAGCAAACTTGCAAATGAAATCTGCACTACAATGAAGTCTCACTTCCCCCCGGTCAAAAGGGCCATCTGAAAAAAGTGTAAAATCCAGAAAGGCAGGACAGGCCATGGAGAACTGGGAGCCTTGTTATGCTGATGGGCGGGATGTAAATTGCCAACAGACACTCGGGAGAAGTGTATGGTGTTTCCTGAAACATCTAAAAAACAAAGCAACAGAGCCTAGGGCACTTCCACTTATGGTCCTATAGCTTAGGGAAATTAAAATCAAAAAGACACAGCCACCCCAAAGGTTGGGACGCCTCTGTTTACAAGAACCTCGTTTACCGTACAAGTTCAGTATCACAAAAAGTGAAAAATGGATAAAGAACTTGTGGTACTTATGTACAATGCAGTATCACTCAGCAATGAAATCTATGTCATCAGGCCCGTAGCAGCATAATGAGTGGATTCAGGTACGATGATTCTAACTGAAATAAGTCACACAGAAAAAGAAACATCATAAGATATCACTAATACACGGAATGTAAACTTGGCTACACAGGAACTGAATTCCAAAACAGAACAGGGTCTCAAATTTAGAAATCCAACTTATGCTTGCTTAAGGGGAAAGGTGAGTTGGGGTGCTGCATAAAACCAGAGATTGAAATGAGCACAGATAAAGTTCCTTAAGCCAAATATGGAATAGACAAGAGCTACTCCTTGCTCAACGAAATGGACTCAACACCCCATATTAAACGCCTAAGAATGTACCTGACTAGTAAGTATCTTAAAACCTATGGATTGCTATGTCTCCAAAAGAGAATCAAGCGTGTGTACAGGGGCATAAACGCAGCAGTGATAGGATTGGAGAGGTTCGGTGAGCAAATGAAGACCCTTTGAAGTCATATTGCATGGTACCCATTCCACGGGTCTCAACTCTGCAGGTTTAAGGTATTCTTCCTTCAGCTAAAACATGCATGTGGAACCCAGAGTATGATCAACCGTGTGAACGGGAGACGTGTTCAAATATGTCTCAGTTTTCATCCCCTGGTACTCGGGTGCAACATTCCAGATGCTTTACTAACACTCTCCCCACTTGGAGAGTCAACGCCTTTAACCTCCTGTTTGGCCCAGTTTGCAATTTCTGCGGAAGATGAACAGGAATAGGGAGAACCAATGAGAGACTAGCTGGAGGTGTCTGGACGGGCAAATTTAACTCTCATTTGCCACCAGGAAGAGGAAATAACCAAAGGATCAGCGTGCCGTGCCGAAACCAGTTTAGGGCCTGAAGCCATCCTGCGGTGTTGCGGCCAGGTCACAAGAAAGCGAGTTGAAGAAAGGAGCTCAGGGGCACTGTAATTCACAAACCTGCAGAGTTATAAATGACAGCTATCGTCCAAAAATATACTGAAGTAAGGCTGCCAAGAGGACTTGAAAGCGGGGCAGAATTGCAGGAAACCGATTTCAGGAGGTAGACTGGAATTGCATTGAAAGCATAGGAAAAGAGACAGAACGTCCACAATGATGCACTTGGCCAAAAAGGGCGTATGCGTTTTTTCCTAAATATATTCAGGAAAAAACGCATACGCCCTTTTTGACCAACCAAGCAAACTTGCAAAGGAAATCTGCACTACAATGAAGTCTCACTTCCCCCCGGTCAAAAGGGCCATCTGAAAAAAGTGTAAAATCCAGAAAGGCAGGACAGGCCATGGAGAACTGGGAGCCTTGTTATGCTGATGGGCGGGATGTAAATTGCCAACAGACACTCGGGAGAAGTGTATGGTGTTTCCTGAAACATCTAAAAAACAAAGCAACAGAGCCTAGGGCACTTCCACTTATGGTCCTATAGCTTAGGGAAATTAAAATCAAAAAGACACAGCCACCCCAAAGGTTGGGACGCCTCTGTTTACAAGAACCTCGTTTACCGTACAAGTTCAGTATCACAGGAAGTGAAAAATGGATAAAGAACTTGTGGTACTTATGTACAATGCAGTATCACTCAGCAATGAAATCTATGTCATCAGGCCCGTAACAGCATAATGAGTGGATTCAGGTACGATGATTCTAACTGAAATAAGTCACACAGAAAAAGAAACATCATAAGATATCACTAATACACGGAATGTAAACTTGGCTACACAGGAACTGAATTCCAAAACAGAACAGGGTCTCAAATTTAGAAATCCAACTTATGCTTGCTTAAGGGGAAAGGTGAGTTGGGGTGCTGCATAAAACCAGAGATTGAAATGAGCACAGATAAAGTTCCTTAAGCCAAATATGGAATAGACAAGAGCTACTCCTTGCTCAACGAAATGGACTCAACACCCCATATTAAACGCCTAAGAATGTACCTGACTAGTAAGTATCTTAAAACCTATGGATTGCTATGTCTCCAAAAGAGAATCAAGCGTGTGTACAGGGGCATAAACGCAGCAGTGATAGGATTGGAGAGGTTCGGTGAGCAAATGAAGACCCTTTGAAGTCATATTGCATGGTACCCATTCCACGGGTCTCAACTCTGCAGGTTTAAGGTATTCTTCCTTCAGCTAAAACA
The DNA here is from genome assembly GCF_964374135.1 of Grampus griseus. Lineage (NCBI taxonomy): Eukaryota > Metazoa > Chordata > Mammalia > Artiodactyla > Delphinidae > Grampus > Grampus griseus. The sequence continues at coordinate 50,243 of NW_028133171.1, read as the reverse complement.
TGCATGTGGAACCCAGAGTATGATCAACCGTGTGAACGGGAGACGTGTTCAAATATGTCTCAGTTTTCCTCCCCTGGTACTCGGGTGCAACATTCCAGACGCTTTACTAACACTCTCCCCACTTGGAGAGTCAGCGCCTTTAACCTCCTGTTTGGCCCAGTTTGCAATTTCTGCGGAAGATGAACAGGAATAGGGAGAACCAATGAGAGACTAGCTGGAGGTGTCTGGACGGGCAAATTTAACTCTCATTTGCCACCAGGAAGAGGAAATAACCAAAGGATCAGCGTGCCGTGCCGAAACCAGATTAGGGCCTGAAGCCATCCTGCGGTGTTGCGGCCAGGTCACAAGAAAGCGAGTTGAAGAAAGGAGCTCAGGGGCACTGTAATTCACAAACCTGCAGAGTTATAAATGACAGCTATCGTCCAAAAATATACTGAAGTAAGGCTGCCAAGAGGACTTGAAAGCGGGGCAGAATTGCAGGAAACCGATTTCAGGAGGTAGACTGGAATTGCATTGAAAGCATAGGAAAAGAGACAGAACGTCCACAATGATGCACTTGGCCAAAAAGGGCGTATGCGTTTTTTCCTAAATATATTCAGGAAAAAACGCATACGCCCTTTTTGACCAACCAAGCAAACTTGCAAAGGAAATCTGCACTACAATGAAGTCTCACTTCCCCCCGGTCAAAAGGGCCATCTGAAAAAAGTGTAAAATCCAGAAAGGCAGGACAGGCCATGGAGAACTGGGAGCCTTGTTATGCTGATGGGCGGGATGTAAATTGCCAACAGACACTCGGGAGAAGTGTATGGTGTTTCCTGAAACATCTAAAAAACAAAGCAACAGAGCCTAGGGCACTTCCACTTATGGTCCTATAGCTTAGGGAAATTAAAATCAAAAAGACACAGCCACCCCAAAGGTTGGGACGCCTCTGTTTACAAGAACCTCGTTTACCGTACAAGTTCAGTATCACAAAAAGTGAAAAATGGATAAAGAACTTGTGGTACTTATGTACAATGCAGTATCACTCAGCAATGAAATCTATGTCATCAGGCCCGTAGCAGCATAATGAGTGGATTCAGGTACGATGATTCTAACTGAAATAAGTCACACAGAAAAAGAAACATCATAAGATATCACTAATACACGGAATGTAAACTTGGCTACACAGGAACTGAATTCCAAAACAGAACAGGGTCTCAAATTTAGAAATCCAACTTATGCTTGCTTAAGGGGAAAGGTGAGTTGGGGTGCTGCATAAAACCAGAGATTGAAATGAGCACAGATAAAGTTCCTTAAGCCAAATATGGAATAGACAAGAGCTACTCCTTGCTCAACGAAATGGACTCAACACCCCATATTAAACGCCTAAGAATGTACCTGACTAGTAAGTATCTTAAAACCTATGGATTGCTATGTCTCCAAAAGAGAATCAAGCGTGTGTACAGGGGCATAAACGCAGCAGTGATAGGATTGGAGAGGTTCGGTGAGCAAATGAAGACCCTTTGAAGTCATATTGCATGGTACCCATTCCACGGGTTTCAACTACCCAGGTTTAAGGTATTCTTCCTTCAGCTAAAACATGCATGTGGAACCCAGAGTATGATCAACCGTGTGAACGGGAAACGTGTTCAAATATGTCTCAGTTTTCCTCCCCTGATACTCGGGTGCAACATTCCAGACGCTTTACTAACACTCTCACCACTTGGACAGTCAGCGCCTTTAAACTCCTGTTGGGCCCAGTTTGCAATTTCTGCGGAAGATGAACAGGAATAGCGAGAACCAATGAGAGACTAGCTGGAGGTGTATGGACGGGCAAATTTAACTCTCATTTCCCACCAGTAAGAGGAAATAACCAAAGGCTCAGCATGCCGTGCCAGAACCAGATTAGGGCCTGAAGCCATCCTGCAGTGTTGCGGCCAGGTCACAAGAAAGCGAGTTGAAGAAAGGAGCTCAGGGGCACTGTAATTCACAAACCTGCAGAGTTATAAATGACAGCTATCGTCCAAAAATATACTGAAGTAAGGCTGCCAAGAGGACTTGAAAGCGGGGCAGAATTGCAGGAAACCGATTTCAGGAGGTAGACTGGAATTGCATTGAAAGCATAGGAAAAGAGGCAGAACGTCCACAATGATGCACTTGGCCAAAAAGGGCGTATGCGTTTTTTCCTGAATATATTCAGGAAAAAACGCATACGCCCTTTTTGGCCAACCAAGCAAGCTTGCAAAGGAAATCTGCACTACAATGAAGTCTCACTTCCCCCCGGTCAAAAGGGCCATCTGAAAAAAGTGTAAAATCCAGAAAGGCAGGACAGGCCATGGAGAACTGGGAGCCTTGTTATGCTGATGGGCGGGATGTAAATTGCCAACAGACACTCGGGAGAAGTGTATGGTGTTTCCTGAAACATCTAAAAAACAAAGCAACAGAGCCTAGGGCACTTCCACTTATGGTCCTATAGCTTAGGGAAATTAAAATCAAAAAGACACAGCCACCCCAAAGTTTGGGACGCCTCTGTTTACAAGAATCTCGTTTACCGTACAAGTTCAGTATCACAGAAAGTGAAAAATGGATAAAGAACTTGTGGTACTTACGTACAATGCAGTATCACTCAGCAATGAAATCTATGTCATCAGGCCCGTAGCAGCATAATGAGTGGATTCAGGTACGATGATTCTAACGGAAATAAGTCACACAGAAAAAGAAACATCATAAGATATCACTAATACACGGAATGTAAACTTGGCTACACAGGAACTGAATTCCAAAACAGAACAGGGTCTCAAATTTAGAAAACCAACTTATGCTTGCTTAAGGGGAAAGGTGAGTTGGGGTGCTGCATAAAACCAGAGATTGAAATGAGCACAGATAAAGTTCCTTAAGCCAAATATGGAATAGACAAGAGCTACTCCTTGCTCAACGAAATGGACTCAACACCCCATATTAAACGCCTAAGAATGTACCTGACTAGTAAGTATCTTAAAACCTATGGATTGCTATGTCTCCAAAAGAGAATCAAGCGTGTGTACAGGGGCATAAACGCAGCAGTGATAGGATTGGAGAGGTTCGGTGAGCAAATGAAGACCCTTTGAAGTCATATTGCATGGTACCCATTCCACAGGTCTCAACTCTGCAGGTTTAAGGTATTCTTCCTTCAGCTAAAACATGCATGTGGAACCCAGAGTATGATCAACCATGTGAACGGGAGACGTGTTCAAATATGTCTCAGTTTTCCTCCCCTGGTACTCGGGTGCAACATTCCAGACGCTTTACTAACACTCTCCCCACTTGGAGAGTCAACGCCTTTAACCTCCTGTTTGGCCCAGTTTGCAATTTCTGCGGAAGATGAACAGGAATAGCGAGAACCTATGAGAGACTAGCTGGAGGTGTCTGGACGGGCAAATTTAACTCTCATTTCCCACCAGGAAGAGGAAATAACCAAAGGCTCAGCGTGCCGTGCCGAAACCAGATTAGGGCCTGAAGCCATCCTGCGGTGTTGCGGCCAGGTCAAAAGAAAGCGAGTTGAAGAAAGGAGCTCAGGGGCACTGTAATTCACAAACCTGCAGAGTTATAAATGACAGCTATCGTCCAAAAATATACTGAAGTAAGGCTGCCAAGAGGACTTGAAAGCGGGGCAGAATTGCAGGAAACCGATTTCAGGAGGTAGACTGGAATTGCATTGAAAGCATAGGAAAAGAGGCAGAACGTCCACAATGATGCACTTGGCCAAAAAGGGCGTATGCGTTTTTTCCTGAATATATTCAGGATAAAACGCATACGCCCTTTTTGGCCAACCAAGCAAGCTTGCAAAGGAAATCTGCACTACAATGAAGTCTCACTTCCCCCCGGTCAAAAGGGCCATCTGAAAAAAGTGTAAAATCCAGAAAGGCAGGACAGGCCATGGAGAACTGGGAGCCTTGTTATGCTGATGGGCGGGATGTAAATTGCCAACAGACACTCGGGAGAAGTGTATGGTGTTTCCTGAAACATCTAAAAAACAAAGCAACAGAGCCTAGGGCACTTCCACTTATGGTCCTATAGCTTAGGGAAATTAAAATCAAAAAGACACAGGCACCCCAAAGGTTGGGACGCCTCTGTTTACAAGAACCTCGTTTACCGTATAAGTTCAGTATCACAGAAAGTGAAAAATGGATAAAGAACTTGTGGTACTTACGTACAATGCAGTATCACTCAGCAATGAAATCTATGTCATCAGGCCCGTAGCAGCATAATGAGTGGATTCAGGTACGATGATTCTAACGGAAATAAGTCACACAGAAAAAGAAACATCATAAGATATCACTAATACACGGAATGTAAACTTGGCTACAAAGGAACTGCATTCCAAAACAGAACAGGGTCTCAAATTTAGAAAACCAACTTATGCTTGCTTAAGGGGAAAGGTGAGTTGGGGTTCTGCATAAAACCAGAGATTGAAATGAGCACAGATAAAGTTCCTTAAGCCAAATATGGAATAGACAAGAGCTACTCCTTGCTCAACGAAATGGACTCAACACCCCATATTAAACGCCTAAGAATGTACCTGACTAGTAAGTATCTTAAAACCTATGGATTGCTATGTCTCCAAAAGAGAATCAAGCGTGTGTACAGGGGCATAAACGCAGCAGTGATAGGATTGGAGAGGTTCGGTGAGCAAATGAAAACCCTTTGAAGTCATATTGCATGGTACCCATTCCACGGGTTTCAACTACCCAGGTTTAAGGTATTCTTCCTTCAGCTAAAACATGCATGTGGAACCCAGAGTATGATCAACCATGTGAATGGGAGACGTGTTCAAATATGTCTCAGTTTTCCTCCCCTGATACTCGGGTGCAACATTCCAGACGCTTTACTAACACTCTCCCGACTTGGAGAGTCAGTCCCTTTAACCTCCTGTTTGGCCCAGTTTGCAATTTCTGTGGAAGATGAACAGGAATAGCGAGAACCAATGAGAGACTAGCTGGAGGTGTCTGGACGGGCAAATTTAACTCTCATTTCCCACCAGAAAGAGGAAATAACCAAAGGCTCAGCGTGCCGTGCCGGAACCAGATTAGGGCCTGAAGCCATCCTGCGGTGTTGCGGCCAGGTCAAAAGAAAGCGAGTTGAAGAAAGGAGCTCAGGGGCACTGTAATTCACAAACCTGCAGAGTTATAAATGACAGCTATCGTCCAAAAATATACTGAAGTAAGGCTGCCAGGAGGACTTGAAAGCGGGGCAGAATTGCGGGAAACCGATTTCAGGAGGTAGACTGGAATTGCACTGAAAGCATAGGAAAAGAGGCAGAACGTCCACAATGATGCACTTGGCCAAAAAGGGCGTATGCGTTTTTTCCTGAATATATTCAGGAAAAAACGCATACGCCCTTTGTGGCCAACCAAGCAAGCTTGCAAAGGAAATCTGCACTACAATGAAGTCTCAATTCCCCCAGGTCAAATGGGCCATCTGAAAAATGTGTAAAATCCAGAAAGGCAGGACAGGCCATGGAGAACTGGGAGCCTTGTTATGCTGATGGGCGGGATGTAAATTCCCAACAGACACTCGGGAGAAGTGTATGGTGTTTCCTGAAACATCTAAAAAACAAAGCAACAGAGCCTAGGGCACTTCCACTTATGGTCCTATAGTTTAGGGAAATTAAAATCATAAAGACACAGCCACCCCAAAGGTTGGGACGCCTCTGTTTCCAAGAACCTCATTTACCGTACAAGTTCAGTATCACAGAAAGTGAAAAATGGATAAAGAACTTGTGGTACTTACGTATAATGCAGTATCACTCAGCAATGAAATCTATGTCATCAGGCCCGTAGCAGCATAATGAGTGGATTCAGGTACGATGATTCTAACTGAAATAAGTCACACAGAAAAAGAAACATCATAAGATATCACTAATACACGGAATGTAAACTTGGCTACACAGGAACTGAATTACAGAACAGAACAGGGTCTCAAATTTAGAAAACCAGCATATGCTTGCTTAAGGGGAAAGGTGAGTTGGGGTGCTGCATAAAACCAGAGATTGAAATGAGCACAGATAAAGTTCCTTAAGCCAAATATGGAATAGACAAGAGCTACTCCTTGCTCAACGAAATGGACTCAACACCGCATATTAAACACCTAAGAATGTACCTGACTAGTAAGTATCTTAAAACCTATGGATTGCTATGTCTCCGAAAGAGAATCAAGCATGTGTACAGGGGCATAAACGCAGCAGTGATGGGATTGGAGAGGTTCGGTGAGCAAATGAAGACCCTTTGAAGTCATATTGCATGGTACCCATTCCACGGGTTTCAACTACCCAGGTTTAAGGTATTCTTCCTTCAGCTAAAACATGCATGTGGAACCCAGAGTATGATCAACCGTGTGAACGGGAGACGAGTTCAAATATGTCTCAGTTTTCCTCCCCTGATACTCGGGTGCAACATTCCAGACGCTTTACTAACACTCTCCCCACTTGGACAGTCAGCGTCTTTAACCTCCTGTTTGGCCCAGTTTGCAATTTCTGCGGAAGATGAACAGGAATAGCGAGAACCAATGAGAGACTAGCTGGAGGTGTATGGACGGGCAAATTTAACTCTCATTTCCCACCAGGAAGAGGAAATAACCAAAGGCTCAGCATGCCGTGCCGGAACCAGATTAGGGCCTGAAGCCATCCTGCGGTGTTGCGGCCAGGTCACAAGAAAGCGAGTTGAAGAAAGGAGCTCAGGGGCACTGTAATTCACAAACCTGCAGAGTTATAAATGACAGCTATCGTCCAAAAATATACTGAAGTAAGGCTGCCAAGAGGACTTGAAAGCGGGGCAGAATTGCAGGAAACCGATTTCAGGAGGTAGACTGGAATTGCATTGAAAGCATAGGAAAAGAGGCAGAACGTCCACAATGATGCACTTGGCCAAAAAGGGCGTATGCGTTTTTTCCTGAATATATTCAGGAAAAAACGCATACGCCCTTTTCGGCCAACCAAGCAAGCTTGCAAAGGAAATCTGCACTACAATGAAGTCTCACTTCCCCCTGGTCAAAAGGGCCATCTGAAAAAAGTGTAAAATCCAGAAAGGCTGGACAGGCCGTGGAGAACTGGGAGCCTTGTTGTGCTGATGGGCGGGATGTAAATTGCCAACAGACACTCGGGAGAAGTGTATGGTGTTTCCTGAAACATCTAAAAAACAAAGCAACAGAGCCTAGGGCACTTCCACTTATGGTCCTATAGTTTAGGGAAATTAAAATCATAAAGACACAGCCACCCCAAAGGTTGGGACGCCTCTGTTTACAAGAACCTCATTTACCGTACAAGTTCAATATCACAGAAAGTGAAAAATGGATAAAGAACTTGTGGTACTTACATACAATGCAGTATCACTCAGCAATGAAATCTATGTCATCAGGCCCGTAGCAGCATAATGAGTGGATTCAGGTACGATGATTCTAACTGAAATAAGTCACACAGAAAGAGAAACATCATAAGATATCACTAATACACGGAATGTAAACTTGGCTACAAAGGAACTGAATTCCAAAACAGAACAGGATCTCAAATTTAGAAAACCAACTTATGCTTGCTTAAGGGGAAAGGTGAGTTGGGGTTCTGCATAAAACCAGAGATTGAAATGAGCACCGATAAAGTTCCTTAAGCCAAATATGGAATAGACAAGAGCTACTCCTTGCTCAACGAAATGGACTCAACACCCCATATTAAACGCCTAAGAATGTACCTGACTAGTAAGTATCTTAAAACCTATGGATTGCTATGTCTCCAAAAGAGAATCAAGCGTGTGTACAGGGGCATAAACGCAGCAGTGATAGGATTGGAGAGGTTCGGTGAGCAAATGAAGACCCTTTGAAGTCATATTGCATGGTACCCATTCCACGGGTTTCAACTACCCAGGTTTAAGGTATTCTTCCTTCAGCTAAAACATGCATGTGGAACCCAGAGTATGATCAACCGTGTGAACGGGAAATGTGTTCAAATATGTCTCAGTTTTCCTCCCCTGATACTCGGGTGCAACATTCCAGACGCTTTACTAACACTCTCCCGACTTGGAGAGTCAGTCCCTTTAAGCTCCTGTTTGGCCCAGTTTGCAGTTTCTGCGGAAGATGAACAGGAATAGCGAGAACCAATGAGAGACTAGCTGGAGGTGTCTGGACGGGCAAATTTAACTCTCATTTGCCACCAGGAAGAGGAAATAACCAAAGGCTCAGCATGCCGTGCCGGAACCAGATTAGGGCCTGAAGCCATCCTGCGGTGTTGCGGCCAGGTCACAAGAAAGCGAGTTGAAGAAAGGAGCTCAGGGGCACTGTAATTCACAAACCTGCAGAGTTATAAATGACAGCTATCGTCCAAAAATATACTGAAGTAAGGCTGCCAAGAGGACTTGAAAGCGGGGCAGAATTGCAGGAAACCGATTTCAGGAGGTAGACTGGAATTGCATTGAAAGCATAGGAAAAGAGGCAGAACGTCCACAATGATGCACTTGGCCAAAAAGGGCGTATGCGTTTTTTCCTGAATATATTCAGGAAAAAACGCATACGCCCTTTTTGGCCAACCAAGCAAGCTTGCAAAGGAAATCTGCACTACAATGAAGTCTCACTTCCCCCCGGTCAAAAGGGCCATCTGAAAAAAGTGTAAAATCCAGAAAGGCAGGACAGGCCATGGAGAACTGGGAGCCTTGTTATGCTGATGGGCGGGATGTAAATTGCCAACAGACACTCGGGAGAAGTGTATGGTGTTTCCTGAAACATCTAAAAAACAAAGCAACAGAGCCTAGGGCACTTCCACTTATGGTCCTATAGCTTAGGGAAATTAAAATCAAAAAGACACAGCCACCCCAAAGGTTGGGACGCCTCTGTTTACAAGAACCTCGTTTACCGTACAAGTTCAGTATCACAGAAGGTGAAAAATGGATAAAGAACTTGTGGTACTTACGTACAATGCAGTATCACTCAGCAATGAAATCTATGTCATCAGGCCCGTAGCAGCATAATGAGTGGATTCAGGTACGATGATTCTAACTGAAATAAGTCACACAGAAAAAGAAACATCATAAGATATCACTAATACACGGAATGTAAACTTGGCTACACAGGAACTGAATTCCAAAACAGAACAGGGTCTCAAATTTAGAAAACCAACTTATGCTTGCTTAAGGGGAAAGGTGAGTTGGGGTGCTGCATAAAACCAGAGATTGAAATGAGCACAGATAAAGTTCCTTAAGCCAAATATGGAATAGACAAGAGCTACTCCTTGCTCAACGAAATGGACTCAACACCCCATATTAAACGCCTAAGAATGTACCTGACTAGTAAGTATCTTAAAACCTATGGATTGCTATGTCTCCAAAAGAGAATCAAGCGTGTGTACAGGGGCATAAACGCAGCAGTGATAGGATTGGAGAGGTTCGGTGAGCAAATGAAGACCCTTTGAAGTCATATTGCATGGTACCCATTCCACAGGTCTCAACTCTGCAGGTTTAAGGTATTCTTCCTTCAGCTAAAACATGCATGTGGAACCCAGAGTATGATCAACCATGTGAACGGGAGACGTGTTCAAATATGTCTCAGTTTTCCTCCCCTGGTACTCGGGTGCAACATTCCAGACGCTTTACTAACACTCTCCCCACTTGGAGAGTCAACGCCTTTAACCTCCTGTTTGGCCCAGTTTGCAATTTCTGCGGAAGATGAACAGGAATAGCGAGAACCTATGAGAGACTAGCTGGAGGTGTCTGGACGGGCAAATTTAACTCTCATTTCCCACCAGGAAGAGGAAATAACCAAAGGCTCAGCGTGCCGTGCCGAAACCAGATTAGGGCCTGAAGCCATCCTGCGGTGTTGCGGCCAGGTCAAAAGAAAGCGAGTTGAAGAAAGGAGCTCAGGGGCACTGTAATTCACAAACCTGCAGAGTTATAAATGACAGCTATCGTCCAAAAATATACTGAAGTAAGGCTGCCAAGAGGACTTGAAAGTGGGGCAGAATTGCAGGAAACCGATTTCAGGAGGTAGACTGGAATTGCATTGAAAGCATAGGAAAAGAGGCAGAACGTCCACAATGATGCACTTGGCCAAAAAGGGCGTATGCGTTTTTTCCTGAATATATTCAGGATAAAACGCATACGCCCTTTTTGGCCAACCAAGCAAGCTTGCAAAGGAAATCTGCACTACAATGAAGTCTCACTTCCCCCCGGTCAAAAGGGCCATCTGAAAAAAGTGTAAAATCCAGAAAGGCAGGACAGGCCATGGAGAACTGGGAGCCTTGTTATGCTGATGGGCGGGATGTAAATTGCCAACAGACACTCGGGAGAAGTGTATGGTGTTTCCTGAAACATCTAAAAAACAAAGCAACAGAGCCTAGGGCACTTCCACTTATGGTCCTATAGCTTAGGGAAATTAAAATCAAAAAGACACAGGCACCCCAAAGGTTGGGACGCCTCTGTTTACAAGAACCTCGTTTACCGTACAAGTTCAGTATCACAGAAAGTGAAAAATGGATAAAGAACTTGTGGTACTTACGTACAATGCAGTATCACTCAGCAATGAAATCTATGTCATCAGGCCCGTAGCAGCATAATGAGTGGATTCAGGTACGATGATTCTAACGGAAATAAGTCACACAGAAAAAGAAACATCATAAGATATCACTAATACACGGAATGTAAACTTGGCTACAAAGGAACTGCATTCCAAAACAGAACAGGGTCTCAAATTTAGAAAACCAACTTATGCTTGCTTAAGGGGAAAGGTGAGTTGGGGTTCTGCATAAAACCAGAGATTGAAATGAGCACAGATAAAGTTCCTTAAGCCAAATATGGAATAGACAAGAGCTACTCCTTGCTCAACGAAATGGACTCAACACCCCATATTAAACGCCTAAGAATGTACCTGACTAGTAAGTATCTTAAAACCTATGGATTGCTATGTCTCCAAAAGAGAATCAAGCGTGTGTACAGGGGCATAAACGCAGCAGTGATAGGATTGGAGAGGTTCGGTGAGCAAATGAAAACCCTTTGAAGTCATATTGCATGGTACCCATTCCACGGGTTTCAACTACCCAGGTTTAAGGTATTCTTCCTTCAGCTAAAACATGCATGTGGAACCCAGAGTATGATCAACCATGTGAATGGGAGACGTGTTCAAATATGTCTCAGTTTTCCTCCCCTGATACTCGGGTGCAACATTCCAGACGCTTTACTAACACTCTCCCGACTTGGAGAGTCAGTCCCTTTAACCTCCTGTTTGGCCCAGTTTGCAATTTCTGTGGAAGATGAACAGGAATAGCGAGAACCAATGAGAGACTAGCTGGAGGTGTCTGGACGGGCAAATTTAACTCTCATTTCCCACCAGAAAGAGGAAATAACCAAAGGCTCAGCGTGCCGTGCCGGAACCAGATTAGGGCCTGAAGCCATCCTGCGGTGTTGCGGCCAGGTCAAAAGAAAGCGAGTTGAAGAAAGGAGCTCAGGGGCACTGTAATTCACAAACCTGCAGAGTTATAAATGACAGCTATCGTCCAAAAATATACTGAAGTAAGGCTGCCAAGAGGACTTGAAAGCGGGGCAGAATTGCAGGAAACCGATTTCAGGAGGTAGACTGGAATTGCATTGAAAGCATAGGAAAAGAGGCAGAACGTCCACAATGATGCACTTGGCCAAAAAGGGCGTATGCGTTTTTTCCTGAATATATTCAGGAAAAAACGCATACGCCCTTTTTGGCCAACCAAGCAAGCTTGCAAAGGAAATCTGCACTACAATGAAGTCTCACTTCCCCCCGGTCAAAAGGGCCATCTGAAAAAAGTGTAAAATCCAGAAAGGCAGGACAGGCCATGGAGAACTGGGAGCCTTGTTATGCTGATGGGCGGGATGTAAATTGCCAACAGACACTCGGGAGAAGTGTATGGTGTTTCCTGAAACATCTAAAAAACAAAGCAACAGAGCCTAGGGCACTTCCACTTATGGTCCTATAGCTTAGGGAAATTAAAATCAAAAAGACACAGCCACCCCAAAGGTTGGGACGCCTCTGTTTACAAGAACCTCGTTTACCGTACAAGTTCAGTATCACAGAAGGTGAAAAATGGATAAAGAACTTGTGGTACTTACGTACAATGCAGTATCACTCAGCAATGAAATCTATGTCATCAGGCCCGTAGCAGCATAATGAGTGGATTCAGGTACGATGATTCTAACTGAAATAAGTCACACAGAAAAAGAAACATCATAAGATATCACTAATACACGGAATGTAAACTTGGCTACACAGGAACTGAATTCCAAAACAGAACAGGGTCTCAAATTTAGAAATCCAACTTATGCTTGCTTAAGGGGAAAGGTGAGTTGGGGTGCTGCATAAAACCAGAGATTGAAATGAGCACAGATAAAGTTCCTTAAGCCAAATATGGAATAGACAAGAGCTACTCCTTGCTCAACGAAATGGACTCAACACCGCATATTAAACGCCTAAGAATGTACCTGACTAGTAAGTATCTTAAAACCTATGGATTGCTATGTCTCCAAAAGAGAATCAAGCGTGTGTACAGGGGCATAAACGCAGCAGTGATAGGATTGGAGAGGTTCGGTGAGCAAATGAAGACCCTTTGAAGTCATATTGCATGGTACCCATTCCACGGGTCTCAACTACCCAGGTTTAAGGTATTCTTCCTTCAGCTAAAACATGCATGTGGAACCCAGAGTATGATCAACCGTGTGAACGGGAGACGTGTTCAAATATGTCTCAGTTTTCCTCCCCTGGTACTCGGGTGCAACATTCCAGACGCTTTACTAACACTCTCCCCACTTGGAGAGTCAACGCCTCTAACCTCCTGTTTGGCCCAGTTTGCAATTTCTGCGGAAGATGAACAGGAATAGGGAGAACCAATGAGAGACTAGCTGGAGGTGTATGGACGGGCAAATTTAACTCTCATTTCCCACCAGGAAGAGGAAATAACCAAAGGCTCAGCATGCCGTGCCGGAACCAGATTAGGGCCTGAAGCCATCCTGCGGTGTTGCGGCCAGGTCACAAGAAAGCGAGTTGAAGAAAGGAGCTCAGGGGCACTGTAATTCACAAACCTGCAGAGTTATAAATGACAGCTATCGTCCAAAAATATACTGAAGTAAGGCTGCCAAGAGGACTTGAAAGCAGGGCAGAATTGCAGGAAACCGATTTCAGGAGGTAGACTGGAATTGCATTGAAAGCATAGGAAAAGAGGCAGAACGTCCACAATGATGCACTTGGCCAAAAAGGGCGTATGCGTTTTTTCCTGAATATATTCAGGAAAAAACGCATACGCCCTTTTGTCCAACCAAGCAAGCTTGCAAAGGAAATCTGCACTACAATGAAGTCTCACTTCCCCCTGGTCAAAAGGGCCATCTGAAAAAAGTGTAAAATCCAGAAAGGCAGGACAGGCCGTGGAGAACTGGGAGCCTTGTTGTGCTGATGGGCGGGATGTAAATTGCCAACAGACACTCGGGAGAAGTGTATGGTGTTTCCTGAAACATCTAAAAAACAAAGCAACAGAGCCTAGGGCACTTCCACTTATGGTCCTATAGCTTAGGGAAATTAAAATCATAAAGACATATCCACCCCAAAGGTTGGGACGCCTCTGTTTACAGGAACCTCATTTACCGTACAAGTTCAGTATCACAGAAAGTGAAAAATGGATAAAGAACTTGTGGTACTTACATACAATGCAGTATCACTCAGCAATGAAATCTATGTCATCAGGCCCGTAGCAGCATAATGAGTGGATTCAGGTACGATGATTCTAACTGAAATAAGTCACACAGAAAGAGAAACATCATAAGATATCACTAATACACGGAATGTAAACTTGGCTACAAAGGAACTGAATTCCAAAACAGAACAGGATCTCAAATTTAGAAAACCAACTTATGCTTGCTTAAGGGGAAAGGTGAGTTGGGGTTCTGCATAAAACCAGAGATTGAAATGAGCACCGATAAAGTTCCTTAAGCCAAATATGGAATAGACAAGAGCTACTCCTTGCTCAACGAAATGGACTCAACACCCCATATTAAACGCCTAAGAATGTACCTGACTAGTAAGTATCTTAAAACCTATGGATTGCTATGTCTCCAAAAGAGAATCAAGCGTGTGTACAGGGGCATAAACGCAGCAGTGATAGGATTGGAGAGGTTCGGTGAGCAAATGAAGACCCTTTGAAGTCATATTGCATGGTACCCATTCCACGGGTTTCAACTACCCAGGTTTAAGGTATTCTTCCTTCAGCTAAAACATGCATGTGGAACCCAGAGTATGATCAACCGTGTGAATGGGAGACGTGTTCAAATATGTCTCAGTTTTCCTCCCCTGATACTCGGGTGCAACATTCCAGATGCTTTACTAACACTCTCCCGACTTGGAGAGTCAGTCCCTTTAACCTCCTGTTTGGCCCAGTTTGCAGTTTCTGCGGAAGATGAACAGGAATAGCGAGAACCAATGAGAGACTAGCTGGAGGTGTATGGACGGGCAAATTTAACTCTCATTTCCCAACAGGAAGAGGAAATAACCAAAGGCTCAGCGTGCCGTGCCGGAACCAGATTAGGGCCTGAAGCCCTCCTGCGGTGTTGTGGCCAGCTCACAAGAAAGCGAGTTGAAGAAAGGAGCTCAGGGGCACTGTAATTCACAAACCTGCAGAGTTATAAATGACAGCTATCGTCCAAAAATATACTGAAGTAAGGCTGCCAAGAGGACTTGAAAGCGGGGCAGAATTGCAGGAAAACGATTTCAGGAGGTAGACTGGAATTGTACTGAAAGCATAGGAAAAGAGGCAGAGCGTCCACAATGATGCACCTGGCCAAAAAGGGCGTATGCGTTTTTTCCTGAATATATTCAGGAAAAAACGCATACGCCCTTTTTGGCCAACCAAGCAAGCTTGCAAAGGAAATCTGCACTACAATGAAGTCTCACTTCCCCCCGGTCAAAAGGGCCATCTGAAAAAAGTGTAAAATCCAGAAAGGCAGGACAGGCCATGGAGAACTGGGAGCCTTGTTATGCTGATGGGCGGGATGTAAATTGCCAACAGACACTCGGGAGAAGTGTATGGTGTTTCCTGAAACATCTAAAAAACAAAGCAACAGAGCCTAGGGCACTTCCACTTATGGTCCTATAGCTTAGGGAAATTAAAATAAAAAAGACACAGCCACCCCAAAGTTTGGGACGCCTCTGTTTACAAGAATCTCGTTTACCGTACAAGTTCAGTATCACAGAAAGTGAAAAATGGATAAAGAACTTGTGGTACTTACGTACAATGCAGTATCACTCAGCAATGAAATCTATGTCATCAGGCCCATAGCAGCATAATGAGTGGATTCAGGTTCGATGATTCTAACGGAAATAAGTCACACAGAAAAAGAAACATCATAAGATATCACTAATACACGGAATGTAAACTTGGCTACACAGGAACTGAATTCCAAAACAGAACAGGGTCTCAAATTTAGAAAACCAACTTATGCTTGCTTAAGGGGAAAGGTGAGTTGGGGTGCTGCATAAAACCAGAGATTGAAATGAGCACAGATAAAGTTCCTTAAGCCAAATATGGAATAGACAAGAGCTACTCCTTGCTCAACGAAATGGACTCAACACCCCATATTAAACGCCTAAGAATGTACCTGACTAGTAAGTATCTTAAAACCTATGGATTGCTATGTCTCCAAAAGAGAATCAAGCGTGTGTACAGGGGCATAAACGCAGCAGTGATAGGATTGGAGAGGTTCGGTGAGCAAATGAAGACCCTTTGAAGTCATATTGCATGGTACCCATTCCACGGGTCTCAACTACCCAGGTTTAAGGTATTCTTCCTTCAGCTAAAACATGCATGTGGAACCAAGAGTATGATCAACCGTGTGAACGGGAGACGTGTTCAAATATGTCTCAGTTTTCCTCCCCTGGTACTCGGGTGCAACATTCAAGACGCTTTACTAACACTCTCCCCACTTGGAGAGTCAACGCCTCTAACCTCCTGTTTGGCCCAGTTTGCAATTTCTGCGGAAGATGAACAGGAATAGGGAGAACCAATGAGAGACTAGCTGGAGGTGTATG
This sequence comes from Grampus griseus, assembly GCF_964374135.1. NCBI lineage: Eukaryota > Metazoa > Chordata > Mammalia > Artiodactyla > Delphinidae > Grampus > Grampus griseus. Next base: position 34,217 of record NW_028133171.1, on the reverse strand, counting down.
GACGGGCAAATTTAACTCTCATTTCCCACCAGGAAGAGGAAATAACCAAAGGCTCAGCATGCCGTGCCGGAACCAGATTAGGGCCTGAAGCCATCCTGCGGTGTTGCGGCCAGGTCACAAGAAAGCGAGTTGAAGAAAGGAGCTCAGGGGCACTGTAATTCACAAACCTGCAGAGTTATAAATGACAGCTATCGTCCAAAAATATACTGAAGTAAGGCTGCCAAGAGGACTTGAAAGCGGGGCAGAATTGCAGGAAACCGATTTCAGGAGGTAGACTGGAATTGCATTGAAAGCATAGGAAAAGAGGCAGAACGTCCACAATGATGCACTTGGCCAAAAAGGGCGTATGCGTTTTTTCCTGAATATATTCAGGAAAAAACGCATACGCCCTTTTGTCCAACCAAGCAAGCTTGCAAAGGAAATCTGCACTACAATGAAGTCTCACTTCCCCCTGGTCAAAAGGGCCATCTGAAAAAAGTGTAAAATCCAGAAAGGCAGGACAGGCCGTGGAGAACTGGGAGCCTTGTTGTGCTGATGGGCGGGATGTAAATTGCCAACAGACACTCGGGAGAAGTGTATGGTGTTTCCTGAAACATCTAAAAAACAAAGCAACAGAGCCTAGGGCACTTCCACTTATGGTCCTATAGCTTAGGGAAATTAAAATCATAAAGACATATCCACCCCAAAGGTTGGGACGCCTCTGTTTACAGGAACCTCATTTACCGTACAAGTTCAGTATCACAGAAAGTGAAAAATGGATAAAGAACTTGTGGTACTTACATACAATGCAGTATCACTCAGCAATGAAATCTATGTCATCAGGCCCGTAGCAGCATAATGAGTGGATTCAGGTACGATGATTCTAACTGAAATAAGTCACACAGAAAGAGAAACATCATAAGATATCACTAATACACGGAATGTAAACTTGGCTACACAGGAACTGAATTCCAAAACAGAACAGGGTCTCAAATTTAGAAAACCAACTTATGCTTGCTTAAGGGGAAAGGTGAGTTGGGGTTCTGCATAAAACCAGAGATTGAAATGAGCACAGATAAAGTTCCTTAAGCCAAATATGGAATAGACAAGAGCTACTCCTTGCTCAACAAAATGGACTCAACACCCCATATTAAACGCCTAAGAATGTACCTGACTAGTAAGTATCTTAAAACCTATGGATTGCTATGTCTCCAAAAGAGAATCAAGCGTGTGTACAGGGGCATAAACGCAGCAGTGATAGGATTGGAGAGGTTCGGTGAGCAAATGAAGACCCTTTGAAGTCATATTGCATGGTACCCATTCCACGGGTCTCAACTCTGCAGGTTTAAGGTATTCTTCCTTCAGCTAAAACATGCATGTGGAACCCAGAGTATGATCAACCGTGTGAACGGGAGACGTGTTCAAATATGTCTCAGTTTTCCTCCCCTGATACTCGGGTGCAACATTCCAGACGCTTTACTAACACTCTCCCCACTTGGACAGTCAGCGCCTTTAAACTCCTGTTTGGCCCAGTTTGCAATTTCTGCGGAAGATGAACAGGAATAGCGAGAACCAATGAGAGACTAGCTGGAGGTGTATGGACGGGCAAATTTAACTCTCATTTCCCACCAGTAAGAGGAAATAACCAAAGGCTCAGCATGCCGTGCCAGAACCAGATTAGGGCCTGAAGCCATCCTGCGGTGTTGCGGCCAGCTCACAAGAAAGCGAGTTGAAGAAAGGAGCTCAGGGGCACTGTAATTCACAAACCTGCAGAGTTATAAATGACAGCTATCGTCCAAAAATATACTGAAGTAAGGCTGCCAAGAGGACTTGAAAGCGGGGCAGAATTGCAGGAAACCGATTTCAGGAGGTAGACTGGAATTGCATTGAAAGCATAGGAAAAGAGGCAGAACGTCCACAATGATGCACTTGGCCAAAAAGGGCGTATGCGTTTTTTCCTGAATATATTCAGGAAAAAAACTCATACGCCCTTTTTGTCCAACCAAGCAAGCTTGCAAAGGAAATCTGCACTACAATGAAGTCTCACTTCCCCCTGGTCAAAAGGGCCATCTGAAAAAAGTGTAAAATCCAGAAAGGCAGGACAGGCTGTGGAGAACTGGGAGCCTTGTTGTGCTGATGGGCGGGATGTAAATTGCCAACAGACACTCGGGAGAAGTGTATGGTGTTTCCTGAAACATCTAAAAAACAAAGCAACAGAGCCTAGGGCACTTCCACTTATGGTCCTATAGCTTAGGGAAATAAAAATCATAAAGACACAGCCACCCCAAAGGTTGGGACGCCTCTGTTTACAGGAACCTCATTTACCGTACAAGTTCAGTATCACAGAAAGTGAAAAATGGATAAAGAACTTGTGGTACTTACATACAATGCAGTATCACTCAGCAATGAAATCTATGTCATCAGGCCCGTAGCAGCATAATGAGTGGATTCAGGTACGATGATTCTAACTGAAATAAGTCACACAGAAAGAGAAGCATCATAAGATATCACTAAGACACGGAATGTAAACTTGGCTACAAAGGAACTGAATTCCAAAACAGAACAGGATCTCAAATTTAGAAAACCAACTTATGCTTGCTTAAGGGGAAAGGTGAGTTGGGGTTCTGCATAAAACCAGAGATTGAAATGAGCACAGATAAAATTCCTTAAGCCAAATATGGAATAGACAAGAGCTACTCCTTGCTCAACGAAATGGACTCAACACCCCATATTAAACGCCTAAGAATGTACCTGACTAGTAAGTATCTTAAAACCTATGGATTGCTATGTCTCCAAAAGAGAATCAAGCGTGTGTACAGGGGCATAAACGCAGCAGTGATAGGATTGGAGAGGTTCGGTGAGCAAATGAAGACCCTTTGAAGTCATATTGCATGGTACCCATTCCACGGGTTTCAACTACCCAGGTTTAAGGTATTCTTCCTTCAGCTAAAACATGCATGTGGAACCCAGAGTATGATCAACCGTGTGAACGGGAAACGTGTTCAAATATGTCTCAGTTATCCTCCCCTGATACTCGGGTGCAACATTCCAGACGCTTTACTAACACTCTCCCTACTTGGACAGTCAGCGTCTTTAACCTCCTGTTTGGCCCAGTTTGCAATTTCTGCGGAAGATGAACAGGAATAGCGAGAACCAATGAGAGACTAGCTGGAGGTGTATGGACGGGCAAATTTAACTCTCATTTCCCACCAGTAAGAGGAAATAACCAAAGGCTCAGCATGCCCTGCCAGAACCAGATTAGGGCCTGAAGCCATCCTGCAGTGTTGCGGCCAGGTCACAAGAAAGCGAGTTGAAGAAAGGAGCTCAGGGGCACTGTAATTCACAAACCTGCAGAGTTATAAATGACAGCTATCGTCCAAAAATATACTGAAGTAAGGCTGCCAAGAGGACTTGAAAGCGGGGCAGAATTGCAGGAAACCGATTTCAGGAGGTAGACTGGAATTGCATTGAAAGCATAGGAAAAGAGGCAGAACGTCCACAATGATGCACTTGGCCAAAAAGGGCGTATGCGTTTTTTCCTGAATATATTCAGGAAAAAACGCATACGCCCTTTTTGTCCAACCAAGCAAGCTTGCAAAGGAAATCTGCACTACAATGAAGTCTCACTTCCCCCTGGTCAAAAGGGCCATCTGAAAAAAGTGTAAAATCCAGAAAGGCAGGACAGGCCGTGGAGTACTGGGAGCCTTGTTGTGCTGATGGGCGGGATGTAAATTGCCAACAGACACTCGGGAGAAGTGTATGGTGTTTCCTGAAACATCTAAAAAACAAAGCAACAGAGCCTAGGGCACTTCCACTTATGGTCCTATAGCTTAGGGAAATTAAAATCATAAAGACACAGCCACCCCAAAGGTTGGGACGCCTCTGTTTACAGGAACCTCATTTACCGTACAAGTTCAATATCACAGAAAGTGAAAAATGGATAAAGAACTTGTGGTACTTACATACAATGCAGTATCACTCAGCAATGAAATCTATGTCATCAGGCCCGTAGCAGCATAATGAGTGGATTCAGGTACGATGATTCTAACTGAAATAAGTCACACAGAAAGAGAAACATCATAAGATATCACTAATACACGGAATGTAAACTTGGCTACAAAGGAACTGAATTCCAAAACAGAACAGGGTCTCAAATTTAGAAAACCAACTTATGCTTGCTTAAGGGGAAAGGTGAGTTGGGGTTCTGCATAAAACCAGAGATTGAAATGAGCACAGATAAAGTTCCTTAAGCCAAATATGGAATAGACAAGAGCTACTCCTTGCTCAACGAAATGGACTCAACACCCCATATTAAACGCCTAAGAATGTACCTGACTAGTAAGTATCTTAAAACCTATGGATTGCTATGTCTCCAAAAGAGAATCAAGCGTGTGTACAGGGGCATAAACGCAGCAGTGATAGGATTGGAGAGGTTCGGTGAGCAAATGAAAACCCTTTGAAGTCATATTGCATGGTACCCATTCCACGGGTTTCAACTACCCAGGTTTAAGGTATTCTTCCTTCAGCTAAAACATGCATGTGGAACCCAGAGTATGATCAACCATGTGAATGGGAGACGTGTTCAAATATGTCTCAGTTTTCCTCCCCTGATACTCGGGTGCAACATTCCAGACGCTTTACTAACACTCTCCCGACTTGGAGAGTCAGTCCCTTTAACCTCCTGTTTGGCCCAGTTTGCAATTTCTGTGGAAGATGAACAGGAATTGCGAGAACCAATGAGAGACTAGCTGGAGGTGTCTGGACGGGCAAATTTAACTCTCATTTCCCACCAGAAAGAGGAAATAACCAAAGGCTCAGCGTGCCATGCCGGAACCAGATTAGGGCCTGAAGCCATCCTGCGGTGTTGCGGCCAGGTCACAAGAAAGCGAGTTGAAGAAAGGAGCTCAGGGGCACTGTAATTCACAAACCTGCAGAGTTATAAATGACAGCTATCGTCCAAAAATATACTGAAGTAAGGCTGCCAGGAGGACTTGAAAGCGGGGCAGAATTGCGGGAAACCGATTTCAGGAGGTAGACTGGAATTGCACTGAAAGCATAGGAAAAGAGGCAGAACGTCCACAATGATGCACTTGGCCAAAAAGGGCGTATGCGTTTTTTCCTGAATATATTCAGGAAAAAACGCATACGCCCTTTGTGGCCAACCAAGCAAGCTTGCAAAGGAAATCTGCACTACAATGAAGTCTCAATTCCCCCCGGTCAAATGGGCCATCTGAAAAATGTGTAAAATCCAGAAAGGCAGGACAGGCCATGGAGAACTGGGAGCCTTGTTATGCTGATGGGCGGGATGTAAATTGCCAACAGACACTGGGGAGAAGTGTATGGTGTTTCCTGAAACATCTAAAAACCAAAGCAACAGAGCCTAGGGCACTTCCACATATGGTCCTATAGTTTAGGGAAATTAAAATCATAAAGACACAGCCACCCCAAAGGTTGGGACGCCTCTGTTTCCAAGAACCTCATTTACCGTACAAGTTCAGTATCACAGAAAGTGAAAAATGGATAAAGAACTTGTGGTACTTACGTATAATGCAGTATCACTCAGCAATGAAATCTATGTCATCAGGCCCGTAGCAGCATAATGAGTGGATTCAGGTACGATGATTCTAACTGAAATAAGTCACACAGAAAAAGAAACATCATAAGATATCACTAATACACGGAATGTAAACTTGGCTACACAGGAACTGAATTACAGAACAGAACAGGGTCTCAAATTTAGAAAACCAACATATGCTTGCTTAAGGGGAAAGGTGAGTTGGGGTGCTGCATAAAACCAGAGATTGAAATGAGCACAGATAAAGTTCCTTAAGCCAAATATGGAATAGACAAGAGCTACTCCTTGCTCAACGAAATGGACTCAACACCGCATATTAAACGCCTAAGAATGTACCTGACTAGTAAGTATCTTAAAACCTATGGATTGCTATGTCTCCGAAAGAGAATCAAGCATGTGTACAGGGGCATAAACGCAGCAGTGATAGGATTGGAGAGGTTCGGTGAGCAAATGAAGACCCTTTGAAGTCATATTGCATGGTACCCATTCCACGGGTTTCAACTACCCAGGTTTAAGGTATTCTTCCTTCAGCTAAAACATGCATGTGGAACCCAGAGTATGATCAACCGTGTGAACGGGAGACGAGTTCAAATATGTCTCAGTTTTCCTCCCCTGATACTCGGGTGCAACATTCCAGACGCTTTACTAACACTCTCCCCACTTGGACAGTCAGCGTCTTTAACCTCCTGTTTGGCCCAGTTTGCAATTTCTGCGGAAGATGAACAGGAATAGCGAGAACCAATGAGAGACTAGCTGGAGGTTTCTGGACGGTCAAATTTAACTCTCATTTCCCACCAGGAAGAGGAAATAACCAAAGGATCAGCGTGCCGTGCCGAAACCAGATTAGGGCCTGAAGCCATCCTGCGGTGTTGCGGCCAGGTCACAAGAAAGCGAGTTGAAGAAAGGAGCTCAGGGGCACTGTAATGCACAAACCTGCAGAGTTATAAATGACAGCTATCGTCCAAAAATATACTGAAGTAAGGCTGCCAAGAGGACTTGAAAGCGGGGCAGAATTGCAGGAAACCGATTTCAGGAGGTAGACTGGAATTGCATTGAAAGCATAGGAAAAGAGACAGAACGTCCACAATGATGCACTTGGCCAAAAAGGGCGTATGCGTTTTTTCCTAAATATATTCAGGAAAAAACGCATACGCCCTTTTTGACTAACCAAGCAAACTTGCAAAGGAAATCTGCACTACAATGAAGTCTCACTTCCTCCCGGTCAAAAGGGACATCTGAAAAAAGTGTAAAATCCAGAAAGGCAGGACAGGCCATGGAGAACTGGGAGCCTTGTTATGCTGATGGGCGGGATGTAAATTGCCAACAGACACTCGGGAGAAGTGTATGGTGTTTCCTGAAACATCTAAAAAACAAAGCAACAGAGCCTAGGGTACTTCCACTTATGGTCCTATAGCTTAGGGAAATTAAAATCAAAAAGACACAGCCACCCCAAAGGTTGGGACGCCTCTGTTTACAAGAACATCGTTTACCGTACAAGTTCAGTATCACAGAAAGTGAAAAATGGATAAAGAACTTGTTGTACTTATGTACAATGCACTATCACTCAGCAATGAAATCTATGTCATCAGGCCCGTAGCAGCATAATGAGTGGATTCAGGTACGATGATTCTAACTGAAATAAGTCACACAGAAAAAGAAACATCATAAGATATCACTAATACACGGAATGTAAACATGGCTACACAGGGACTGAATTCCAAAACAGAACAGGGTCTCAAATTTAGAAAACTAACTTATGCTTGCTTAAGAGTAAAGGTGAGTTGGGGTGCTGCATAAAACCAGAGATTGAAATGAGCACAGATAAAGTTCCTTAAGCCAAATATGGAATAGACAAGAGCTACTCCTTGCTCAACGAAATGGACTCAACACCCCATATTAAACGCCTAAGAATGTACCTGACTAGTAAGTATCTTAAAACCTATGGATTGCTATGTCTCCAAAAGAGAATCAAGCGTGTGTACAGGGGCATAAACGCAGCAGTGATAGGATTGGAGAGGTTCGGTCAGCAAATGAAGACCCTTTGAAGTCATATTGCATGGTACCCATTCCACGGGTTTCAACTACCCAGGTTTAAGGTATTCTTCCTTCAGCTAAAACATGCATGTGGAACCCAGAGTATGATCAACCGTGTGAACGGGAAATGTGTTCAAATATGTCTCAGTTTTCCTCCCCTGATACTCGGGTGCAACATTCCATACGCTTTACTAACACTCTCCCCACTTGGACAGTCAGCGCCTTTAACCTTCTGTTTGGCCCAGTTTGCAATTTTTGCGGAAGATGAACAGGAATAGCGAGAACCAATGAGAGACTAGCTGGAGGTGTATGGACGGGCAAATTTAACTCTCATTTGCCACCAGGAAGAGGAAATAACCAAAGGCTCAGCATGCCGTGCCGGAACCAGATTAGGGCCTGAAGCCATCCTGCGGTGTTGCGGCCAGGTCACAAGAAAGCGAGTTGAAGAAAGGAGCTCAGGGGCACTGTAATTCACAAACCTGCAGAGTTATAAATGACAGCTATCGTCCAAAAATATACTGAAGTAAGGCTGCCAAGAGGACTTGAAAGCGGGGCAGAATTGCAGGAAACCGATTTCAGGAGGTAGACTGGAATTGCATTGAAAGCATAGGAAAAGAGGCAGAACGTCCACAATGATGCACTTGGCCAAAAAGGGCGTATGCGTTTTTTCCTGAATATATTCAGGAAAAAACGCATACGCCCTTTTCGGCCAACCAAGCAAGCTTGCAAAGGAAATCTGCACTACAATGAAGTCTCACTTCCCCCTGGTCAAAAGGGCCATCTGAAAAAAGTGTAAAATCCAGAAAGGCTGGACAGGCCGTGGAGAACTGGGAGCCTTGTTGTGCTGATGGGCGGGATGTAAATTGCCAACAGACACTCGGGAGAAGTGTATGGTGTTTCCTGAAACATCTAAAAAACAAAGCAACAGAGCCTAGGGCACTTCCACTTATGGTCCTATAGTTTAGGGAAATTAAAACCATAAAGACACAGCCACCCCAAAGGTTGGGACGCCTCTGTTTACAAGAACCTCATTTACCGTACAAGTTCAATATCACAGAAAGTGAAAAATGGATAAAGAACTTGTGGTACTTACATACAATGCAGTATCACTCAGCAATGAAATCTATGTCATCAGGCCCGTAGCAGCATAATGAGTGGATTCAGGTACGATGATTCTAACTGAAATAAGTCACACAGAAAGAGAAACATCATAAGATATCACTAATACACGGAATGTAAACTTGGCTACAAAGGAACTGAATTCCAAAACAGAACAGGATCTCAAATTTAGAAAACCAACTTATGCTTGCTTAAGGGGAAAGGTGAGTTGGGGTTCTGCATAAAACCAGAGATTGAAATGAGCACCGATAAAGTTCCTTAAGCCAAATATGGAATAGACAAGAGCTACTCCTTGCTCAACGAAATGGACTCAACACCCCATATTAAACGCCTAAGAATGTACCTGACTAGTAAGTATCTTAAAACCTATGGATTGCTATGTCTCCAAAAGAGAATCAAGCGTGTGTACAGGGGCATAAACGCAGCAGTGATAGGATTGGAGAGGTTCGGTGAGCAAATGAAGACCCTTTGAAGTCATATTGCATGGTACCCATTCCACGGGTTTCAACTACCCAGGTTTAAGGTATTCTTCCTTCAGCTAAAACATGCATGTGGAACCCAGAGTATGATCAACCGTGTGAATGGGAGACGTGTTCAAATATGTCTCAGTTTTCCTCCCCTGATACTCGGGTGCAACATTCCAGATGCTTTACTAACACTCTCCCGACTTGGAGAGTCAGTCCCTTTAACCTCCTGTTTGGCCCAGTTTGCAGTTTCTGCGGAAGATGAACAGGAATAGCGAGAACCAATGAGAGAATAGCTGGAGGTGTCTGGACGGGCAAATTTAACTCTCATTTCCCAACAGGAAGAGGAAATAACCAAAGGCTCAGCGTGCCGTGCCGGAACCAGATTAGGGCCTGAAGCCCTCCTGCGGTGTTGTGGCCAGCTCACAAGAAAGCGAGTTGAAGAAAGGAGCTCAGGGGCACTGTAATTCACAAACCTGCAGAGTTATAAATGACAGCTATCGTCCAAAAATATACTGAAGTAAGGCTGCCAAGAGGACTTGAAAGCGGGGCAGAATTGCAGGAAAACGATTTCAGGAGGTAGACTGGAATTGTACTGAAAGCATAGGAAAAGAGGCAGAGCGTCCACAATGATGCACCTGGCCAAAAAGGGCGTATGCGTTTTTTCCTGAATATATTCAGGAAAAAACGCATACGCCCTTTTTGGCCAACCAAGCAAGCTTGCAAAGGTAATCTGCACTACAATGAAGTCTCACTTCCCCCGGTCAAAAGGGCCATCTGAAAAAAGTGTAAAATCCAGAAAGGCAGGACAGGCCATGGAGAACTGGGAGCCTTGTTATGCTGATGGGCGGGATGTAAATTGCCAACAGACACTCCGGAGAAGTGTATGGTGTTTCCTGAAACATCTAGAAAACAAAGCAACAGAGCCTAGGGCACTTCCACTTATGGTCCTATAGCTTAGGGAAATTAAAATCAAAAAGACACAGCCACCCCAAAGTTTGGGACGCCTCTGTTTACAAGAATGTCGTTTACCGTACAAGTTCAGTATCACAGAAAGTGAAAAATGGATAAAGAACTTGTGGTACTTACGTACAATGCAGTATCACTCAGCAATGAAATCTATGTCATCAGGCCCGTAGCAGCATAATGAGTGGATTCAGGTACGATGATTCTAACTGAAATAAGTCACACAGAAAAAGAAACATCATAAGATATCACTAATACATGGAATGTAAACTTGGGTACACAGGAACTGAATTCCAAAACAGAACAGGGTCTCAAATTTAGAAAAGCAACTTATGCTTGCTTAAGGGGAAAGGTGAGTTGGGGTGCTGCATAAAACCAGAGATTGAAATGAGCACAGATAAAGTTCCTTAAGCCAAATATGGAATAGACAAGAGCTACTCCTTGCTCAACGAAATGGACTCAACACCCCATATTAAACGCCTAAGAATGTACCTGACTAGTAAGTATCTTAAAACCTATGGATTGCTATGTCTCCAAAAGAGAATCAAGCGTGTGTACAGGGGCATAAACGCAGCAGTGATAGGATTGGAGAGGTTCGGTGAGCAAATGAAGACCCTTTGAAGTCATATTGCATGGTACCCATTCCACGGGTCTCAACTCTGCAGGTTTAAGGTATTCTTCCTTCAGCTAAAACATGCATGTGGAACCCAGAGTATGATCAACCGTGTGAATGGGAAACGTGTTCAAATATGTCTCAGTTTTCATCCCCTGGTACTCGGGTGCAACATTCCAGACGCTTTACTAACACTCTCCCCACTTGGACAGTCAGCGTCTTTAACCTCCTGTTTGGCCCAGTTTGCAATTTCTGCGGAAGATGAACAGGAATAGCGAGAACCAATGAGAGACTAGCTGGAGGTGTATGGACGGGCAAATTTAACTCTCATTTCCCACCAGTAAGAGGAAATAACCAAAGGCTCAGCATGCCGTGCCAGAACCAGATTAGGGCCTGAAGCCATCCTGCGGTGTTGCGGCCAGCTCACAAGAAAGCGAGTTGAAGAAAGGAGCTCAGGGGCACTGTAATTCACAAACCTGCAGAGTTATAAATGACAGCTATCGTCCAAAAATATACTGAAGTAAGGCTGCCAAGAGGACTTGAAAGCGGGGCAGAATTGCAGGAAACCGATTTCAGGAGGTAGACTGGAATTGCATTGAAAGCATAGGAAAAGAGGCAGAACGTCCACAATGATGCACTTGGCCAAAAAGGGCGTATGCGTTTTTTCCTGAATATATTCAGGAAAAAACGCATACGCCCTTTTCCGCCAACCAAGCAAGCTTGCAAAGGAAATCTGCACTACAATGAAGTCTCACTTCCCCCTGGTCAAAAGGGCCATCTGAAAAAAGTGTAAAATCCAGAAAGGCTGGACAGGCCGTGGAGAACTGGGAGCCTTGTTGTGCTGATGGGCGGGATGTAAATTGCCAACAGACACTCGGGAGAAGTGTATGGTGTTTCCTGAAACATCTAAAAAACAAAGCAACAGAGCCTAGGGCACTTCCACTTATGGTCCTATAGTTTAGGGAAATTAAAACCATAAAGACACAGCCACCCCAAAGGTTGGGACGCCTCTGTTTACAAGAACCTCATTTACCGTACAAGTTCAATATCACAGAAAGTGAAAAATGGATAAAGAACTTGTGGTACTTACATACAATGCAGTATCACTCAGCAATGAAATCTATGTCATCAGGCCCGTAGCAGCATAATGAGTGGATTCAGGTACGATGATTCTAACTGAAATAAGTCACACAGAAAGAGAAACATCATAAGATATCACTAATACACGGAATGTAAACTTGGCTACAAAGGAACTGAATTCCAAAACAGAACAGGATCTCAAATTTAGAAAACCAACTTATGCTTGCTTAAGGGGAAAGGTGAGTTGGGGTTCTGCATAAAACCAGAGATTGAAATGAGCACCGATAAAGTTCCTTAAGCCAAATATGGAATAGACAAGAGCTACTCCTTGCTCAACGAAATGGACTCAACACCCCATATTAAACGCCTAAGAATGTACCTGACTAGTAAGTATCTTAAAACCTATGGATTGCTATGTCTCCAAAAGAGAATCAAGCGTGTGTACAGGGGCATAAACGCAGCAGTGATAGGATTGGAGAGGTTCGGTGAGCAAATGAAGACCCTTTGAAGTCATATTGCATGGTACCCATTCCACGGGTTTCAACTACCCAGGTTTAAGGTATTCTTCCTTCAGCTAAAACATGCATGTGGAACCCAGAGTATGATCAACCGTGTGAATGGGAGACGTGTTCAAATATGTCTCAGTTTTCCTCCCCTGATACTCGGGTGCAACATTCCAGATGCTTTACTAACACTCTCCCGACTTGGAGAGTCAGTCCCTTTAACCTCCTGTTTGGCCCAGTTTGTAGTTTCTGCGGAAGATGAACAGGAATAGCGAGAACCAATGAGAGAATAGCTGGAGGTGTCTGGACGGGCAAATTTAACTCTCATTTCCCAACAGGAAGAGGAAATAACCAAAGGCTCAGCGTGCCGTGCCGGAACCAGATTAGGGCCTGAAGCCCTCCTGCGGTGTTGTGGCCAGCTCACAAGAAAGCGAGTTGAAGAAAGGAGCTCAGGGGCACTGTAATTCACAAACCTGCAGAGTTATAAATGACAGCTATCGTCCAAAAATATACTGAAGTAAGGCTGCCAAGAGGACTTGAAAGCGGGGCAGAATTGCAGGAAAACGATTTCAGGAGGTAGACAGGAATTGTACTGAAAGCATAGGAAAAGAGGCAGAGCGTCCACAATGATGCACCTGGCCAAAAAGGGCGTATGCGTTTTTTCCTGAATATATTCAGGAAAAAACGCATACGCCCTTTTTGGCCAACCAAGCAAGCTTGCAAAGGTAATCTGCACTACAATGAAGTCTCACTTCCCCCGGTCAAAAGGGCCATCTGAAAAAAGTGTAAAATCCAGAAAGGCAGGACAGGCCATGGAGAACTGGGAGCCTTGTTATGCTGATGGGCGGGATGTAAATTGCCAACAGACACTCCGGAGAAGTGTATGGTGTTTCCTGAAACATCTAGAAAACAAAGCAACAGAGCCTAGGGCACTTCCACTTATGGTCCTATAGCTTAGGGAAATTAAAATCAAAAAGACACAGCCACCCCAAAGTTTGGGACGCCTCTGTTTACAAGAACCTCGTTTACCGTACAAGTTCAGTATCACAGAAAGTGAAAAATGGATAAAGAACTTGTGGTACTTACGTACAATGCAGTATCACTCAGCAATGAAATCTATGTCATCAGGCCCGTAGCAGCATAATGAGTGGATTCAGGTACGATGATTCTAACTGAAATAAGTCACACAGAAAAAGAAACATCATAAGATATCACTAATACATGGAATGTAAACTTGGGTACACAGGAACTGAATTCCAAAACAGAACAGGGTCTCAAATTTAGAAAAGCAACTTATGCTTGCTTAAGGGGAAAGGTGAGTTGGGGTGCTGCATAAAACCAGAGATTGAAATGAGCACAGATAAAGTTCCTTAAGCCAAATATGGAATAGACAAGAGCTACTCCTTGCTCAACGAAATGGACTCAACACCCCATATTAAACGCCTAAGAATGTACCTGACTAGTAAGTATCTTAAAACCTATGGATTGCTATGTCTCCAAAAGAGAATCAAGCGTGTGTACAGGGGCATAAACGCAGCAGTGATAGGATTGGAGAGGTTCGGTGAGCAAATGAAGACCCTTTGAAGTCATATTGCATGGTACCCATTCCACGGGTCTCAACTCTGCAGGTTTAAGGTATTCTTCCTTCAGCTAAAACATGCATGTGGAACCCAGAGTATGATCAACCGTGTGAATGGGAAACGTGTTCAAATATGTCTCAGTTTTCATCCCCTGGTACTCGGGTGCAACATTCCAGACGCTTTACTAACACTCTCCCCACTTGGACAGTCAGCGCCTTTAACCTCCTGTTTGGCCCAGTTTGCAATTTCTGCGGAAGATGAACAGGAATAGCGAGAACCAATGAGAGACTAGCTGGAGGTGTATGGACGGGCAAATTTAACTCTCATTTCCCACCAGTAAGAGGAAATAACCAAAGGCTCAGCATGCCGTGCCAGAACCAGATTAGGGCCTGAAGCCATCCTGCGGTGTTGCGGCCAGCTCACAAGAAAGCGAGTTGAAGAAAGGAGCTCAGGGGCACTGTAATTCACAAACCTGCAGAGTTATAAATGACAGCTATCGTCCAAAAATATACTGAAGTAAGGCTGCCAAGAGGACTTGAAAGCGGGGCAGAATTGCAGGAAACCGATTTCAGGAGGTAGACTGGAATTGCATTGAAAGCATAGGAAAAGAGGCAGAACGTCCACAATGATGCACTTGGCCAAAAAGGGCGTATGCGTTTTTTCCTGAATATATTCAGGAAAAAAACGCATACGCACTTTTTGTCCAACCAAGCAAGCTTGCAAAGGAAATCTGCACTACAATGAAGTCTCACTTCCCCCTGGTCAAAAGGGCCATCTGAAAAAAGTGTAAAATCCAGAAAGGCAGGACAGGCTGTGGAGAACTGGGAGCCTTGTTGTGCTGATGGGCGGGATGTAAATTGCCAACAGACACTCGGGAGAAGTGTATGGTGTTTCCTGAAACATCTAAAAAACAAAGCAACAGAGCCTAGGGCACTTCCACTTATGGTCCTATAGCTTAGGGAAATAAAAATCATAAAGACACAGCCACCCCAAAGGTTGGGACGCCTCTGTTTACAGGAACCTCATTTACCGTACAAGTTCAGTATCACAGAAAGTGAAAAATGGATAAAGAACTTCTGGTACTTACATACAATGCAGTATCACTCAGCAATAAAATCTATGTCATCAGGCCCGTAGCAGCATAATGAGTGGATTCAGGTACGATGATTCTAACTGAAATAAGTCACACAGAAAGAGAAACATCATAAGATATCACTAATACACGGAATGTAAACTTGGCTACAAAGGAACTGAATTCCAAAACAGAACAGGATCTCAAATTTAGAAAACCAACTTATGCTTGCTTAAGGGGAAAGGTGAGTTGGGGTTCTGCATAAAACCAGAGATTGAAATGAGCACAGATAAAGTTCCTTAAGCCAAATATGGAATAGACAAGAGCTACTCCTTGCTCAACGAAATGGACTCAACACCCCATATTAAACGCCTAAGAATGTACCTGACTAGTAAGTATCTTAAAACCTATGGATTGCTATGTCTCCAAAAGAGAATCAAGCGTGTGTACAGGGGCATAAACGCAGCAGTGATAGGATTGGAGAGGTTCGGTGAGCAAATGAAGACCCTTTGAAATCATATTTCATGGTACCCATTGGACGGGTCTCAACTCTGCAGGTTTAAGGTATTCTTCCTTCAGCTAAAACATGCATGTGGAACCCAGAGTATGATCAACCGTGTGAATGGGAGACGTGTTCAAATATGTCTCAGTTTTCCTCCCCTGATACTCGGGTGCAACATTCCAGACGCTTTACTAACACTCTCCCCACTTGGACAGTCAGCGCCTTTAACCTCCTGTTTGGCCCAGTTTGCAATTTCTGCGGAAGATGAACAGGAATAGCGAGAACCAATGAGAGACTAGCTGGAGGTGTCTGGACGGGCAAATTTAACTCTCATTTCCCAACAGGAAGAGGAAATAACCAAAGGCTCAGCGTGCCGTGCCGGAACCAGATTAGGGCCTGAAGCCATCCTGCAGTGTTGCGGCCAGGTCACAAGAAAGCGAGTTGAAGAAAGGAGCTCAGGGGCACTGTAATTCACAAACCAGCAGAGTTATAAATGACAGCTATCGTCCAAAAATATACTGAAGTAAGGCTGCCAAGAGGACTTGAAAGTGGGGCAGAATTGCAGGAAAACGATTTCAGGAGGTAGACTGGAATTGTACTGAAAGCATAGGAAAAGAGGCAGAGCGTCCACAATGATGCACCTGGCCAAAAAGGGCGTATGCGTTTTTTCCTGAATATATTCAGGAAAAAACGCATACGCCCTTTTTGGCCAACCAAGCAAGCTTGCAAAGGCAATCTGCACTACAATGAAGTCTCACTTCCCCCTGGTCAAAAGGGCCATCTGAAAAAAGTGTAAAATCCAGAAAGGCAGGAGAGGCCATGGAGAACTGGGAGCCTTGTTATGCTGATGGGCGGGATGTAAATTGCCAACAGACACTCGGGAGAAGTGTATGGTGTTTCCTGAAACATCTAGAAAACAAAGCAACAGAGCCTAGGGCACTTCCACTTATGGTCCTATAGCTTAGGGAAATTAAAATCAAAAAGACACAGCCACCCCAAAGTTTGGGACGCCTCTGTTTACAAGAATCTCGTTTACCGTACAAGTTCAGTATCACAGAAAGTGAAAAATGGATAAAGAACTTGTGGTACTTACGTACAATGCAGTATCACTCAGCAATGAAATCTATGTCATCAGGCCCGTAGCAGCATAATGAGTGGATTCAGGTACGATGATTCTAACTGAAATAAGTCACACAGAAAGAGAAACATCATAAGATATCACTAATACACGGAATGTAAACTTGGCTACAAAGGAACTGAATTCCAAAACAGAACAGGATCTCAAATTTAGAAAACCAACTTATGCTTGCTTAAGGGGAAAGGTGAGTTGGGGTTCTGCATAAAACCAGAGATTGAAATGAGCACAGATAAAGTTCCTTAAGCCAAATATGGAATAGACAAGAGCTACTCCTTGCTCAACGAAATGGACTCAACACCCCATATTAAACGCCTAAGAATGTACCTGACTAGTAAGTATCTTAAAACCTATGGATTGCTATGTCTCCAAAAGAGAATCAAGCGTGTGTACACGGGCATAAACGCAGCAGTGATAGGATTGGAGAGGTTCGGTGAGCAAATGAAGACCCTTTGAAATCATATTTCATGGTACCCATTGGACGGGTCTCAACTCTGCAGGTTTAAGGTAGTCTTCCTTCAGCTAAAACATGCATGTGGAACCCAGAGTATGATCAACCGTGTGAACGGGAGACGTGTTCAAATATGTCTCAGTTTTCATCCCCTGGTACTCGGGTGCAACATTCCAGACGCTTTACTAACACTCTCCCCACTTGGAGAGTCAGCGCCTTTAACCTCCTGTTTGGCCCAGTTTGCAATTTCTGCGGAAGATGAACAGGAATAGCGAGAACCAATGAGAGACTAGCTGGAGGTGTATGGACGGGCAAATTTAACTCTCATTTCCCACCAGAAAGAGGAAATAACCAAAGGCTCATCATGCCGTGCCGGAACCAGATTAGGGCCTGAAGCCATCCTGCGGTGTTGCGGCCAGGTCAAAAGAAAGCGAGTTGAAGAAAGGAGCTCAGGGGCACTGTAATTCACAAACCTGCAGAGTTATAAATGACAGCTATCGTCCAAAAATATACTGAAGTAAGGCTGCCAAGAGGACTTGAAAGCGGGGCAGAATTGCAGGAAACCGATTTCAGGAGGTAGACTGGAATTGCATTGAAAGCATAGGAAAAGAGGCAGAACGTCCACAATGATGCACTTGGCCAAAAAGGGCGTATGCGTTTTTTCCTGAATATATTCAGGAAAAAACGCATACGCCCTTTTTGGCCAACCAAGCAAGCTTGCAAAGGAAATCTGCACTACAATGAAGTCTCACTTCCCCCCGGTCAAAAGGGCCATCTGAAAAAAGTGTAAAATCCAGAAAGGCAGGACAGGCCATGGAGAACTGGGAGCCTTGTTATGCTGATGGGCGGGATGTAAATTGCCAACAGACACTCGGGAGAAGTGTATGGTGTTTCCTGAAACATCTAAAAAACAAAGCAACAGAGCCTAGGGCACTTCCACTTATGGTCCTATAGCTTAGGGAAATTAAAATAAAAAAGACACAGCCACCCCAAAGTTTGGGACGCCTCTGTTTACAAGAATCTCGTTTACCGTACAAGTTCAGTTTCACAGAAAGTGAAAAATGGATAAAGAACTTGTGGTACTTACGTACAATGCAGTATCACTCAGCAATGAAATCTATGTCATCAGGCCCATAGCAGCATAATGAGTGGATTCAGGTACGATGATTCTAACGGAAATAAGTCACACAGAAAAAGAAACATCATAAGATATCACTAATACACGGAATGTAAACTTGGCTACACAGGAACTGAATTCCAAAACAGAACAGGGTCTCAAATTTAGAAAACCAACTTATGCTTGCTTAAGGGGAAAGGTGAGTTGGGGTGCTGCATAAAACCAGAGATTGAAATGAGCACAGATAAAGTTCCTTAAGCCAAATATGGAATAGACAAGAGCTACTCCTTGCTCAACGAAATGGACTCAACACCCCATATTAAACGCCTAAGAATGTACCTGACTAGTAAGTATCTTAAAACCTATGGATTGCTATGTCTCCAAAAGAGAATCAAGCGTGTGTACAGGGGCATAAACGCAGCAGTGATAGGATTGGAGAGGTTCGGTGAGCAAATGAAGACCCTTTGAAGTCATATTGCATGGTACCCATTCCACGGGTCTCAACTACCCAGGTTTAAGGTATTCTTCCTTCAGCTAAAACATGCATGTGGAACCCAGAGTATGATCAACCGTGTGAACGGGAGACGTGTTCAAATATGTCTCAGTTTTCCTCCCCTGGTACTCGGGTGCAACATTCCAGACGCTTTACTAACACTCTCCCCACTTGGAGAGTCAACGCCTTTAACCTCCTGTTTGGCCCAGTTTGCAATTTCTGCGGAAGATGAACAGGAATAGGGAGAACCAATGAGAGACTAGCTGGAGGTGTATGGACGGGCAAATTTAACTCTCATTTCCCACCAGGAAGAGGAAATAACCAAAGGCTCAGCATGCCGTGCCGGAACAAGATTAGGGCCTGAAGCCATCCTGCGGTGTTGCGGCCAGGTCACAAGAAAGCGAGTTGAAGAAAGGAGCTCAGGGGCACTGTAATTCACAAACCTGCAGAGTTATAAATGACAGCTATCGTCCAAAAATATACTGAAGTAAGGCTGCCAAGAGGACTTGAAAGCGGGGCAGAATTGCAGGAAACCGATTTCAGGAGGTAGACTGGAATTGCATTGAAAGCATAGGAAAAGAGGCAGAACGTCCACAATGATGCACTTGGCCAAAAAGGGCGTATGCGTTTTTTCCTGAATATATTCAGGAAAAAACGCATACGCCCTTTTGTCCAACCAAGCAAGCTTGCAAAGGAAATCTGCACTACAATGAAGTCTCACTTCCCCCTGGTCAAAAGGGCCATCTGAAAAAAGTGTAAAATCCAGAAAGGCAGGACAGGCCGTGGAGAACTGGGAGCCTTGTTGTGCTGATGGGCGGGATGTAAATTGCCAACAGACACTCGGGAGAAGTGTATGGTGTTTCCTGAAACATCTAAAAAACAAAGCAACAGAGCCTAGGGCACTTCCACTTATGGTCCTATAGCTTAGGGAAATTAAAATCATAAAGACATATCCACCCCAAAGGTTGGGACGCCTCTGTTTACAGGAACCTCATTTACCGTACAAGTTCAGTATCACAGAAAGTGAAAAATGGATAAAGAACTTGTGGTACTTATATACAATGCAGTATCACTCAGCAATGAAATCTATGTCATCAGGCCCGTAGCAGCATAATGAGTGGATTCAGGTACGATGATTCTAACTGAAATAAGTCACACAGAAAGAGAAACATCATAAGATATCACTAATACATGGAATGTAAACTTGGCTACACAGGAACTGAATTCCAAAACAGAACAGGGTCTCAAATTTAGAAAACCAACTTATGCTTGCTTAAGGGGAAAGGTGAGTTGGGGTGCTGCATAAAACCAGAGATTGAAATGAGCACAGATAAAGTTCCTTAAGCCAAATATGGAATAGACAAGAGCTACTCCTTGCTCAACAAAATGGACTCAACACCCCATATCAAACGCCTAAGAATGTACCTGACTAGTAAGTATCTTAAAACCTATGGATTGCTATGTCTCCAAAAGAGAATCAAGCGTGTGTACAGGGGCATAAACGCAGCAGTGATAGGATTGGAGAGGTTCGGTGAGCAAATGAAGACCCTTTGAAGTCATATTGCATGGTACCCATTCCACGGGTCTCAACTCTGCAGGTTTAAGGTATTCTTCCTTCAGCTAAAACATGCATGTGGAACCCAGAGTATGATCAACCGTGTGAATGGGAAACGTGTTCAAATATGTCTCAGTTTTCATCCCCTGGTACTCGGGTGCAACATTCCAGACGCTTTACTAACACTCTCCCCACTTGGACAGTCAGCGCCTTTAACCTCCTGTTTGGCCCAGTTTGCAATTTCTGCGGAAGATGAACAGGAATATCGAGAACCAATGAGAGACTAGCTGGAGGTGTATGGACGGGCAAATTTAACTCTCATTTCCCACCAGAAAGAGGAAATAACCAAAGGCTCATCATGCCGTGCCGGAACCAGATTAGGGCCTGAAGCCATCCTGCGGTGTTGCGGCCAGGTCAAAAGAAAGCGAGTTGAAGAAAGGAGCTCAGGGGCACTGTATTTCACAAACCTGCAGAGTTATAAATGACAGCTATCGTACAAAAATATACTGAAGTAAGGCTGCCAAGAGGACTTGAAAGCGGGGCAGAATTGCAGGAAACCGATTTCAGGAGGTAGACTGGAATTGCATTGAAAGCATAGGAAAAGAGGCAGAACGTCCACAATGATGCACTTGGCCAAAAAGGGCGTATGCGTTTTTTCCTGAATATATTCAGGAAAAAACGCATACGCCCTTTTTGGCCAACCAAGCAAGCTTGCAAAGGAAATCTGCACTACAATGAAGTCTCACTTCCCCCCGGTCAAAAGGGCCATCTGAAAAAAGTGTAAAATCCAGAAAGGCAGGACAGGCCATGGAGAACTGGGAGCCTTGTTATGCTGATGGGCGGGATGTAAATTGCCAACAGACACTCGGGAGAAGTGTATGGTGTTTCCTGAAACATCTAAAAAACAAAGCAACAGAGCCTAGGGCACTTCCACTTATGGTCCTATAGCTTAGGAAAATTAAAATCAAAAAGACACAGGCACCCCAAAGGTTGGGACGCCTCTTTTTACAAGAACCTCGTTTACCGTACAAGTTCAGTATCACAGAAAGTGAAAAATGGATAAAGAACTTGTGGTACTTACGTACAATGCAGTATCACTCAGCAATGAAATCTATGTCATCAGGCCCGTAGCAGCATAATGAGTGGATTCAGGTACGATGATTCTAACTGAAATAAGTCACACAGAAAAAGAAACATCATAAGATATCACTAATACACGGAATGTAAACTTGGCTACACAGGAACTGAATTCCAAAACAGAACAGGGTCTCAAATTTAGAAAACCAACTTATGCATGCTTAAGGGGAAAGGTGAGTTGGGGTGCTGCATAAAACCAGAGTTTGAAATGAGCACAGATAAAGTTCCTTAAGCCAAATATGGAATAGACAAGAGCTACTCCTTGCTCAACGAAATGGACTCAATACCCCATATTAAACGCCTAAGAATGTACCTGACTAGTAAGTATCTTAAAACCTATGGATTTCTATGTCTCCAAAAGAGAATCAAGCGTGTGTACAGGGGCATAAACGCAGCAGTGATAGGATTGGAGAGGTTCGGTGAGCAAATGAAGACCCTTTGAAGTCATATTGCATGGTACCCATTCCACGGGTTTCAACTACCCAGGTTTAAGGTATTCTTCCTTCAGCTAAAACATGCATGTGGAACCCAGAGTATGATCAACCGTGTGAACGGGAAACGTGTTCAAATATGTCTCAGTTATCCTCCCCTGATACTCGGGTGCAACATTCCAGACGCTTTACTAACACTCTCCCCACTTGGACAGTCAGCGCCTTTAAACTCCTGTTTGGCCCAGTTTGCAATTTCTGCGGAAGATGAACAGGAATAGCGAGAACCAATGAGAGACTAGCTGGAGGTGTCTGGACGGGCAAATTTAACTCTCATTTCCCACCAGTAAGAGGAAATAAACAAAGGCTCAGCATGCCGTGCCAGAACCAGATTAGGGCCTGAAGCCATCCTGCAGTGTTGCGGCCAGGTCACAAGAAAGCGAGTTGAAGAAAGGAGCTCAGGGGCACTGTAATTCACAAACCTGCAGAGTTATAAATGACAGCTATCGTCCAAAAATATACTGAAGTAAGGCTGCCAAGAGGACTTGAAAGCGGGGCAGAATTGCAGGAAACCGATTTCAGGAGGTAGACTGGAATTGCATTGAAAGCATAGGAAAAGAGGCAGAACGTCCACAATGATGCACTTGGCCAAAAAGGGCATATGCGTTTTTTCCTGAATATATTCAGGAAAAAACGCATACGCCCTTTTTGTCCAACTAAGCAAGCTTGCAAAGGAAATCTGCACTACAATGAAGTCTCACTTCCCCCTGGTCAAAAGGGCCATCTGAAAAAAGTGTAAAATCCAGAAAGGCAGGACAGGCCGTGGAGAACTGGGAGCCTTGTTGTGCTGATGGGCGGGATGTAAATTGCCAACAGACACTCGGGAGAAGTGTATGGTGTTTCCTGAAACATCTAAAAAACAAAGCAACAGAGCCTAGGGCACTTCCACTTATGGTCTTATAGCTTAGGGAAATTAAAATCATAAAGACACAGCCACCCCAAAGGTTGGGACGCCTCTGTTTACAGGAACCTCATTTACCGTACAAGTTCAGTATCACAGAAAGTGAAAAATGGATAAAGAACTTGTGGTACTTACATACAATGCAGTATCACTCAGCAATGAAATCTATGTCATCAGGCCCGTAGCAGCATAATGAGTGGATTCAGGTACGATGATTCTAACTGAAATAAGTCACACAGAAAGAGAAACATCATAAGATATCACTAATACACGGAATGTAAACTTGGTTACAAAGGAACTGAATTCCAAAACAGAACAGGATCTCAAATTTAGAAAACCAACTTATGCTTGCTTAAGGGGAAAGGTGAGTTGGGGTTCTGCATAAAACCAGAGATTGAAATGAGCACAGATAAAGTTCCTTAAGCCAAATATGGAATAGACAAGAGCTACTCCTTGCTCAACGAAATGGACTCAACACCCCATACTAAACGCCTAAGAATGTACCTGACTAGTAAGTATCTTAAAACCTATGGATTGCTATGTCTCCAAAAGAGAATCAAGCGTGTGTACAGGGGCATAAACGCAGCAGTGATAGGATTGGAGAGGTTCGGTGAGCAAATGAAGACCCTTTGAAATCATATTTCATGGTACCCATTGGACGGGTCTCAACTCTGCAGGTTTAAGGTATTCTTCCTTCAGCTAAAACATGCATGTGGAACCCAGAGTATGATCAACTGTGTGAACGGGAGACGTGTTCAAATATGTCTCAGTTTTCATCCCCTGGTACTCGGGTGCAACATTCCAGACGCTTTACTAACACTCTCCCCACTTGGACAGTCAGCGCCTTTAACCTCCTGTTTGGCCCAGTTTGCAATTTCTGCGGAAGATGAACAGGAATAGCGAGAACCAATGAGAGACTAGCTGGAGGTGTCTGGACGGGCAAATTTAACTCTCATTTCCCACCAGAAAGAGGAAATAACCAAAGGCTCATCATGCCGTGCCGGAACCAGATTAGGGCCTGAAGCCATCCTGCGGTGTTGCGGCCAGGTCAAAAGAAAGCGAGTTGAAGAAAGGAGCTCAGGGGCACTGTAATTCACAAACCTGCAGAGTTATAAATGACAGCTATCGTCCAAAAATATACTGAAGTAAGGCTGCCAAGAGGACTTGAAAGCGGGGCAGAATTGCAGGAAACCGATTTCAGGAGGTAGACTGGAATTGCATTGAAAGCATAGGAAAAGAGGCAGAACGTCCACAATGATGCACTTGGCCAAAAAGGGCGTATGCGTTTTTTCCTGAATATATTCAGGATAAAACGCATACGCCCTTTTTGGCCAACCAAGCAAGCTTGCAAAGGAAATCTGCACTACAATGAAGTCTCACTTCCCCCCGGTCAAAAGGGCCATCTGAAAAAAGTGTAAAATCCAGAAAGGCAGGACAGGCCATGGAGAACTGGGAGCCTTGTTATGCTGATGGGCGGGATGTAAATTGCCAACAGACACTCGGGAGAAGTGTATGCTGTTTCCTGAAACATCTAAGAAACAAAGCAACAGAGCCTAGGGCACTTCCACTTCTGGTTCTATAGCTTAGGGAAATTAAAATTATAGAGACACAGCCACCCCAAATGTTGGGACGCCTCTGTTTACAAGAACCTCGTTTACCGTACAAGTTCAATATCACAGAAAGTGAAAAATGGATAAAGAACTTGTGGTACTTACATACAATACAGTATCACTCAGCAATGAAATCTATGTCATCAGGCCCGGAGCAGCATAATGAGTGGATTCAGGTACGATGATTCTAACTGAAATAAGTCACACAGAAAGAGAAACATCATAAGATATCACTAATACATGGAATGTAAACTTGGCTACAAAGGAACTGAATTCCAAAACAGAACAGGGTCTCAAATTTAGAAAACCAACTTATGCTTGCTTAAGGGGAAAGGTGAGTTGGGGTGCTGCATAAAACCAGAGATTGAAATGAGCACAGATAAAGTTCCTTAAGCCAAATATGGAATAGACAAGAGCTACTCCTTGCTCAACGAAATGGACTCAACACCCCATACTAAACGCCTAAGAATGTACCTGACTAGTAAGTATCTTAAAACCTATGGATTGCTATGTCTCCAAAAGAGAATCAAGCGTGTGTACAGGGGCATAAACGCAGCAGTGATAGGATTGGAGAGGTTCGGTGAGCAAATGAAGACCCTTTGAAGTCATATTGCATGGTACCCATTCCACGGGTTTCAACTACCCAGGTTTAAGGTATTCTTCCTTCAGCTAAAACATGCATGTGGAACCCAGAGTATGATCAACCGTGTGAATGGGAGACGTGTTCAAATATGTCTCAGTTTTCCTCCCCTGATACTCGGGTGCAACATTCCAGACGCTTTACTAACACTCTCCCGACTTGGAGAGTCAGTCCCTTTAACCTCCTGTTTGGCCCAGTTTGCAGTTTCTGCGGAAGATGAACAGGAATAGCGAGAACCAATGAGAGAATAGCTGGAGGTGTCTGGACGGGCAAATTTAACTCTCATTTCCCAACAGGAAGAGGAAATAACCAAAGGCTCAGCGTGCCGTGCTGGAACCAGATTAGGGCCTGAAGCCATCCTGCGGTGTTGCGGCCAGGTCAAAAGAAAGCGAGTTGAAGAAAGGAGCTCAGGGGCACTGTAATTCACAAACCTGCAGAGTTATAAATGACAGCTATCGTCCAAAAATATACTGAAGTAAGGCTGCCAAGAGGACTTGAAAGTGGGGCAGAATTGCAGGAAAACGATTTCAGGAGGTAGACTGGAATTGTACTGAAAGCATAGGAAAAGAGGCAGAGCGTCCACAATGATGCACCTGGCCAAAAAGTGCGTATGCGTTTTTTCCTGAATATATTCAGGAAAAAACGCATACGCCCTTTTTGGCCAACCAAGCAAGCTTGCAAAGGCAATCTGCACTACAATGAAGTCTCACTTCCCCCGGTCAAAAGGGCCATCTGAAAAAAGTGTAAAATCCAGAAAGGCAGGACAGGCCATGGAGAACTGGGAGCCTTGTTATGCTGATGGGCGGGATGTAAATTGCCAACAGACACTCGGGAGAAGTGTATGGTGTTTCCTGAAACATCTAGAAAACAAAGCAACAGAGCCTAGGGCACTTCCACTTATGGTCCTATAGCTTAGGGAAATTAAAATCAAAAAGACACAGCCACCCCAAAGTTTGGGACGCCTCTGTTTACAAGAATGTCGTTTACCGTACAAGTTCAGTATCACAGAAAGTGAAAAATGGATAAAGAACTTGTGGTACTTACGTACAATGCAGTATCACTCAGCAATGAAATCTATGTCATCAGGCCCGTAGCAGCATAATGAGTGGATTCAGGTACGATGATTCTAACTGAAATAAGTCACACAGAAAAAGAAACATCATAAGATATCACTAATACATGGAATGTAAACTTGGCTACACAGGAACTGAATTCCAAAACAGAACAGGGTCTCAAATTTAGAAATCCAACTTATGCTTGCTTAAGGGGAAAGGTGAGTTGGGGTGCTGCATAAAACCAGAGATTGAAATGAGCACAGATAAAGTTCCTTAAGCCAAATATGGAATAGACAAGAGCTACTCCTTGCTCAACGAAATGGACTCAACACCCCATATTAAACGCCTAAGAATGTACCTGACTAGTAAGTATCTTAAAACCTATGGATTGCTATGTCTCCAAAAGAGAATCAAGCGTGTGTACAGGGGCATAAACGCAGCAGTGATAGGATTGGAGAGGTTCGGTGAGCAAATGAAGACCCTTTGAAGTCATATTGCATGGTACCCATTCCACGGGTCTCAACTCTGCAGGTTTAAGGTATTCTTCCTTCAGCTAAAACATGCATGTGGAACCCAGAGTATGATCAACCGTGTGAATGGGAAACGTGTTCAAATATGTCTCAGTTTTCATCCCCTGGTACTCGGGTGCAACATTCCAGACGCTTTACTAACACTCTCCCTACTTGGACAGTCAGCGCCTTTAACCTCCTGTTTGGCCCAGTTTGCAATTTCTGCGGAAGATGAACAGGAATAGTGAGAACCAATGAGAGACTAGCTGGAGGTGTATGGACGGGCAAATTTAACTCTCATTTCCCACCAGAAAGAGGAAATAACCAAAGGCTCATCATGCCGTGCCGGAACCAGATTAGGGCCTGAAGCCATCCTGCGGTGTTGCGGCCAGGTCAAAAGAAAGCGAGTTGAAGAAAGGAGCTCAGGGGCACTGTAATTCACAAACCTGCAGAGTTATAAATGACAGCTATCGTACAAAAATATACTGAAGTAAGGCTGCCAAGAGGACTTGAAAGCGGGGCAGAATTGCAGGAAACCGATTTCAGGAGGTAGACTGGAATTGCATTGAAAGCATAGGAAAAGAGGCAGAACGTCCACAATGATGCACTTGGCCAAAAAGGGCGTATGCGTTTTTTCCTGAATATATTCAGGAAAAAACGCATACGCCCTTTTTGGCCAACCAAGCAAGCTTGCAAAGGAAATCTGCACTACAATGAAGTCTCACTTCCCCCCGGTCAAAAGGGCCATCTGAAAAAAGTGTAAAATCCAGAAAGGCAGGACAGGCCATGGAGAACTGGGAGCCTTGTTATGCTGATGGGCGGGATGTAAATTGCCAACAGACACTCGGGAGAAGTGTATGGTGTTTCCTGAAACATCTAAAAAACAAAGCAACAGAGCCTAGGGCACTTCCACTTATGGTCCTATAGCTTAGGAAAATTAAAATCAAAAAGACACAGCCACCCCAAAGGTTGGGACGCCTCTGTTTACAAGAACCTCGTTTACCGTACAAGTTCAGTATCACAGAAAGTGAAAAATGGATAAAGAACTTGTGGTACTTACGTACAATGCAGTATCACTCAGCAATGAAATCTATGTCATCAGGCCCGTAGCAGCATAATCAGTGGATTCAGGTACGATGATTCTAACTGAAATAAGTCACACAGAAAAAGAAACATCATAATATATCACTAATACACGGAATGTAAACTTGGCTACACAGGAACTGAATTCCAAAACAGAACAGGGTCTCAAATTTAGAAAACCAACTTATGCATGCTTAATGGGAAAGGTGAGTTGGGGTGCTGCATAAAACCAGAGTTTGAAATGAGCACAGATAAAGTTCCTTAAGCCAAATATGGAATAGACAAGAGCTACTCCTTGCTCAACGAAATGGACTCAATACCCCATATTAAACGCCTAAGAATGTACCTGACTAGTAAGTATCTTAAAACCTATGGATTGCTATGTCTCCAAAAGAGAATCAAGCGTGTGTACAGGGGCATAAACGCAGCAGTGATAGGATTGGAGAGGTTCGGTGAGCAAATGAAGACCCTTTGAAGTCATATTGCATGGTACCCATTCCACGGGTTTCAACTACCCAGGTTTAAGGTATTCTTCCTTCAGCTAAAACATGCATGTGGAACCCAGAGTATGATCAACCGTGTGAACGGGAAACGTGTTCAAATATGTCTCAGTTATCCTCCCCTGATACTCGGGTGCAACATTCCAGACGCTTTACTAACACTCTCCCCACTTGGACAGTCAGCGCCTTTAAACTCCTGTTTGGCCCAGTTTGCAATTTCTGCGGAAGATGAACAGGAATAGCGAGAACCAATGAGAGACTAGCTGGAGGTGTATGGACGGGCAAATTTAACTCTCATTTCCCACCAGTAAGAGGAAATAAACAAAGGCTCAGCATGCCGTGCCAGAACCAGATTAGGGCCTGAAGCCATCCTGCAGTGTTGCGGCCAGGTCACAAGAAAGCGAGTTGAAGAAAGGAGCTCAGGGGCACTGTAATTCACAAACCTGCAGAGTTATAAATGACAGCTATCGTCCAAAAATATACTGAAGTAAGGCTGCCAAGAGGACTTGAAAGTGGGGCAGAATTGCAGGAAACCGATTTCAGGAGGTAGACTGGAATTGCATTGAAAGCATAGGAAAAGAGGCAGAACGTCCACAATGATGCACTTGGCCAAAAAGGGCATATGCGTTTTTTCCTGAATATATTCAGGAAAAAACGCATACGCCCTTTTTGGCCAACCAAGCAAGCTTGCAAAGGAAATCTGCACTACAATGAAGTCTCACTTCCCCCTGGTCAAAAGGGCCATCTGAAAAAAGTGTAAAATCCAGAAAGGCAGGACAGGCCGTGGAGAACTGGGAGCCTTGTTGTGCTGATGGGCGGGATGTAAATTGCCAACAGACACTCGGGAGAAGTGTATGGTGTTTCCTGAAACATCTAAAACACAAAGCAACAGAGCCTAGGGCACTTCCACTTATGGTCCTATAGCTTAGGGAAATTAAAATCATAAAGACACAGCCACCCCAAAGGTTGGGACGCCTCTGTTTACAGGAACCTCATTTACCGTACAAGTTCAGTATCACAGAAAGTGAAAAATGGATAAAGAACTTGTGGTACTTACATACAATGCAGTATCACTCAGCAATGAAATCTATGTCATCAGGCCCGTAGCAGCATAATGAGTGGATTCAGGTACGATGATTCTAACTGAAATAAGTCACACAGAAAGAGAAACATCATAAGATATCACTAATACACGGAATGTAAACTTGGTTACAAAGGAACTGAATTCCAAAACAGAACAGGATCTCAAATTTAGAAAACCAACTTATGCTTGCTTAAGGGGAAAGGTGAGTTGGGGTTCTGCATAAAACCAGAGATTGAAATGAGCACAGATAAAGTTCCTTAAGCCAAATATGGAATAGACAAGAGCTACTCCTTGCTCAACGAAATGGACTCAACACCCCATATTAAACGCCTAAGAATGTACCTGACTAGTAAGTATCTTAAAACCTATGGATTGCTATGTCTCCAAAAGAGAATCAAGCGTGTGTACAGGGGCATAAACGCAGCAGTGATAGGATTGGAGAGGTTCGGTGAGCAAATGAAGACCCTTTGAAATCATATTTCATGGTACCCATTGGACGGGTCTCAACTCTGCAGGTTTAAGGTATTCTTCCTTCAGCTAAAACATGCATGTGGAACCCAGAGTATGATCAACTGTGTGAACGGGAGACGTGTTCAAATATGTCTCAGTTTTCATCCCCTGGTACTCGGGTGCAACATTCCAGACGCTTTACTAACACTCTCCCCACTTGGACAGTCAGCGCCTTTAACCTCCTGTTTGGCCCAGTTTGCAATTTCTGCGGAAGATGAACAGGAATAGCGAGAACCAATGAGAGACTAGCTGGAGGTGTATGGACGGGCAAATTTAACTCTCATTTCCCACCAGAAAGAGGAAATAACCAAAGGCTCATCATGCCGTGCCGGAACCAGATTAGGGCCTGAAGCCATCCTGCGGTGTTGCGGCCAGGTCAAAAGAAAGCGAGTTGAAGAAAGGAGCTCAGGGGCACTGTAATTCACAA
Organism: Grampus griseus; assembly: GCF_964374135.1. NCBI lineage: Eukaryota > Metazoa > Chordata > Mammalia > Artiodactyla > Delphinidae > Grampus > Grampus griseus. The sequence goes on along the minus strand of NW_028133171.1, from coordinate 4,035 downwards.
ACCTGCAGAGTTATAAATGACAGCTATCGTCCAAAAATATACTGAAGTAAGGCTGCCAAGAGGACTTGAAAGCGGGGCAGAATTGCAGGAAACCGATTTCAGGAGGTAGACTGGAATTGCATTGAAAGCATAGGAAAAGAGGCAGAACGTCCACAATGATGCACTTGGCCAAAAAGGGCGTATGCGTTTTTTCCTGAATATATTCAGGATAAAACGCATACGCCCTTTTTGGCCAACCAAGCAAGCTTGCAAAGGAAATCTGCACTACAATGAAGTCTCACTTCCCCCCGGTCAAAAGGGCCATCTGAAAAAAGTGTAAAATCCAGAAAGGCAGGACAGGCCATGGAGAACTGGGAGCCTTGTTATGCTGATGGGCGGGATGTAAATTGCCAACAGACACTCGGGAGAAGTGTATGCTGTTTCCTGAAACATCTAAGAAACAAAGCAACAGAGCCTAGGGCACTTCCACTTCTGGTTCTATAGCTTAGGGAAATTAAAATTATAAAGACACAGCCACCCCAAATGTTGGGACGCCTCTGTTTACAAGAACCTCGTTTACCGTACAAGTTCAATATCACAGAAAGTGAAAAATGGATAAAGAACTTGTGGTACTTACATACAATACAGTATCACTCAGCAATGAAATCTATGTCATCAGGCCCGGAGCAGCATAATGAGTGGATTCAGGTACGATGATTCTAACTGAAATAAGTCACACAGAAAGAGAAACATCATAAGATATCACTAATACACGGAATGTAAACTTGGCTACAAAGGAACTGAATTCCAAAACAGAACAGGGTCTCAAATTTAGAAAACCAACTTATGCTTGCTTAAGGGGAAAGGTGAGTTGGGGTGCTGCATAAAACCAGAGATTGAAATGAGCACAGATAAAGTTCCTTAAGCCAAATATGGAATAGACAAGAGCTACTCCTTGCTCAACGAAATGGACTCAACACCCCATACTAAACGCCTAAGAATGTACCTGACTAGTAAGTACCTTAAAACCTATGGATTACTATGTCTCCAAAAGAGAATCAAGCGTGTGTACAGGGGCATAAACGCAGCAGTGATAGGATTGGAGAGGTTCGGTGAGCAAATGAAGACCCTTTGAAGTCATATTGCATGGTACCCATTACACGGGTCTCAACTCTCCAGGTTTAAGGTATTCTTCCTTCAGCTAAAACATGCATGTGGAACCCAGAGTATGATCAACTGTGTGAACGGGAGACGTGTTCAAATATGTCTCAGTTTTCATCCCCTGGTACTCGGGTGCAACATTCCAGACGCTTTACTAACACTCTCCCCACTTGGAGAGTCAGCGCCTTTAACCTCCTGTTTGGCCCAGTTTGCAATTTCTGCGGAAGATGAACAGGAATAGGGAGAACCAATGAGAGACTAGCTGGAGGTGTCTGGACGGGCAAATTTAACTCTCATTTCCCACCAGGAATAGGAAATAACAAAAGGCTCAGCGTGCCGTGCCGGAACCAGATTAGGGCCTGAAGCCGTCCTGCGGTGTTGCGGCCAGCTCAAAAGAAAGCGAGTTGAAGAAAGGAGCTCAGGGGCACTGTAATTCACAAACCTGCAGAGTTATAAATGACAGCTATCGTCCAAAAATATACTGAAGTAAGGCTGCCAAGAGGACTTGAAAGCGGGGCAGAATTGCAGGAAACCGATTTCAGGAGGTAGACTGGAATTGCATTGAAAGCATAGGAAAAGAGGCAGAACGTCCACAATGATGCACTTGGCCAAAAAGGGCGTATGCGTTTTTTCCTGAATATATTCAGGATAAAACGCATACGCCCTTTTTGGCCAACCAAGCAAGCTTGCAAAGGCAATCTGCACTACAATGAAGTCTCACTTCCCCCCGGTCAAAAGGGCCATCTGAAAAAAGTGTAAAATCCAGAAAGGCAGGACAGGCCATGGAGAACTGGGAGCCTTGTTATGCTGATGGGCGGGATGTAAATTGCCAACAGACACTCGGGAGAAGTGTATGGTGTTTCCTGAAACATCTAGAAAACAAAGCAACAGAGCCTAGGGCACTTCCACTTATGGTCCTATAGCTTAGGGAAATTAAAATCAAAAAGACACAGCCACCCCAAAGTTTGGGACGCCTCTGTTTACAAGAATGTCGTTTACCGTACAAGTTCAGTATCACAGAAAGTGAAAAATGGATAAAGAACTTGTGGTACTTACGTACAATGCAGTATCACTCAGCAATGAAATCTATGTCATCAGGCCCGTAGCAGCATAATGAGTGGATTCAGGTACGATGATTCTAACTGAAATAAGTCACACAGAAAAAGAAACATCATAAGATATCACTAATACATGGAATGTAAACTTGGGTACACAGGAACTGAATTCCAAAACAGAACAGGGTCTCAAATTTAGAAAAGCAACTTATGCTTGCTTAAGGGGAAAGGTGAGTTGGGGTGCTGCATAAAACCAGAGATTGAAATGAGCACAGATAAAGTTCCTTAAGCCAAATATGGAATAGACAAGAGCTACTCCTTGCTCAACGAAATGGACTCAACACCCCATATTAAACGCCTAAGAATGTACCTGACTAGTAAGTATCTTAAAACCTATGGATTGCTATGTCTCCAAAAGAGAATCAAGCGTGTGTACAGGGGCATAAACGCAGCAGTGATAGGATTGGAGAGGTTCGGTGAGCAAATGAAGACCCTTTGAAGTCATATTGCATGGTACCCATTCCACGGGTCTCAACTCTGCAGGTTTAAAGTATTCTTCCTTCAGCTAAAACATGCATGTGGAACCCAGAGTATGATCAACCGTGTGAATGGGAAACGTGTTCAAATATGTCTCAGTTTTCATCCCCTGGTACTCGGGTGCAACATTCCAGACGCTTTACTAACACTCTCCCCACTTGGACAGTCAGCGCCTTTAACCTCCCGTTTGGCCCAGTTTGCAATTTCTGCGGAAGATGAACAGGAATAGCGAGGACCAATGAGAGACTAGCTGGAGGTGTATGGACGGGCAAATTTAACTCTCATTTCCCACCAGAAAGAGGAAATAACCAAAGGCTCATCATGCCGTGCCGGAACCAGATTAGGGCCTGAAGCCATCCTGCGGTGTTGCGGCCAGGTCAAAAGAAAGCGAGTTGAAGAAAGGAGCTCAGGGGCACTGTAATTCACAAACCTGCAGAGTTATAAATGACAGCTATCGTACAAAAATATACTGAAGTAAGGCTGCCAAGAGGACTTGAAAGCGGGGCAGAATTGCAGGAAACCGATTTCAGGAGGTAGACTGGAATTGCATTGAAAGCATAGGAAAAGAGGCAGAACGTCCACAATGATGCACTTGGCCAAAAAGGGCGTATGCGTTTTTTCCTGAATATATTCAGGAAAAAACGCATACGCCCTTTTTGGCCAACCAAGCAAGCTTGCAAAGGAAATCTGCACTACAATGAAGTCTCACTTCCCCCCGGTCAAAAGGGCCATCTGAAAAAAGTGTAAAATCCAGAAAGGCAGGACAGGCCATGGAGAACTGGGAGCCTTGTTATGCTGATGGGCGGGATGTAAATTGCCAACAGACACTCGGGAGAAGTGTATGGTGTTTCCTGAAACATCTAAAAAACAAAGCAACAGAGCCTAGGGCACTTCCACTTATGGTCCTATAGCTTAGGGAAATTAAAATCAAAAAGACACAGGCACCCCAAAGGTTGGGACGCCTCTGTTTACAAGAACCTCGTTTACCGTACAAGTTCAGTATCACAGAAAGTGAAAAATGGATAAAGAACTTGTGGTACTTACGTACAATGCAGTATCACTCAGCAATGAAATCTATGTCATCAGGCCCGTAGCAGCATAATGAGTGGATTCAGGTACGATGATTCTAACTGAAATAAGTCACACAGAAAAAGAAACATCATAAGATATCACTAATACACGGAATGTAAACTTGGCTACACAGGAACTGAATTCCAAAACAGAACAGGGTCTCAAATTTAGAAAACCAACTTATGCATGCTTAAGGGGAAAGGTGAGTTGGGGTGCTGCATAAAACCAGAGT